>NC_090812.1:81651665-82011165 GCF_000390325.3 Nicotiana tomentosiformis | reverse complement strand
CCTTTTTACGACTTCGTTTAGCTGAACTCCCCAAAACCCTAAATCAGAAAAACCTCTAGCCGATAGCAGTCCTAATATTACTCGGCAACTTCATCTTTTAGCTCAAATCTAAGATTATAGCGAGAGTTACAATGGCAGGAGGCCGATTCAGAGAGCTATTGAAGAAATATGGAAAGGTAGCATTGGGCGTACACTTCTCAGTTTCAGCTGCTTCAATTACTGGCCTTTATGTTGCAGTCAAAAACAATGTCGACGTTGAATCTATGCTCGAAAAAGTCGGCATGCCTGGTCTATCCAAAAAAGACGCAGGAGGTGATGAAATTCCTAAAATATCCTCGCAAAACCCTCAAGTGATCTCAGCTGACGGTTTCGTTACTGAAGAACCCTTTCATCAGGACGGCGTGTCGCCGCCGCCGCCGCCGCCTCCAAAGCAGAGGAATCGTACTGCCGAGCTGGCGGCGTCAAGTGGCGGCGCGCTTGCTGTGGCGTTGCTTCTCAATAAGGCTCTGTTCCCTGTTAGGGTTCCGATAACTCTAGGTCTTACGCCGCCGATCGCTAGGTTTCTTGCAAGGCGGAGAATTATCAACAATAGCGTATGATGAATATATTTTTCTTATTATGTAACGAATTTTTGTTTTTTTGAATAATGTTTAATCTCTCTGTTTTACTGTATTTTGATTTCCCTTACACTGTTACATGTTAGTAAAAGGGGTGATCAATTATCTGTTAGAGGGTACTTGGGAGATTTTTAGCTGTCCTAAAAATTTGGTATTGGATTGTTGGAGATGTATTCCCTTAACTATCTAAGGAGAAATACTCATAGATATATGCAATTGACTTTGCTCGAATCTCAATTGAATTAATCATGTTTTCGCTATATTTGCAGTACTGCATAGAAACAGATCTTGCCCTAGCATACAATGATTTTGTGGCAGTCGTATCATGAACATTACTACAGAAATCTGAGTGTGATGTTTTCTATTTGATTTTAAAGAAGATGCCTCTTACGGAGTTAAGTTCTTGTTGCATCCTATTCCAAATTAGTTACTCATAGTGTCTAGAAATGTCCTTGTTCGAGCTCCTTTTTTCAGTTCAGGTTCTTCCATCTCTAATGTATTATGTATAGAAGGGGACAGTCCTGAGTTATTCTGCAAGATCTGGTTCAATAGATAAGACCTCAAGCTTTGAGATTCTCTAAAGTATACCTTTGTGGAACTAAATCCCTTTATTCGACTTCCAGAATTGCTTCGTTTAGCAACCCCACAAGATTGCATATTTGTCCATCCTCTCAGGTAAGTGTGCTTATTAGGCTAGTCACTGTCTTGTGTTTCATTAATCCTCCGCAGAAGTTAAACGCGTGATTCCTAGCTGTAGTGGGCATCTCCCTACGCTTTGCGACAGAACTTAATCTTGTCCTTCCTTGATGAATCACTTTCAAGCTGTTAGTTCTTGCTCTCCATGTTTTAGAGTAACCTTCAACGACAATGAAACATTTATTTCCCGTGATGGATTGATTCCCTCCTACCCAATCTGCATCGGAGTTTCCTGTCATGTTAGCTGGAAGATAGGAAAAGAAGACCTTTTCAGGTTAACCCTTAAGGTACCTGAGAATTTTGTATGTGCTAAGAAATTAATAACGAGTGATGCTTATTGCCAGTGTAGTGCAGTGATCTGAACTCTGAGCAAGAATGGAGGTCGGGGAACACTGTACAGCTAGGGTGTTTGCAACATTTCACGAAGGTTGTGGAATTACTAGGTCAACAATTGATTAGTGTAACAGAAATCGACCTCTTTATTGCCTCAAATGCTCACAAGCTGTATATGTGTGTATATATGTTTCAGCCTCTTCTTCTGAAGCAGCCAATCAGACTAAAATGAACTGGAAAGAACTGATTGATTCCTGTGGGCATAGTTGGTAAAGCAACAGGGTTGTTGATAAATGGCTGCTTATACTTTTGACTTCTCTAGACCTGTGGCTGTGGTTAGAATTAAGTTCAAGTTTGCTGGATTTATCTATTGATAAATATAATCTTGAAGGCACTGGACTGTTTCATTTGGTTCTTTAGGGTTTCTTTATGGCCTTAGTTCACATGTAAAGTTAGCTTGACATCAAATAATTGCATATCGTTCTAAGAATTTTTTTTCAGAAGCACTAAACTAAGTCGGGGTTATTTTTTTTGATCGATTAAACTAAGTCGTTTTTATGAAGCTCATTTTCTTTGGTTTTAATTACTAATTACTGCTACGATGGCAGTTCCTATAAACCATTTTCTTCACCATGGACAAGAATTGCTGAGTACATTGTTTTTGAACTTTGAAATTATGAATTTGTCGCGTTCACTCTCCTAGATTATATATTTGACATTTTTAATAGAAGTAATTTCAAGTAAAAGGCATTTCAGAGCCAATCTACAGATTCTTGTCTATACAGCTGACTATAATAAGTGTGAAATACTCAAACGAGACGTCTTTTGATTCGTTTGTCCTATTTGATATAATGTAGAACAGTTCGTTTAACCTGTAATCATAAAAAGTTATGTTTTAAATAAAATTAGATAAAGTTTTCAATTATTGTGTAAAACTATATGTACGTGTTTAAAAATTAAATTGAAAACTAGTTTCTGAACCCATGAATCTCATGCTAATTAGTAAAGAATGAAAAAATAGTAAGTATAATAATATTAAAATATGTATGCAATGAGTTATACCAAAATTGAAGGGAAAATGTAAACTCAAACTAATAAATACCTATCCTATGTGATCGGTGTCTATTATAATTGCAAAGTACAAATCTAGAAATTGTTTTCATGTAAATGTGAAAGAATATCTTTCATTCTCATGTTTGTAAAAGTTAAATTCTATGGAGAAATCTTTTTTTATTAGTATATATTTTCTAATTCGATTAGATGGAGCACTATTTATATTAATATAACTTATATTTTAAAATACACATACAGTAATATAAGCAAGATCTCTTTTTCTTCACAAAAAAAATAAGTTGAACAACTTATGAATTTAGTGTTAGATATTTTTTAGAAATTGCAGTTATTTTATATTATGACCTAGGGACGTGGTTAAGTCTTGAAAAGCAATCTTCAAACATTAAAAAGTTTCAATAAACTTGTCCCAACAAAGCAACAGAAATTCCCTCTACCTCCCGCCTAAAAGAGTAAACTAAAATGGGGATACATAAAAAGAAAAAATGTCTTATGATGGGAAGTTTAATTTACTTATGCAGTGTATTAATCCTATCAACCTCTCATCCTAACCGGTTAGTAAGTGATGACAAGTATTGAGCACAGACATATACTGATATCATAACATAACAATCTTACTCCATATTTTGAGCATCGAGGAGTTGTGCGACTTATGTCCAAACTAATAGTTCATGATCCATCAGTTAAAAGCTTTCTAACTCATTCGCTTTCATTTATATAATGCTTGCTTTTCTTAAGTATCTATGAAAAGATTATATTTTACAAGAAATCTCAGGCAGAGCACTTATTAATCTCCATTGTGTCAACTTCTTAGCTCATTACAGAAATTCCGTTCACACTGAAAGAGATGCATAAATTAATTAGGAATCTTCTGGTTGAATAACCAGATTATGAGATTGAAAGAAAACAATCCAAAGAAGAACTAAGCGCAGTCATACCTCAATGTATAGTAAAAAATCAAGAAAAATGTGCTTTTTAGGGATGCACTTGATTAATAAATTGCAAAGAGGTTGAAGAGATTTGATGAATCACATATTCTTTTGTAAGTACAAGGAATATAATATATGATTTCTAGATGTCTTCAAATCTACCCAAGAAAATGCAAAAACAAGAAAATTGAAAAAGAAGAGAATGTTTCACTTCCAAATAGACGGAGTAACCATTATGCAAAAAATATTAATTAAGAATTATTTTTTTGATACTTGCCCAAATCTTTTCAGAGAAATATCTCGTCAACTTCATAACAATAAAAGCAGCATTTAAAGTTGAGTAGCAACAACAACAATGTCCTACATTTTGCATATATGTCAAGCACAATGATAATTTCTTTTTGTGCTAAATTTTTAAACGATCAGATTAGTAAAGTTGATGATGCAATGATCTTACAACCTGTCTCTAATAAAAAGCAAACTGATGATTGTCCTTATCATCTTCTAGAGCAGTTACATTGGATGTGAGCTACCACAAAGAATTTACAGTGCCTTTTATGTCATTTATACGATTATTTATTCAAAAAGAATGATAAAGGTATTGATAATATAAAATTATTTTATCATGAAAATGGACTTGGTGTGTTGGATTCTTATTCATTTTCTAAAAATCTTTACGTTTTGAGAGAAATGAAGAGTTATTTATTTGGTTAATGCTAGGAGGTCAAAAGTCTTAGATTGTGATAAAATATTTTTTTCAATTAACAGTTCACCATAATCATTATTTATCATTTAATAGGATTCACAATTTAATAACCGATTTTATTTTCTGTGCATTTATATGAAATAATTAATGACTATATTGGTGGAAACGATCAAGAGGCCGAGAATAATTAATTAGCAGGTGAAAAGCTCTTCCCATTAAGTACATACGTAAGAACAGTTGGAAAATGATTGACAGTTAATAAATTAATGAGAAGTAATTTTATTTGGGTAAATTAAATGACATTGCACGGAGAACATCTACAATTTTCTATAAAATTATCTTCAATCCAAGATGAAAGCATATGAAATACAATAAATTAATTAAAATACAATGAATTAATTTAAATATGGACACCTGAGATTATTTCTTTCATGAATGTTATGAATTATTTATTACCACAACATGTATAAAACATCATTTAATGTGAGGTCATTTTAATTTTAGATAGAGAGTAATTTGATGTTCAGTTTTTAAGGATATTTTAGTAATCTAACTTTACCGAAAAATTTTCATGCTTATAATATAATATGATGATCAAGCTTTTTCTTCAAGTTAGACAGTAGACATTCCCCTTAACTCAAGTCGGTTGGTATAGTATGATTCTTTCTTGTTTTTTAACTTATTCTAGCTAATAAAATTATTACATTAAAATTATTATACCCTTCCTGGAAAAATATTATCCTCTTCATGGTTTACCATCTGGCATGGAAAAGATATAAACCTCAAAATGGCGAGGGAAGAAGTGATGAATTAGGATTTATTCTAAAGTGAATTAGATCCCGATAGCATGGTGTGTTGTAATGCACTAAGTACGGCCTAAGGGTCATCTAAACCTCATAATTTTGATTCGGATCTTATAAATATGTAAAAAAATTATTAAATAAGTACAAATAAGAGGTTGTCAACCTAATAAATCGAATGAGTCTTAATAAAAGTTTGAATTCAAACTCATACTCTTGGAATCCTAAATCCATCTTTCCCGAAGGACATGTGTTGAGTTTAAGCTTGGTTTAGCTTAAAATAGAGTGAATGAGAAATAGAGGGAAAAATGAAATATTTAAATTTCTCTTTTTGACAAAAGGACATTGTCCCATATTGGAGGAGGAAAAGAGTTTTGATGAGTATATATACAATTTCTCTTCTTCTAGCGATTAAAGAGTTGAGAAGAAGGCAAGCCTCGCGTCGCCATCGTTTGCTCGGTTCGGCTTCGGCTTTAGCTTCAGATTTGGTCAAATGATCTGATTGATTGATTAATTTTTTGGACCAAATTTATTTGTTAAGATTAACGTAATATTATTTTAATCCAAATTAACCATTTTGTAACTGTAATTTAATTTTTCTTCGCGTTTGATTTTTCCGTTTTATTTTGTGTAAATAACCATTTACGTAATGGCCTTTTTACGTGAACAATCATTATGAAGAGTTGCACCTCTTCGTTTGAACCCAACTTGTTAATAATCTGTATATGCAAAGTAATTCTGGAAATAAAATAATGTAAAAACAGAAATGTAGAAGAAACAAAATTAAATCTGAGCCCACTGAGTTCACAGTGTTTCCTTAAGTAACTTAATCCCCTCCTAGTACCCGAGGTTGTGGATTATTTTCTCCCAGGATAGAATGTATTTCACACTGGTATAGCGGTACTTTAAACCCCAGTTTTTCAACGAACAGAAACGGCGGCAGCAAATCACACTTATTATTGCTTTGTTGTAGTTAAATAATGCAGAAAAAGGAAGGAAATTTTAGAATTTTTGTACGAAAAATCTGAGGGGATGGCCTGGTAATTATAGCCAATAGGTTAGGTTCAAACGAAAATGTGCTACTCTTCATGATGACTGTTCGCTCCTGTGTGGTTTTCTACTCGTAATTTTGGAGATTAAAACCTTTGTGGTTTTCTAATCCATTTATATATCTTAACATATATTCTATTTCATTTTATTATCTGTTATTTGGAGACTAAAATCCTAACGGTTTTCTATTCCATTAGAGATTAAAATCTACGTGATTTTCTACTCTAGTTTTATTTGATTTGAAGATATAAAAACTTCACCGTATATTAAACATTAGTTTGTGTCATTTTTTAAATAGAAATGACGAGTGAGAACAAAAACTAGATGTTCGTATGGTGACTTCCAATGCATTCGGCATTGGCAAAAAAACCCAAATTTTTTTTCGGGATTAATTTCAAGCGGTGGCAGCAGAAGATGTTCTTCTACTTGACGACTTTAAGTCTACAAAAGTTCATTAAGGAAGATGTTCCTGTTTTGCCTGACGAAACTCCAGAAAATGAACGCTTCCTCGTGACTGAGGCGTGGAAGCATTCTGATTTTTTGTGCAAGAATTATATTCTTAGCGGACCGGAAGACGATCTGTATAGCGTCTATAGTAATATGGAGACGTCAAAAGAACTGTGGATTGCACTTGAAAAGAAATACAAAACTGAGAATGCCGGGTTGAAGAAATTTATTGCCGCAAAATATTTGGACTATAAAATGGTAGATAGCAAGTCTATTATTATCCAAGTTCAGGAATTGCAAGTGATTATTCATGATCTCCTTGCTGAAGGTATAAGTCAAATTAATACTTTTGTTGAAATCATTAATTATGTTATTATTACAAATATAATTTTCATTGAAAGTCTTGTCATCAATGAAGTATTCCAAGTTGCAACGATGATTGAGAAGTTGCCTCCTTTGTGGAAGGACTTCAAAAATTATTTGAAACACAAACGCAAGGAGATGTCGCTCGATGATCTCATTGTTCGGTTGAGGATCGAAGAGGACACCAAAGCTGCTGAAAAGAATGGTCGTGGAAACTCAACAATAATGAGAGCAAACATTGTTGAGGATGCTCCACAAAATAATAAAAAGAGAAAGAAGCCTTCTGGACAAAAAAGTAACCCAAGCAAAAAGCGGTTCAAAGAAAATTGCTACAACTATGGGTAAGGTGGACACAAATATACAGATTGTCGTGCTCCAAAAAAAGACAAAAAGAAGGGTCAAGCAAACATGGTTGAAAAACACGAGGATATTGATGACATGTGTGCTATGCTTTCTGAATGCAGCCTGGTGAGAAATTCCAAGGAATGGTAGATTGATTCTGGAGCCATTCGCCATGTTTGTACTTTTAGAGAAGCGTTTGCAACATATGCTCCCGTCGTACCCGAAGAGATGTGGCAAGATATTTCTGAAAATGACTTCTAGCAAGGTGGTGACTCTGAACAACGTCCTTCATGTTCCTGAAATTAGGAAGAACTTAGTCTCTACTGTATTTCTTATCAAGAACGGTTTAAGTGCATTTTTATATCTGATAAGATTGTAATAAGTAAGAACGAAATATTTGTAGGAAAAGGTTATCTCACTGAGGGCCTTTTCAAACTGAATGAAATGGTCGTTGATAATAATAAAATTTCAGCTTCTCCTTACTTACTTGAGTCAAATGATTTATGGCATATACGTTTGGGACATGTCAATTATAAAATCTTGCAAAAAATAATTAATTTGGAAGTATTACCTAAGTTTGAATGCGACCAATCAAATGTCAAATATGTATGGAATCTAAGTATGTTAAACATCCTTATAAGTCTGTCGAATTCTTTCGACTTAATTCACATAGATATTTGCGATATGAAGTCAATACCATCTCGTGGTGGAAAGAAGTATTTCATAACTTTTATTGACAATTGTACACGTTATTGCTATGTTTACTTACTTAATAGTAAAGATAGAGCAATAAATGCATTCAAGCACTACAAAAATGAAGTTGAAACGCAACTTAATAAGAAAATCAAAATAATATGAAGTGATAGGGGTAGTGAATACGAATCTCCTTTTGAAGAAATATATTTAGAATATGGAATTATTCATCAAACAACTGCCCCTTACACGCCCCAATCCAATGGAATTGCGGAAAGAAAGAATTGATCATTAAAGGAGATGATGAACGCTTCATTGATAAGTTCTGGTTTGCCACAGAACTTGTGGGGGGAATCCATTCTTATAGCTAACCGGATACTAAACCGAGTACCCATAGAAAAAGGCAATCCATTCCATATGAAAAATGAAAAGGAAGGAAATCCAACTTGAATTATTTTAAAGTGTGGGGGTGTTTGGCAAAAGTACAAGTTCCTAAACCCAAAAGGGTAAAGATATGACCAAAATCCGTTGATTGTATTTTCATAGGATATGCAACCAATAGTAAAGCATATCGATTTCTGGTTCATAAATAAGAAACTCCCGACATTCATAATAATACTCCTCGGGAATAAACAAAAGAAAGTGTATCTAATCAGGAGGATCCAAGACGTAGTAAATGTCAAAGAACGTCTACTTCATTTAGATGAGATTTTGTGACTTTCTTATTAGGAAATGAGCCTCGTACATTGAAAAAAGCTATGTTATTTTCGGAATCATTATTTTGGAAAGAGGCAGTCAATAGTGAAATAGAATCTATATTGAACAACCATACATGAGAATTGGTTGATCTTTCTCCTGGAAATATACTGTTGGGTTCTAAATAGATTTTTAAGAGGAAAATATAAGATGATGGCACTATTGATAAATATAAGGAAAAACTTATGGTCAAAGGGTACATACAACGAGAAGGTCTTGACTATTTTGATACATACTCTCCAGTTACAAGAATTACATCCATACAAATATTAGTAGCATTAGCTACGATATATGGTCTTGAAATTCATTAAATGGACGTTAAAACGACCTTCTTAAATGGAGATTTGGAGAAAGAAATTTACATGGAACAACTTGAAGGGTTTGTGGTTTCAGGTAAAGAAAATAAGGTATGTAGACTTGTTAAGTCGCTTTACGGACTAAAACAAGCACCCAAATAATGGCATGCAAAATTTGACCAAATAATATTGTCAAATGATTTTAAGATAAATGAATGTGATAAATGTGTATGCATTAAAAATGTTACAAATTACAGTCATTGTTTACTTATATATGGATGATATGTTGATAATGAGTAATGAAATTGCCAACATAAATGCAACTAAGCGTATGCTAACTAGCAAGTTTGATATGAAAGACTTGGGAGTTGTCGATTTAATTCCTGGTATTAAGATCCATAAAACTCCTCAAGATCTTGCATTATCGCAATCTCATTACATTAAAATAGTACTTGAAAAATTCAAGCACTTAGATTTTAAAGTTGACGTTAATCTTGCACTTGCAAAGAACAAAGGCCAAAGTATATCACAATTGGACTATGCTCGTGTGTTGGGATGTTTAATGTATATCATGAATTGTACTCGATCAGATATAGCTTGTGCTATAAGTAAATTGGGTCGATACACTGTGAGCATCTAATTTTTGATCATGCTTGAAGTTTTCACCACATTTTAGTATGTAAATATATTAAAAGTTTAATCTACATATTTTAGCTCTTATTTAACCTTTTATAGTTATTATTTAAGAAAATTATATCTCACTCACTCACTTTACCCCTTTTCCCTCAACTCCCTCACTCACTTAGCACACACGTTACCACCAGCACAATTATTCCCTCACAACTCCCACTCCCACTCCCACTCTTCCCCTTTAACAACTCACACTTCCACTCTTCCTCTCTTATTTTTATTATTTAAAAAGCCTCAAAACCAGTCTTTAAACCCCATGAAAAGCGGGTCACTTTCAGCACAAAACAGTCCCAAAAACGTCACCCATCAACAACCAAAAACCAACAATAAATCTCTGCCAAACTCGCCCCAGAAACTGCCCGAATCAGCCCCCAAAACAGCCACCAAACAGCTTAAAAAACAGTCCATAAATCACCTGGAAACACCTCCATAGGACCACCAAAACTCAGCTGTAAAATAGCCCAAACTCCACCGTCGAAAACAGTCACCAAACCACCCAAAAACGAGCAAAAAAGCCCCCAAAATAGCAGCTCAAATCACTGCTAATTCCACCGTGAAATAGTACCAAAATACTATCTAAATTCCAGCCAAACAACCCTTGAAATACAAGCTTTAAGTCGAGTTTGAGGCCGTCGACGAGGTCGTAGTCCGTTTAGCTCCGGTCGAGTCCTTCTAAGTTCGTGTATATGGGAGAATTTGTGTTTATCTATAAACGATTGGGCTCGAAGGCTTGTTGTTCTATTGTTGCAAAGATTCGAATTCATTAGAGGTTCATTCTTCCTTTTCTTTACTATTTTCACTCCTAATATGTAACGATCCGGCCGGTCGTTTCGAGAGTTATAGCCTTGTTTTCCCCATTTTTACTTATTTTTATGTTATTCAGCTATATTATGTTATATCGGATTAGTTGGTTCGGGACCTGAGTGGTTTCAGAGTGAATTGAGATACTTAGTCTCTTAAGTAGAAATTTAAGTTGGAAAAGTCAACCGAATGTTGATCTATGTGTAAAAAATCTTGGATTTAAATTCTGATGGTTCCGTTAGCTCAGTTAGGTGATTTTGGACTTACAAGTGCGCCCGAAATGTGATTTGGAGGTCCGTGGTAGAATTAGGCTTGAATTGGCGAAATTTGGAAATTTGGTGATTTCGGTCGGCAATGAAAAATTTAATATCGGGGTCGGAATGGAATTCAGGAAGTTGGAGTAGGTTCGTAGTGTTATTTTTGATATGTGTGCAAAATCTGAGGTCATTCGGACGTGGTTTGGTTGGTTTCAACATCGGTTGCCGAATTTGGAAATTTAGAAGTTCTTAGGCTTGAATCCGAGGTTAATTTGATGTTGTTTTGAGTGATTCGAAGGTTCGACTAAGTTTGTATGTTGATATATGACTTGTTGGTATTTTTGGTTGAGGTCCCGAGGGCCTCGGGGTGATTCCGGGTGGTTAACGGATTTGTCGAAGTTGGAAAATGCAGCTGAAGCTGCTGCTACTGCTATTTTTGCCCCTGCGGAAGAAAGAGTCGCAGGTGCGAGGCTGCTGGTGCGCGTGGGGAGTTCGCAGGTGCGGGCAATGCTGGGCTAGGTAGGTTGCGCAGGTGCGAGTTTGAGGTCGCATCTGCGAGCCCGCAGGTGCGAAACCTGCGGCGCAGATGCGGAAAGGGGGATGCTGGGCAGGCTTCGCAGAAGCGGAGTATGAGCGCGCAGGTGTGCTTGCGCAAGCACGATAATTTGCTGCACAGATGCGGAAAAATGTGAGGCCAAGGCTGGAGCGCAGGCGCGAAGGATTTGGCCGCACCTGCGAGCCCGCATGTGCGAGGCCTGGAGCGCAGGTGCGGAAGCTGGGGAATTAAGTGGAGTTCGCAGATGCGGCGCCTTGACTGCAGGTGTTGTCTCGCAGGCGCGGAAAAAGAGCCCGCAGGTGCGAAAACCTGGGCAGAAACAATAAATAGAACACTTCGCGAATTTGGTTCATTTCCACCATTTTCAAGTCGGTTTGTGGAGCTTTTGGAGTGATTTTTGAAGGGTGATTCAAGGGCTATCAGTGAGGTAAGTTTCTTTAGCCCTAATACTCGTATATATGGTGATTTCCCGTTGTTTAATCATGTAATTAGTGAAAATGAGGGGTTAGGGCTTGGAATTTTTGGAGAGTAATTTAAGGATTTGAAGGAACAAACGATGTCAGATTTTGATGAATTTGGTATGGTTAGATTCGTGAGTGAATGAGCTTTCTAGTTTTGTAAATTTTGTCGGATTTCGAGACGTGGGCCCGAGGGCTGAGTTTGAGCCAATTTCGTGTTTTGGTCTAATTTTGTAGCTTTTCCATTGGAATTCATTCCATTAGCATATATTGATGGTATTGTACTAATTGTGAATAGATTTGGAGCATTTGGAGGCTGAGTCCAGAGGCAAGAGCATTGCGGGGTAGAGATTTGATCGGTTTGAGGTAAGTAACGATTGTAAATCTAGTTCTGAGGGTACGAAACCCCGGATTTTGTATCATTCTACTATTTTTAGTGACGCACATGCTAGGTGACGGGCGTGTGGGCATGCACTGTTGGGGATTTTGACTTGGTCCGTCCCGTAACAACTGTAAAGTTTCAACAAAATGATACTTATATGTTTTAGAAAGAGTTTCTGTAAATTGGGCTGAATGCCATGTTTGGGCCTTGTGCCATGGGTGTTTGGACCCTTAGGGGACTTTTCTTACTATCCTCTCATTGTTTTCTATTGAAAATCTATACTCAGTCATGGTTATATTTGCTTACTGCATAACTCAGTTTTATGACTCTATTTTGATGCATATAAACGTTGTTTTTGTGCTGAGCACCCTGTTTTACTGAAATGCCCGAGTGGCTTGAGAGGTTTATGACTGAGTGAGGCCGAGGGCCTGATTTGTGAGGATATTTATGGGATCGGGCTGCACGCCGCAACATGTTTGATATCGGCCGAGGGCCTGAGTGATTTATGCCATGATTTGGCTTGATATAGCGCTTGGGCTGAAGGATCCCCTCCGGAGTCTGTACACACCCCCAGTGAGCGCAGGTACCTACTGAGTGCGAGTGCCGAGTGCTGAGTGACTGGGAGGCATGAGTGATTGTGAGGTATGCCCGAGTGGCAAGAGTGATTGTAAGGTATGCCCGAGTGGCGCGAGTGACTGTGAGGTTTGCCCGAGGGTTTGTATGTGAGTGATGTTTTGCCCGAGGGGATGTTTATGATTTCATCATTTTTGTTCACCTTTGCATTTTTCCTCTGTTTGAAAACTGTTGAAAAATATCTTTAAATGATTTTTATTGAAACTGGGTTTAAACGAGATGTTTTGATTCAAATCTTGATTTTAAAAGCATGTGGTATTTTACTGAGATTTCCTGATATGAATGTTATATGCTTTACTGCTCGTCACTACTGCTCAGTCTTTATTTATTGTTCTTACTTAGTGAGTTAGCGTATTCACGTTACTCCCTGCACCTTGTGTGCAGATCCAGGTGTAGCTGGACACGGTAACAGTTGTGGATTGTTCTGTTTGCAGATTTTTCCGGGTATAACAAGGTAGCTGCCTGGCGATCGCAGCCCTGATATTCTCCCTATTATCTTCCTCTAGTTGTATTTAGCTATTTTTCAGGCTGAGTTAGCCTTGATATTGTTAGACAGATTGTTGTAGATGCTCATGACTAGTGAAACCCCGACGTCGGGCTTTTCCTTCCGCACTTTTATTTTGATTGGAACTCCTTTACGAAGGTTTTTGTGTTAAATAACATTAAAATTATCTTTGAAATGAAAATATCGGTTTGATTTGGAAATGAGTCGGCTTGCCTAGTTCCACGATAGGTGCCATCACGACAGGGGTTAGTTTGGGTCGTGACATAATATCATGCTTTTCATTGGGGTTTCTTATGATTTTTTGTCGATGTCTTGTTAATTGTTTGAATAAGTGTGTCGTTGATTTTGTTTTGTTTTGCGGAAAGTTCAATTCAATGTTTTTGTTTTATTCCATTTTTGTGATTGTTTAGGTTACAGTTGAATAGGTGTAGAATATTAGCGTGGCTTGGTGAAAGAAATAATTAATGCTAATGGGTCATGTGGTAGCGTTAGGTAAGAAAATCAGAAATGGGCCACGACATTTAATAAAGAGGAAAGAATTAGACATGGACTGAATTGAGTATAAATTTGTCATGCCCAATAATTTTAATCATAGCTTAATACTTAGCCCATTATTCCATAATAGGTAAATGTCTCATAATTTCAAAGATAGAGTAGTAATTGGTAAACATCTCTAAATGTTGATAATCTGTCAATACTTTAAATAAATAGCTAAGATATTTCTTGACTTCCAAATAATTCCTTCCATAATTCTCATGCCTTACGATAATCTCAAAACTAGTTTAGAAAAAAATAATTCTTAATAGGCGCGTATTAATAAATAAATTATCGTAATTATGTACATGTTCGCGTGACATAGTTATGATCCCACAAATAAATCAAGGTATGCGTTCGCGCGACTTTGTCCACAAAATCTTAATAAATAATAAAATGCTATTAATTATGTACACGTACGCGTGACATGATTTTGGCACAATAAACAAAATGGATTCACACACGTGATTCGTTTCAAAGATAATTTCATAATTTTAATAATGAAAACGGACATAGATAAAACATGGAAACCAATAAATCACAGTTTGTTCAAAATTAATTCAAGCCAATTTTAGTCAATAAAATCGACCGTGTTAGAACCACGGGACTCGGGGAATGACTTATACCTTCTTTCCGGTCAACAGAATTTCTTACCCGGACTTTGTTTTCGCAGACCAACATAAAAAGAGTCAATCTTCCTTTGAATAGGGATTCAATCAAAAGGTGACTTGGAACACCTAAAAATCAATTCCAAGTGACGACTCTAAATAATATAATAATCCCTACTTCAAATTGTCACTTTAATTGGAAAAACTCTTTAACCCACAACAATTCATAATAACATACATATATCTTTTGGGGTAGAAAAGGGGTGTGACAGCTCTGGCGACTCTGGTGGGGATTACTAATAAGAATTCAAGCTTTGGATATTGATTCTTGTTTGGCTTTTTATCGTGTTTTGGATATTAATGTGTTTGAAAGCCTAATGTGCTATTTGTCACTTATTTACCGCTTTAATATTTATTTGAACTGTGATATAAATTGTATCCTCTCTCGCACCTCTCTGATTCTTCTGATAGTTAGTTATGTTGTGTTTGCCTACTAGCATCACAAAATTTCTGTCTTGAGATAAAGGCAGTTAGCCTACCAGCTTTTGGTGAAGGATTTAGTCACACATGTTTAGGCGGGAGAGCTGTTGGCTAGCCAGTGTTGTTCTACTACTGGTGATGCTTGACGCTCCTTGGCTCGGGTTGTCCGCCCAGGTAAGCCAGGTCTAGATACCACCTCCTTTAGGATTTGAAAACTTAGAAGAACAAACCTCATGCCGGATATCCCTAGTAGGTTCGCTTTATTTGCATCATGAGCATTTGACTTAGCAAAGCTTGGCACAAGGGTCGGGTCCATATAAGACATGTATCCTTTTTGATACAATCATGTCCACTTATGTGTTACTTTCTATATCATTTGGAAGGCTTGCTTATATTGTTGACCGGCTTTAGAAAATTAGTTGAGCAGAATTTAAAAAACAATCATTCTCCTAGTTTGATACAAATAATCCTTTTTTACTAAAATTTTGTAATGGTTTGGCGTAAAGCTTAATTTTCATAAAAATCAAAAGGAGAAAAATAGTCAGTTTGACCAAATTATGCGGGACTGATTCTCACCGGATATGAGATACGTAGGCAAAACTCATCGGTTCCGGCCCCAAAATATTTTCTTTCTTCTTTAGAAGTCGTTCTTTTAGAAATTCAAAGGCAAAAATATCAAAATCCAAAAAATATTTTCTTTTTATTTAGAAGTCTTTTATTTCAAAAATTCCAAAAGAACAAATAAAAAAATAAATCAAAAAAAAAAGCTAGTTTATATACTTTGTTTCTGGTATCCTAAACTACGTAATGATCTGATTCATGCGGCGTCATGGTACGTAGGTAATCCCCATCGGATTCGATCATTGCCATTAAAAAACTAAGTGAAAACAAAAGAGAAGAAAGAAAAAGAAAGAAAGGAGTGACGAAAATAACAAAGAAAAACAAAGAGCGAAAAAGAACCAAAAAAAAAGAAAAGAAAAAAAGAAAGCAAGAGTGAAAAAATCCAAAAAGAGAACTCTTTGTCCAATTTGAAAACGAAATCGCGAAAAGTTTCTGTGGATATGCCGTCAAATGGCGCGAGCAAGCTACCAGGGTAAGGTCTTTAATGGACGAAGCAGAAATGGTTACGGTCTTCCTACAGACCTAAGAGGCTGACTACTTCCAAAACATGATGTTCGCTATGGGTAATTCATTCGCCGAGGCTATCAAAATTGGGGAGATGGTCAAAATGGTTTAAAAATGGGCTAAATCTTGAGTCATGTTGCCTTTAAGGCCACATCACAGACCGTTCAGAATGGTTCAGGGGGTTTGATGAACAGAAACAGGAGGGAAGAAGAGCCATGATGGCTTCGAGCTCAAGGGGGCCCGCAGGTCATTCAACCAATCATATATGCTTCCTAAGGTCCCACAACACCATTATCCCCATCAATATACTGCTTATGCCATTGCACCGCCTCCCTATGCGGTGATGAACGTGCAACCTTACACGCAGCCACAACATTATACACAAAATCAAGCTCCACCTCCCAGAAATGCCCATCTTTACCAAGCTTCATATAATCCCCAACCAAATATTCCCCAATAAAATCCTCTCCCAAGAAAGCCCCTCAGAAGGAATCAGTTCACACCTATTAGTGAATCATATTCAAGTTTGTTTCAAAAGCTAATCGGGCTAGGTCTGCTGCAGCCAGTGGCCCCGAACTGGCCAAACCCTGAGTCCCCCTCGCACCAAGCTAATGCTAGATGTGAATACCATTCTGGAGCAGTGGGACATGCTACAGACGACTGTTGGACCCTCAAAAGGGCAATTGAATAATTGGTGATCCAGCATTGAAAGCCACAGTATCCATTGCTGCGGCAGAAGAGAAACCTGAAAACGGACTCCAAACCTAAAAAGTTCTCTGTCAGATGGGAGTCTAGGTAGCCAATCTTGCTATTTTTTCTGCGTCCGGATTATTTCAGGGTGTAATCCGGATATTTTACTTTACTTCTTTACTTTTTGATGTAAACCCTTTTGTCTTTAAAAATTTAAAAATTAAAATAAAATAAAATAAAATCAAATAAAATTAATATTTCATTGTCTATGAATGTCTCTTTTCTTAATCTTGTTACCTTTCTTATTCTTTTTTTAGTTCTATTAATGCAGATTTTAATGACATGATATGCTTGCGGACTTCATGCCCAGATCCTAAAATGCTATCAGATCCCGAAATAATGAGTCAAGAAACAGAATATTTTGAAGACAAGGCTTGTACGAAAATAAATAGAAATTGGAACGAAGTTGAGATTCCCTCTCTTCGGATCATTTTTGAAGCCGAGATTGAGGATAAATATTGGGTCAAGAACCGATTGGAACAATTGACGTTGATTGATGAAAAACAATTGATCGCAGTTTGCCACGGGCAGTTGTACCAACAAAGAATGGCTCGTGTCTACGACAAGAAAGTGTGGGCCAAGAAATTTGAAATAGGACAACTTATTGTGAGTTGTATCCTCCCACCTCATGAAGAAGCTGAAGGAAAATTGGCTCCAAATTGGAAAGGTCCATACATTGTAACGAGAGTACTGCCAAAATAGAGTGTTGTACCCCGGAAGCATAGAAAGAAATGTCCCTGAAACAACTGTCAACACGGATTCAATCAAAATGTACTATGTTTGACCCTCTATGTAGCATTAATATTCTCTGATTGGGATGACAGAGGCGTTATTTCTCGCTATCCAAACACTATCAACCCTTTGAAAATCCTTTGAACCGGTTCCTTTCTATGATTACCCTCTTAGGAACCTGAAGGAGTTATTGAAAAACAAAAAAAAACAAAAAAAAAGAAACACAAAAAAAAGAAAAAAAAAGTTAATTGAACTACGTTTGACTTGATTCCGAAAGGATACGTAGGCAACATCTCTCTAGGGTTCAATCACACCAAAATAAAAATCTTCATTCTTTCAAAAGTTGAAACTGGGGCAGATGTTACAATGGTTCGGCAATGGACTCGCCTGAGAGATTCTAAAGTTGTAATTCAATCCAAATTCTTTTTACCCAAATCCTTTTCAACTCCTTCCGATCAATCAACGAGAATGTTCAAAATTGGAGGATACAGTTACTTGGATCTGGTGCAACCAAAATGAGAGAAATAAAATGAGAGAGTCTTATTTGTGAAAATCTGAATGGGCACCGTAAGGCGATGATGAGTTAAAAAAACTAAAATGAGAGAGTGCTTTTAGTGAAAACTCACAAGGAGCACTATAAGGCGATGGTGAGAAGAGAGAGGTCAGCTCGTGAAAACCCACAAAGGGCGCCACTGATCGAAAAAAGGATCCTCACAGCCATTGGCATCGACACAGTCCTGGGCAAGTTTTCTTGGTTTCGAGGGAAAAATTGTGATGAATTTCTTAGGGTCAGGCTATTTACAAAGATCAGGCGTCTAGTCCAAAAGGCATGTAATGTTCATTGAAGTCCACTTGTAATCCCAGATAAGTCCTTCTTTAATTTCTGTTCCCCGAAAGGGACACCTCTTATTTATACTCATTATCCATTCTATTATTGTTTTTCTTTGAATCCCTTTCGATATAACTTCGTGTCAAAATAAAGGCAAAGAAAGGATGTTAAGACCGATTACAGGGCTCTCATTTGAAGCGAACAGATACATTGAAAAGGCACCCAACCTCGGTATGGTCATCAAGCCCACAAACTGACCACCATTTTGAACACTCATAATTTTTCTTTGTTTGCAGCAGGAACAAAGCAGTGCAGAATGGCGATTCCTAAAGGACGAATGTCACCAAAGGTAAGTTTCCTCAAAATCTCCACTTTCCTTTATTTTTTGCATGCATCACTACTTCTCATAACTCTCATTTTCGTAGCTTAACCTAGGTAAAACCTTTTCGACTAAGGGGATCCACCTCATATTTTCGGGTACAAGTACTCTTCGCCCAGGCATGCTTTACATAGCTTAACCTAGGTAGAACCTTTTCGCCTAAGGGGATCCAGCTCATATTTCGGGGTAGAAGTACTATTTGCCCATGCTTGCTTTACGTAGCTTAACCTAGGTAGAATCTTTTCACCTAGGGGGAACCAGCTCATATTTTCGGGTAGAAGTAATCTCGCCCAGGTTAATTTTCGTAGCTTAACCCAGGTAGAACCTTTTTCGCCTAGAGGGATCTAGCTCATATTTTCGGGTATAAGTACTCTTCGCCCAGGCTTGTTTTTCGTAGCTTAACCCAGGTAGAACCTTTTCGCCTAGGGGGATCCAGATCATAGTTCCAAGTAAAAGTACTCTTAGATCAGGTTGTTTTACGTAGCTTAACTCAGGTAGAATTGTTTCACCTAGGGGGATCCAGCTCAAAGTTCTGGGTAGAAGTACTTTTCGCTCAGGTTTTTTCACGTAGCTTAACTCAGGTAGAACCGTTTCTCCTAGGGAGATCCAGCTCATAGTTCAGGGTAGAAGTACTCTTCGCTCAAGCTGTTTTACGTAGCTTAACCGAGGTAGAACATTCTCTTCGCCTAGGCATGTTTTTCGTAGCTTAACCCAGGTAGAACCTTTTCGCCTAGGGGGATCCATCGCATATTTCCGGGTAGAAGTACTCTTCGCCAGGCTTGTTTTTCGTAGCTTAACCCAGGTAGAACCGTTTCGCCTAGGGGGATCTAGCTCATATTTCCGGGTATAAGTACTTTTCGCTCAGGTTGTTTTTCGTAGTTTAACTCAGGCAGAACTTTTTCGCCTAGAGGGATTCAACACTTTATCCATAAGAACTGTCACACCCCTTTTGTACCCCAAATGATATATGTATGTTATTATGGATTGATGTGCGTTAAAGAGTTTTTCCAATTAAAGTGACAATTTTGAAGTAAGGATTATTTTATTATTCAGAGTCGCCACTTGGAATTGATTTTTTGATGTTCCAAGTCACCTTTTGATTGAATTCCTATTCAAAGGAAGATTGACTCTTTTCATGTTTGTCTGCGAAAACAAAGTCCAGGTAAGGAGTTGACCGAGGAGAAGGTGTAAGGCATTCCCGAATCCTGTAGTTCTAGCATGGTCGCTTTCATTGACTAAAATTGGCTTGAATTAATTTTTGACAAACTGTGATTTATTAGTTTTCATATTTTATCTATGTCCGCTTTTATTATTAAAATTATGAAATTATCTTTGAAACGAATCACGTGTGTGAATCCGCTTTATTTATTGTGCCAAAATCACGTCATGCGTACGTGTATACAATTGATAACATTTTATTATTTATTAAGATTGTGTGGCCAAAGTCGCGCGTTCAATGCGTACGTTGATTTATTTGTGGGATCATAACTATGTCACGTGAACGTGTACATAATTACGATAATTTATTTATTAATACGCGCCTAAAGCATACTAGCGATTATTAAGAATTATTTTTTTCTAAACTAGTTTTGAGATTATCGTAAGGCATGGGAATTATGGAAGGAATTATTTGGAAGTCAAGAAATATCTTAGCTATTTATTTAAAGTATTGACAGATTATCAGCATTTAGAGATGTTTACCAATTACTACTCTATCTTTAAAATTATGAGACATTTACCTATTATGGAATAATAAGCTAAGTATTAAGCTATGACTAAAATTATTGGGCCTGACAGATTTATACTCAATTCAGCCCATGTCTAATTCTTTTCTCTTTATTAAATGTCGTGGCCCATTTCTAATTTTCTTACCTAACGCCACCACATGACCCATTAATACTAATTATTTCTTTCACCAAGCCACACTAATCTTCTACACCTATACAACTGTAACCTAAACAATCACAAAAATGGAATAAAATAAAAATATTGAATTGAACTTTCTGCAAAACAGAACAAAATCAACGACACACTAATTCAAACAGTTAATAAGACATCGACAAAAAATCAAAGAAACCACCAACGAAAAGCATGATATTAGGAGTGAAAATAGTAAAGAAAAGAAAGAATGAACCTCTAATGAATTCGAATGAACCTCTAATGAATTCGAATCTTTGAAACAATAGAACAACAAGCCTTCGAGCCCAATCTTTTATAGATGAACACAAATTCTCCCATATACACGAACTTAGATGGACTCAACTGAAGCTAAATGAACTTCGACCTCGTCGGCGGCCTCAAACTCGACTTAAAGCTTGTATTTCAAGGGTTGTTTGGCTGGAATTTAGATAGTATTTTGGTACTGTTTCACGGTGGAATTAGCAGTGATTTGAGCTGCTGTTTTGGGGCCCTTTTTGCTCGTTTTTGGGTGGTTTGGTGACTGTTTTCGACGGTGGAGTTTGGGCTGTTTTACAGCTGGGTTCTGGTGGTCCTATGGAGGTGTTACTAGGTGATTTATGGACTATTTTTGAAGCTGTTTGGTGGCTATTTTTGGGGTTGATTCAGACAGTTTCTGGGTCGAGTTTGGCAGAGATTTATTGTTGGTTTTTGGCTGTTGATGGGTGACGTTTTTGGGACTGTTTTGTGCTAAAAGTGACCAGCTTTTCATGGGGTTTAAAGACTGTTTTTCAGGGTGTTTAAATGATAAAAAAAGAGAAGAATTGTGGGAGTGTGAGTTGTTAAAGAGGAAGAGTGAGAGTGGGAGTTGTGAGGGAATAATTATTTTGGTGGTAAGATGTGTGCTAAGTGACGTGAGGGAGTCGAGGGAAAAGGGGTAAATTGAGTGGTGGAAGTGGGAAGTGGGAAGTGGGAAGTGAGGTATTGGTGAGATGAGTGGGATATAATTTTTTTAAGTAATAACTATAAAAGGTGAAATAAGACCTAAAATATGTAGATTAAACTTAAAATATATTTACATATAAAAAGTTGTGAAAATTTCAAGCATGGTCAAAAATTAGGTGCTCACAGCATGCCCTTCTTTGCTTGTAAACATGAAGAGTTTTCAGGCAAAGAAAAGATGAGCGATATGACTAATTTTTGGCCATACCATTATTCAAAAGTGAAGAGATAAGAGAAAAGAGTGCAACCGAGTCCTGGTTTTGGACAACTTACATATCTCGGGTTATAAGGGAATCATGCTGCGTGTAGTTCAAGGAAAAGGATGGAATGCTGAGTTGGAGAGTCGAGTGAGGTTCCGTCGAGGCTCCGGTCTGTAGTCCTATTACTACATCAAAATCAAAAAAAACTAAACAAGCCTATCAGCTATGAGTTACAAGATTCATATGTATAAGTCTTCAAAAATTTAATCTTGAGTCTTGACTGGTTCATCACGCAGACTCTGATATGAACCTTTATTCTTGCTAGCTGCAGGTGCTAGTTTATTGTTTTACGGATTTTTCTGATCAAAACGGAAAATGTAAAGCTCGTAACTTCAGTCGTCTTGAGCAGTCTGTATCCTTTCCATCTGCTTCTGCATTTGGATTCAACTTCTTTTTATTTTTTTTCTTTTTTCTGGATTGAGAATTCTTCTTTTGGTCATCTTGAGCCATGTGCCTCGAGGTAAAACCTACTCAGACACCAAAATAAACGAACGAACGAAATTTTTCTGCCCCAGGTTTCACTAGGAAAATTTCGTGAGTTATTGTAACAAAATTATGAACTACTTATTTATTAAAAACACTAAAGTGTCGGAAGAGGTATACCCTGGGAAAACATGAAGATCTTTTCCAGTAATACAGGGTTCCAACCCCTGGTCACATTTCCTTTTCAGTAATACAGGGTGCCAACCCTTAGTTACATTTCCTTTTCATTAATACAGGGTGCCAACCCCTGGTTACATTTCCTTTTCAGTAATACAGGGCGCCAACCCCTGGTTACATTTCCTTTTCAGTAATACAAGCCGCCAACCCCTGGTTACATTTCCTTTTTCAGTAATACAGGGCACCAACCCCCTGGTTACATTTCCTTTTCAATAATATAGGGTGCCAACCCCTAGTTACCTTCCTTCTTAGTAATACATGGTACCAACCCCTGGTTACATTTCCTTCTCGGTAATATATGGTGCCAACCCCTGGTTACATTTCCTTGTAATCCAGGTCAATTTCATTGGATGGTGATGAAATGAGTTTTGGGATATATAAAACGTACCCAAGACTTGCTTTGCACTACAGTAACTATCCTGTGGTGAGTGAGGGATACTGTGATGCAAACTGGATCACCGGTTCAACTGATTCTAAATACACAAGTGGATATATATTCACCATTGGTGGAAGAGTGGTATCTTAGAAGTCACCCGAATAAACGTGTAATGCACGCTCTACAATGGAGGCTGAATTCATAGCCTTAGATAAAGCCGGTGAGGAAGCTGAATGGCTTCAAAATTTCTTAGAAGATATTCTATTTTGGGCCAAACCGTTGGCACCATATGCATATATTGTGATAGTCAATCGGCAATTGAAAGGGTTGGGAGCGGTATGTATAACGATAAATTTCGTCATATACGACAAAGATATAAAACCGTTAGGCAGCTACTCTCTAGGGGGATTATCACAATTGACTACGTAAAGTCAAGCGATAATGTGTCAGATCTGCTTACAAAAGGCCTAACTAGAGAGGTAGTTGAAAAATCATCAAAGGGAATGTAACTATGGCCAAGGACAAGTCATTGTGGCGATAACTCTACCTAGAAGACTGGAGATCCCAAGATCTAGGTTGAAGGAAATCAAACAAAGTCATTAATGACGGTTCAACATTGTCAACTAAAATTTTGGTCCATTCTCGTGATTTGACAATGTTCAGTACCAAGGATAAATTATTAAGGCTTTTTAATGGTTTTTAAATTTGATACAGGGTAAATCAAAGAGTGTATCTACGGGATGACATGTTTAGGAATCACCTATGTAAGTGTGAAGTGTTAGCCGCTTCAAGGAGAATTTTGCAAGGCCAGTTCTCTACGCACTTATGAAACTAGACGATGTTCATGGCTAAAACTAACACAACAGTGAGAACCAAAGACGGTTAACAGTTTATTATGTGACTTATGGTTGTCTAGATATACACAAAAGTTTGACTATTTAAAGATATCAAATCTACCGATTGACCAAGTATATTCGACATAAGTTAACTACGGAAAGTTCAAAGGGAAACCTACTTATCCATATGCGATTAATCCTTGCTTGTGAATCACACATTTTTCATGCATATTTTCGTGATATAGCCATTCCCCATTCATGTGGGGGATTGTTTGGTGTAACGACCCGACTTATCGTTTCAAGAATTTAAGTCCCGTACAGTGGCATAAGGCCCGAAGCAGCTTCGTATTATGCGTATTGACTTACGTGCGTAGTTGAATTCAGTTACCGGGTTATTCTAAGTGATTTGGGACACTTGGTGCCTAAAAAGAAAGCTTAAGTCTTAGGATTTTGACCGTAATCAGAACTGTATGAAGATGACTCTGGAATAGAGTTCTGTCGGTTCCGTTAGCTCCATATGATGATTTTGGACTTAGTAGCGTGTCCATAAAATTATTTGGAGGTCCGTAGTGGAATTAAGCTTGAAATGGCGAAACTCAAAATTTTGGAAAGTTTGGCTGGGGGTTGACTTTTTGATATAGGGGTTGTAATCTGATTCCGGAAGTGGGAGTAGGTCCGTAATGTCGAATGTGACTTATGTGCAAAATTTGAGGTTAATCGGACATGATTTGATAGGTTTCGACATCGATGGTAGAAGTTGAAGTTTCAAAGTTCATTAAGTTTGAATTAGGGTGCGATTCATGATTTCGATGTAATTTGATGTAATTTGAGGCTTTGAACAGGTCCATGTTATGTTATGGGACATGTTGGTATGATTTGACGGGGTCCCGAGGGGCTCGGGTGTGTTTCGGACCAAATTGGAGCTGTTTGGACTGCTGTTGCTGAAGTATGGTTGCCTTCTTCGCGAACGCGAAGGGAGTGCCACGTTCGCTAAGAGGAATTTAAGGGGCTGATGGTTTGGCCTTCGCGAACGCGAAGAAAAAAGGAAGAGTTGGGGCTGAGGTCGTGTGACCTTCGTGAACGCGAAGCGCAGAACGCGAAAGAGCTGGTCATCACAAACGCGACGAGGAGGTCGCGAACGCAAAGAGAAAATGATGGGGCAGGAACAGTTGGCCTTCGCGAATGCGACTATGGTCACGCGCACGCGAAGAAGGATTTGAGGCAGCTGGGTTTTGGCCTTCGCGAACGCGAAGAAATGGTCGCGAACACGAAGAAGGTGTATCTGGGCAGAATTAAAAGTCCCAAAAATGGGGGTTTGAGTTCATAACTCAAAATCAAATTGGGAGCTCGGTAGAAGGCGATGTTTGGAGATATTCTTGTGTGGGTGTTGGGGGTAAGGGATTCTTATCCAGTTTTGATTAATTTCCATGATTATGTCTTTGAATCCATCATTTAATTCGTATTTAAATGGAGGAAAATCAAGATTTTTGTAAAATCTTCCAAAAAATGAAAATTTAAGATTTGGAGGTCGAGTTGTTATTGGAATTCGATAAAATTGGTATGGTTGAACTCGTATCGGAATGGGTATTCAGATTTCATGAAAATTATTTCGAGTTCCGAGGGGCGGACCCCGCGTTGACTTTTGTTGACTTTTTGGAATAAATTTTTAAGTCGACGTATTATTATCCGGAATTATTTCCGATGAATTTTAATGAAGTTATACAATTAATTTGGATAGATTTGAGCGGTCAGGAGGTCAATTCAAGCAAGAAGATAATTTTGGAATATAGGCATAACTTCAAAGAGGTAAGTGTCTTGCTTAACCTCGAGTGGGGGAATTACCCCTTAGGCATTGAGTCTTATGTGCCATTTGTGAAATGTGAAAAGCCGTGTACGTGAGGTGACGAGTACGTACGCAGGCTTATACATGCAAAATTCATTGAATTAAAGTCTTAGGCATTATTGTGTAGTAAATTGGGTAATTGTGGAAAATTATTAAATCATCTGTTTGCCATGCCTAAATCCTTAATGTTGAATTTGTTTTTATATGATAATTTGATGTGATTGTTACTTGAAATATTATGAAATTTCGTGAGTATTGTTGGTTTAATATTTCTTGGAAATTAATTCCGATATGAATTTTCTTATGCAAATAATTAATTTAAGCAAGCTTAAGAATAAGTGTTAATATAATTATCTAAATTTGCATTAATGAAGGTTTTTCTTTATACTGAGTAATTTCTATCTCTATTGATTCTTTTTGGGTGTTATATACATTGTGTGAAGCCTTGGACTATTTGTTGTGAAATTAATTAATTTTGTTATATCTTTAAAATTTGGTTGTGGCCATTGGAAAAATTGTGATATGAATTGATTTAATTATGTTCCCCTATTAATTTTCTGTGTAAATTGTTGTGTTGTGTGAGTTATTATTTTGGGGAGATAAGGGTGGCATGTCACCGTTAATATTATGTGGGTATAAGGGTGGTATTTCACTGTTGTTGTATTTGTTGGAATATTATTTGGGCAGAGCGATAAGGGTGGCTATTGATATTGTCTGGGCGGAGCGATAAGGGTGACTATAGGAGTGATAAGGGTGGCAATAAGAGCGATAAGGGTGGATATTATCAGGGACGACATGTGATGATGTGGGGTTGTGGTGTTGATGATTTTCATGTGATGTTGTGATTTTCTTGTATTTATTTTTATACGTTATGCAATTTGTCTTATTGTTGGTAAATTGATAACAATCTGATTTATGTTGAAATTGAGAGCTTGTGGCTATTGCCAGGCGGATTATAAATTGAAATGTGGGCACGAGGTGCCGTGAGTAAATAATGAGGATATTTGGCACGTGAATTGCCCGTGCAGTTGTGATATGAAATGTGGACACGAGGTGCTGTGATGA
This sequence comes from Nicotiana tomentosiformis, assembly GCF_000390325.3. Classification (NCBI taxonomy): domain Eukaryota; kingdom Viridiplantae; phylum Streptophyta; class Magnoliopsida; order Solanales; family Solanaceae; genus Nicotiana; species Nicotiana tomentosiformis. Next base: position 81,984,409 of record NC_090812.1, on the reverse strand, counting down.
AATGATAATGATATTTGGCACATGAATTGTCCATGCAGTTGTGATATGAAATGAGGGCACGAGGTGCCGGGAAAATATGATAATTTAATTATGGGCACAAAGGTCGGTGGAAATATAAAAATGAGCTAAGACCCGTATTTATAAAAAATATGAAAATGGGCCGAGACCCATATTGTTTTATGATTATGAAATAAGGTGTCACATGGTGACTTTTAATTGAAAGAATTATATTCAAAATATTTATTTGGAAGGATTTTTATTCAAAAAGAATTATATGAAAGAATTGTATTTGAAAGATATTTATTCGACGAAATTATATTTTGAAAAAGAGTTTTATTCGTAAGAATTATATGTGAAAGATATTTAATTGAAGAACTTGATTTAACTGGGTGTAATTATATTTATTAATTGTTGAGCGATATTAAATGATGATTTTATTGTCTTATTGTGCATATCATTGGTTGTTTTATGTTGCCTTGATGTTATTTATTTCCTATTATTTTGTATATTATATTGCACATGTTATTAGACTAGTGAATGTCTTAACTGTACCTCGTCTCTACTCTATTGAGGTTAGTCTTGATACTTACTGGGTACCGACCGTGGTGTCCTCATACTACACTTCTGCACATTTTTGTGCAGAGTTAGGTATTGGAGATATCGGATTTGGGCAGAGTAAAGCGTGATCATAAGGATTCTAGGTAGAGCTGCTTGATCGTCGCAGTCCCTTGGAGTCTTTTCATTTCATTGTATTGTTAAATTTTTATCAAACAATATTGTATATTCGGTCCTCGTGATCATCCCATGTATTCAGTTAGAGTTCGTGACTCAGTACTACCAGTCTTGGGAGGTTGTATATTCATATTTGTTCTGCTGTTAGTTTTGATTACTTATTTAAAAAAATTAATGGCTTCAAAAATGTAATTGAAATTAGCTTACCTAGTTTTAGAGACTAGGTGCCATCACGACGCCTATGGTGGGATTTTGGGTCATGACAAGTTGGTATCAGAGCTCTAGGTTCATAGTTTCTACGAGTCACGAACGAGTCTAGTAGAGTCTTGCGGATCGGTACGGAGACGTTTGTACTTATCTTCGAGAGGCTACAGAACTGTTAGGAAATTTTTACTTCTTTCATTCCTGTCGTGGGAATTTGTTGATTTTGGAATTTGAACCTTTGCATCTCTATTCTCTCACAGATGGTGAGGAAACATGCTACCAGGTTATCTGAGCAGGTATTCGCACATACTGCTAGGGCTGCAAGAGGCCAGGGCCGAGGTAGAGGATGAGGTATAGGTCGAGGAAAGGAACATGCTGCGACTAGAGCACATGTCAAAGAAACATTTGAGGAGCCATTAGTAGCTCCAGTTGGGGGACAGGTACCAAAAGCACCTGTTGTTACCCCCGGACATCAGGAGACTTTAGTACAGTTCCTGAGTATGTTTGGCATATTAACTCAGGCGGGATTGATCTCTGTTGCACCAAATATTTCACAGATTGGGGGAGTAACTCAGACTCCTACCACCACTCCAGAGTAGCAGGTTCACGTTGGTCAGGTTCCGGGTGTAGTACCGGTACAACCTGTTATTTCGGTTCGGCCTGAGGTCAGGCCAGAGGCATCAGAAGAAGAACAAAGGAGACTTGAAAGGTTTAAGAAATATGACCCACCTACTTTCAGTGGCACAACTACAAAGGATGCTCAAGGATTTCTGGAAAATTGTCACCGTATTCTCCGCACCATGGGTATTGTGGAAGTGAGCGGAGTTGCCTTTACTACATTTCAACTGTCAGGCACAGCGTATCAGTGGTGGCAAATCTATGAAGAAGGTAGAGCAGTCGATGCAACACCACCAACTTGGGCTCAATTTTCGAAAATGTTCTTGAATGAGTTTGTTCCCCAGACTCTCCGAGATGCGTGGCGCACAGAGTTTGAACGGTTGTATCAGGGCACTATGACAGTGTCAGAATATGCTAACAGGTTCAGTGAGTTAGCCCGTCATGCACCGATCTTGGTTCCTACAATCAGAGAGCGGGTTTCGCAGATTCATTGAGGGGCTCGATTATGATATTAAAATATGCATGGCTCGAGACTTGCAATTTGATACTCCATTTCAACAAGTAGTGGAGATTGCAAGGAAGATTGAGGGTGTTTTATGCGAGGAAAGGGAGTCTAAGGAGGCCAAAAGGTCTCGAAGATCTGGAGGGTTTAGTGGATTTTACTCTTCAGCTAGGACCTATTATAGCGGAGGCTCGAGCAGTCGGTTAGCTCACTCCGCACATTAGATTACTCGGGGTGCTCCAGTTTATAGTGCACCACCGACACGAGATTCTTACAATGGTTATTTCAATTATCCGACACAGACTCAATAAGAGCAGCCGCGACCTCAGAAGGGTTGTTATGAGTGTGGTGATACTACACACATCATGAGAGATTGTCCCAGACTTGGGAGGGGTGGATTTCATCAGAGCACTCCAGCTGCAAGCTTTATTCCAGTTGATACTCCACGTGCACAGTCAGCTAGAGGTGGAGGACAGGCGTGTAGTGGGCGCCTAAGAGGTGGAGGCCCGACCCGTTGATTTAATCACTATGATTTGGCTGAGGCCAATACACCAGATGGTGTCGTTACAGGTACGATCCTGATTTTTATTATAAAAGGATATTTTCCTTAATTTGATACGGTTCTGAATATTGAGGTGAGTCCTCCTATTATTCTCCACTTATGGGTGAGCTTCGTAAATTTGTGACCCACTTATATGTTTATCCCTGTTGGGATATTTGAAGGTGTGAGCTCGTGCTCATTTATGTTTGTACACCATTGAGGGCTATAAGTCCAAAAGTAATTTTTATTATTCATTACGGTGGGTTTAGTGTATTTCAGAATAATTGATTCAAATTTTTATGAATTATACGCCCTACCGGTATGAGGATTCATTATGTGTTGTGAAAACTGTTTATGAAATATATTGAAAAGAAGAAAGAAAGGAAATTGAAATTTCAATTGGCACAATGTGCAAAATACTTGTGATTCGGAGTTGAGGACGAGATCCTTGCATTTTATATATGATGTGAAATATTTAAACCGGGCTACAAGTCGCGATGGAAGTTATATAAGGACGAGGTCCTTGTGGTGAAATATTTATGAGTTTAAAATTATCCCTTTGTGAAATTAATTTGTACAATAATATTAATAGGGAGTCATGCCTGTTAGGCTTATTTCATAATGCTTGTATATTTTCTGTTCATATTCAGCCATTTTCGTGCTGTAAATATTGAGTTTTAGCCTATGAGGTGAGTGCCTAGGTGGCGTTAAATGTGACTCATTAATCCGAGTAAGTAATCATGAGGTCTTCATGCCTCACATTCTGTTGTCAGTATTGTGAAAATTTGAAACGAGGTGATGGTTAATATGAGATTAATTGATGATGCTGGAATTAATTATGAACGACTTTTAAGACGAGAGATGTGGTGATGAGCATACATATGATGTGCTTCATGTCCTGATATCATTATGATAATGCAATGCTGGGATTAATGTTATTGATATATACCTTGTGGTGTTTTGTTGGGTTGCGGATGTGTTTTGGGAGTTATTTTGGTGTTACTCTGGCAGGTGGTTAGGCCCAATTACAAGGGAGACTCTCCCAAATTTTCTGAAAAATTTGGGAGCTAGTAAAATTTTGGGGGATTGAGACGTGCAAAAGAAGAGACAAATTATGTTACGTGTTTGAGGGCGAATGATCCTAAGCGGGGAAGAATGAAACACCCCAGAAATTTTTTGAAGTACTTCAACAATATCAAGAAAGTTGATGTGTGCATAGGCACGAGTTGCTATAGCCAGTTGAGACTAATACCGTGCGTCGAAGTAAAAAATCAGGCATTTTGGAAATGATTAGAGAGTTAGGGATTTTTGCTCTAAAGCTTATAAGAATGGAGAAAAGAAATAATCTCAATCGAGATGGTGTTGTCGGACCCGTGTTAAATTTCAGGAATGTAGAATCGCCCACAAGTATGTGTGCAAGAATATACTCAGTAATTTAAAGTCCTCAGAAAGATTCTTAGCACGTTCGAGGACGAACGTTTGTTTAAGAGGTGGAGAATGTAACGATCCGACTTGTCGTTTCAAGAATTTAAGTCTCGTTCGGCGGCATAAGGCCAAAGTAGCTTTGTATTACGCGTATTGACTTGCATGCATGGTTGAATTCAGTTACCGGATGATTCAAAGTGATTTGGGACACTTGGTCCCTAAAAAGGAAGCTTAAGTCTTTAGATTTTGACCGTAGTCGGAACTGTGTGAAGACGACTCCAGAATAGAGTTCTGTCGGTTCTGTTAGCTCCGTATGATGATTTTAGATTAGGAGCCTGTCCAGAAAATTATTTGGAGGTCCATAGTAGAATTAAGCTTGAAATGGAGAAACTCAAAATTTTGGAAAGTTTGGGGGGGGGGGTTAATTTTTTGATATCGGGGTCGAAATCCGATTCCGAAAGTGGGAGTAGGTCCGTAATGTTGAATGTGACTTGTGTGCAAAATTTGAGGTCAATCGGATGTGATTTGATAGGTTTCGGCATCGATGGTAGAAGTTGAAGTTTCAAATTTCATTTAGTTTGAATTAGGGTGCGATTCATGATTTCAATGTTTTTTGATGTGATTTTAGGCTTCGAGCATGTCCGTGTTATATTATGGGACAGGTTGGTATGATTAGATGGGGTCCCGAGGGGCTCGGGTGTGTTTCGGGGTGGTTTCGGACCAAATTGGAGCTGTTTGGACTGCTGTTGCTGAAGTCTGGTTTCCTTCTTCGCGAACGCGAAGGTAGTCCCGCGTTCGGGAAGAGGAATTTGAGGGGTTGATGGTTAGTCCTTCGCGAATGCGAAGCTGTGGACCCGAACACGAAGAAAGAGCAGGGCAAGCCTTCGTGAACACGTCCAAGGCAACGCGAAGAAGAAAGGAAGAGTTGGGGCTGAGGTCGTGTGACCTTCGCGAATGCGAAGCGCGAACGCGAAAGAACCGGTCAGCTGGTCATCGTGAACGCGACGAGGAGGTCGCGAATGCAAAGAGAAAATGATGGGGCAGGAAAAGTTGGCCTTCGCGAATGCGACTATGGTCACGCGCACGCGAAGAAGGATTTAAGGCAGCTGGGTTTTGGCCTTCGCGAACGCGAAGCAATGGTCGCGAACACGAAGAAGGTGTATCTGGGCAGAATTAAAAGTCCCAAAAATGGGGGTTTGAGTTCATAACTCAAAATCAAATTGGGAGCTCGGTAGAAGGCGATTTTTGGAGATATTCTTGCGTGGGTATTTGGGGTAAGTGATTCTTATCTAGTTTTGATTAATTTCCATGATTATGTCTTTGAATCCATCATTTATTTCGGATTTAAATAGAGGAAAATCAAGATTTTTATAAAATCTTCCAAAAATGAAAATTTAAGATTTGGAGGTCGAGTTGTTATTGGAATTCGATAAAATTGGTATGGTTGAAATCGTATCGGAATGGGTGTTCGGATTTCATGAAAATAATTTCGGGTTCCGAGGGGCGGACCCCGCGTTGACTTTTGTTGACTTTTTGGAATAAATTTTTAAGTCGACGTATTATTATCCGGAATTGTTTCCGATGAATTTTAATGAAGTTATACAATTAATTTGGATAGATTTGAGCGGTCCGGAGGTCAATTCAAGCAAGAAGGCGATTTTGGAATATCGGCATAACTTCAAAGAGGTAAGTGTCTTGCTTAGCCTCGAGTGGGGGAATTACCCCTTAGGCATTGAGTCTTATGTGCCATTTGTGAAATGTGAAAAGCTGTGTACGCGAGGTGACGAGTACGTACTCAGGCTTATACATGCAAAATTTATTGAATTAAAGTCTTAGGCATTATTGTGTAGTAAATTGGGAAATTATAAAAAATTATTAAATCATCTGTTTGCCATGCCTAAATCCTTAATGTTGAATTTATTTTTATATGATAATTTGATGTGATTGTTACTTGAAATATTATGAAATTTCGTGAGTATTGTTGGTTTAATATTTCTTGGAAATTAATTCCGATATGAATTTTCTTATGCAAATAATTAATTTAAGCAAGCTTAAGAATAAGTGTTAATATAATTATCTAAATTTGCATTAATGATGGTTTTGCTTTATGCTGAGTAATTTCTATCTCTATTGATTCTTTTTGGGTTTTATATACATTGTGTGAAGCCTTGGGCTATTTGTTGTGAAATTAATTGATTTTGTTATATCTTTGGAATTTGGTTGTGGCCATTGGGAAAATTGTGATATGAATTAATTTTATTATGTTCCCCTATTAATTTTCCGTGTAAATTATTGTGTTGTGTGAGTTATTATTTTGGGGAGATAAGGGTGGCATGTCACCGTTGATATTATGTGGGTATAAGGGTGGTATTTTACTGTTGTTGTATTTGTTAGAATATTGTTTGGGCGGAGCGATAATGGTGGCTATTGATATTGTCTGGGCGGAGCGATAAGGGTGACTATATGAGTGATAAGGGTGGCAATAAGAGCGATAAGGGTGAATATTATCAGGGACGACATGTGATGATGCGGGGTTGTGATGTTGATGATTTTCATGTGATGTTGTGATTTTCTTGTGGTTATTTTTATACCTTAAGCAATTTGTTTTGTTGTGGGTAAATTGATAACAATCTGATTTATGTTGAAATTGAGAGCCTGTGGCTATTGCCAGGCGGATTATAAATTGAAATATGGGCACGGGGTAACGTGAGTAAATAATGAGGATATTTGGCACGTGAATTGTCCGTACAGTTGTGAAATGAAATATGGGCACGAGGTGCTGTGATGAATGATAATGATATTTGGCACGTTAATTGTCCGTGCAGTTGTGTTGTGAAATGAGGGCTCGAGGTGCCGGGGAACCATGATGATTTAATTATGGGCACAAAGTGCCGTGAAAATATGAAAATGGTTGAGACCCGTGTTTACGAAAAATATGAAAATGGGCCGAGACCCGTATTGTTTTATAATTATGAAATGAGGTGTCACATGGTAACTTTTTAATTGAAAGAATTATATTCAAAATATTTATTTGGAAGGACTTTTATTCAAAAAGAATTATATAAAAGAATTGTATTTGAAAGATATTTATTCGACTAAATTATATTTGAAAAAGAGTTTTATTCATAAGAATTATATGTGAAAGATATTTAATTGAAGAACTTGATTTAACTGGGTGTAACTGTATTTATTAATTGTTGAGCGATATTAAATGGTGATTTTATTGTCTTACTGTGCATATCATTGGTTGTTTTATGTTGCCTTGATGTTATTTGTTTCCTATTATTTTGTATATTATATTACACAAGTTATTCGACTAATGAGTGTCTTGACTGTACCTCGTCTCTACTCTATTGAGGTTAGTCTTGATACTTGCTGGGTACCGACTGTGGTGTACTCATATTACACTTCTCCACATTTTTGTGCAGAGCTAGGTATTAGAGATATTGGATTTGGCCAGAGTAAAGCGGGATCATAAGGATTCAAGGTAGAGCTGCTTGGTCGTCGCAGTCCCTTGGAGTCTTTTCATTTTATTGTACTGCTAAATTTTATCAAACAGTATTGTATATTCGGTCCTCGTGATCATCCCATGTATTCAGTTAGAGTTCGTGACTCAGTACTTCCAGTCTTGGGAGGTTGTATATTCATATTTGTTCCGATGTTAGTTTTGATTACTTATTTTTTTTAAAAAGGCTTCAAAAATGTAATTGAAATCGGCTTACCTAGTTTTAGAGACTAGGTGTTATCACGACGCCTATGGTGGGATTTTGGGCCGTGACATTGGGTTTAAGCTTTGTTCAGCTTAAAATAGAGTGAATGAGAAATGGAGGGAAAAATAAAACATTTCAAATTTCCTCTTTGACAAAGGGACATTGTCCTATATTGGAGGAGGAAAAGAGTTTTGATGGGTATATATACAATTGCTCTTCTTTTAGCTCTTAAAGAGTTGAGATGTAGGCAAGCCTCACATCGTCGTCGTCGTCGCTCGCTCGCTCGGCTTCGGCTTCGAATTTGGTCAAAATGATCTGATTGATTTTTTTTGGACCAAATTTATTTGTTAAGATTAACGTAATATTATTTTAATCCGAATTATCTATATTTGTAACGATAATTTAATTTTCCCCCGCGTTTGATTTTTTCGTTTTTATTTTGCGTAAATAGTTATTTACGTAATGGCCATTTTACGCGAACAATCATCATGAAGAGTTACACCTCTTCGTTTGAACCCAACTTATTGGCTATAAGTACCAAGTCATTCCCTAAGATTTTCCTTACAAAAATTCTGAAATCTCCTTCCTTCTTCTGCATTGTTTTAACTATAATGAAGCAACAATAAGTGTGATTTGTTGTTGCCATTTGTGTTTATTGAAACACTGGAGGTTTGAAGTACCGCTACACCAGTGTGAAATCTGTTCTATCTTGGGAGGAAATAATCCACAACCTCGGGTACTAGGAGGGGATTAAGTTCCTTAAAAAAACAGTGTGAATTTAGTGGGCTCAGATTAAATTTTATTTCTTCTATATTTCTGTTTTTATGTTATTTTATTTTTAGAATTACTTTGTAAATAGAGATTATTAACACCATGAAGAGAAGGATATTGACTCTTATCTATAATCACAAACGTCCTTTTGGCAACAATATGTGATGACCCAAAATGTCATCTTTAAATTTAATTATTAATTTTGTATTCTAAGACCTCGAAAAGAACTATTTATTATTCCTCGACTTTCATGCATAGTCCGTAAAAATTTTCGGAAAGTTTTTATGTTAAAAACGGATTAAAATGTGAAATAGAGTCTTAAAACTCAACTGAGTTGACTTTGGTCAGCATTTTGAGCAAACGGACTCGGATAAGTATTTTGACAGTTCTGGTAGCTTCGTATCGTGATTTGGGACTTGGGCGATACTCGAAATTTAATTTGGAGTTCCCTAGCTCAAGTTATGACCATTTAACGAAAACTAGAAATTTAAAGGCTAAAGATTTTCAAGTTTGACCACGGGGTTGACTTTTTGATATCGGAGTCAGAATCCGATTCTGGAAATTTGAATAGCTCCGTTATGTCATTTTTGACCTGTGTGCCAAATTTGAAGTCATTCCAAATTCATTTAATATGTTTTGGCACAAGTTTTGTAAATTGAAAAGTTTGAAACTTAAAAGTTTGAATCGAGATGTGAATTGTAATTTTGATGTTGTTTGATGTGCATTGACACCCCGAGTAAGTCCGTATTATATTTCTGGACTTGTTGGATTATTCGAGCGAGGACCCGAGTGGCTTGGATGAGTTTTGGACAAGCCACAGGGCAATTGGAACTTGCTGCCCAATGTTGGTTCTGGTGTGTCGCACCTGCCACATTTTGTGCGCAGGTGCGTGGTCGCTCCTGCGGAATTCCAGTCGCTTCTGCGACATTGGACAGCCCTGCCGAGCTCCGCTTCTTCGGAGAAATGAGCGTAGGTGCGAAACCTCATCCGCGATGGACAAGCCGCTTATGCGAGGAAGACCGCTTCTGCGGTCACTAGTGCGCTTCTGCGGTCACTAGTGCGCTTCTGCGATGTCGCAGGTGCGATATTTTTGGGCGTAGATGCGGCCACTTGACAAGCTACCATGTTCCACAAATGCGAGCTTTGTCTCACAAATGCGAGGCCGTAGGTGCGAAAATATAGGCCGCAGATGCGAAAATGCTGGGCAGAATACATAAAAATCGGGTTTTAGCCATTTTCACTCATTTTTGAGTTTTAAGTCTCGGATTTTGGGCGATTTGAAGGCGTTTTTCACGACTTTGAATTGGAAAAGTGTTCTATAACCAAAAATGATTATATTTCATGAATCCATGTCTATATTCATCCTTTATTTCAGATTTAGATGGAAGAAATTGAAATTTTTGTAAAACTTTCCAAAAATGAAAACTTTAGATTTGAAGGTTCATTTGACATCGGAATTGGATAATTTTTGTATGGTTGGACTCGTCTCGGAATGGGTGTTCTGATTTTGTAAGTTTTTCTGAGATTTGAGATGTAGGCCTCACTGTCGATTTTTAAAATGAATTTCGAATTTTAATTCGGAAAATTAGTAAATTCATATGGAATTAATTCCTACAATTTGTATTGAATATACTGAATTGTTTATGACTAGATTTGAGGACTTCAGACACTAATTCGCAAGGCAAGGGTATATTGAAAACTTGAAATTTTATTTCGAAGCGAGGTAAGTGTCGTGGTTAACCTTGACTTGAGGGAATAGAACCCTTAAATTATTTGTTATGTGAATTGCATGTGAACGACATATAGGCGAGGTGGCGAGTGTCTATACGTTGTCGAATTAATTATTTGCATAATTATTTGAAAATCATAAATCATTTTAAATCATGAATAAATTATTATATTAATTGTTTCACTCATAATTCCTTGTCAAATATTAATTCTTGAATTTCTGTAATAATTGCTACATGCTTATTTGAATTATGTGCATTAATTGCTACTTGACATTTAGCATATTAAATATTAAACTACCTATTTTCTCCATGATTTCCATAATAAATTGTTATTTATTATTGTTTGTTTTATAATTAAATCATAATTATTGTGTGCTTGTTGTCTTATAATTTTATATTAATTGTTGAATATATTGGAGGATCGTGTTGCACGCCGCAACATAATTGATTGAAATGAATATATTGGAGGATCGGGTTCCACGTCGCAACAGACTTATTAAAAAGTCTATATATATACTTGATTAAATAAATATATCGGAGAGTTGAAAATGAATATATTGTGGAAATGGGTTGCACGCTGCAACAAAAATTGATTGAAATTATAATTGATTATGACTGCTGAGTTGGCTTCAACTATTAAAAATGAGTTACCTGATTTATTTCTATTATTGTTGTTTTACTAATATTGTGTATAGGTTAATGTAAGTGACTCGCCTTAGCCTCGTCACTACTTCGTCGAGGTTAGGCTCAGCATTTACTAATACATGGGGTCGGTTGTACTAATACTACACTCTGCACTTCTTGTGCAGATTTCGGAGTTGGTCCTAGCGGCGTACCATAGACTTGCTCGGATTTCAGCTACTCAGAGGAGACTTGAGGTATAACTGCACAGCGTCCGCAGTTTTGAAGTCCCCGTCTATCTTAATTTAGTTGTGTAATTTCTTCCAGACAACTTTACTTTATTCAAACCTTTATTTGTATTATTCTAGAAGCTCGTGCACTTATGACACTGAATTCCGGGATGGTATTTAGACACCATTATTTTTATGGATTATTCACTATATTTCATACCTTACTTCCTCATTTGTTCCTTTGTTATTAATAAATTTAAAAACTATTTAAAAATAGTTAATATTATCCTAACGTTGTCTTGCCTAGTAAGTGAAATGTTAGGCGCCATCACGGTCCGAAGGTGGGAATTTCGGGTCGTGACAGTTGGTATCAGAGCCCTAGGTTACATAAGTCTCACGAGTCACGAGCAAGCTTAGTAGAGTCTGAAAGATCGGTACGGAGACGTCTGTACTTATCTCTCAGAGGCTATGAAGTTTAGGAACAATATCGCTTATTTCTTATTCTGTCGTGCGATTTTATTCTATCATCGATGATTGAACCATTCTACTCTTATTCTCTCGCAGATGGTGAGAACACGTATTACCTCTACCGATGGACAGGTACCAGAATCCCCGATGGCAACTATGGCCAGGGGTAGAGGTCGAGGCCGAGGTAGAGCTCAGTCCAGAGCTCGAGCAACTGCACCTGTTGTAGAACCTTAGGTGGACCTTCAGGAGCAGTTTCTAGTTCAGAATGTACCAGTGGGACCAGCTCAGGTCCCGGAAGGATTCATAGCTACTCCAGTGCTTCAGAACGCTTTTGTCCATTTAGTGAGTCTTATGGAGGGCGTGGCCCAGAATGGTACATTTCCAGTGGCACCAGCCGTATCACAGGCTGGGGGAGGAGCACAAACTCCCACTACTCCCGCTCTGGAGCAGATAGCTCCCCAGAATCAGGCTCCAGCAGCCCCGCCAGTTGGGGTAGTTCAGCCAGTTGTTGCGGCACATACCGGTGATAGGCCCGACATCTCTTTTGAGGCCTTATTGAGACTGGATAAGTTTACCAAGCTCTTTCCAGTTCACTTCAGTGGTACACCTTTTGAGGATCCACAGGAGTATCTAGAATGCTGCCGTGAGGTACTGCGGAACATGGGTATAGTTGAGACCAATGGGGTTGATTTTGTTATATTTCAGATGACGGGTTCTGCCAGGAGATGGAGGGATTATACATTGACTTGACCAGTTGGATCGCCTGCACTTACCTAGGAGCAGTTTTCTCAGCTATTTTTGGATAAGTTCCTTTCTATCACACTGAGGGAGGATTACCAAAAGCAATTTGAGCGTCTACAGTAGGGCAGTATGATTGTTACTCAGAATGAGTCCCGTTTTGTGGATTTGGCCCGTCATGCTATCCTTTTACTACCTACTGAGGGAGAGTGAGGAGGTTTATTGAGGGAGACTCACTCACCCTATCAGGCTTCAAATGGCCAAGGAGACCAGAAATGAGATTTCTTTTCAGGCGACTGCTAATGTCGCGACGAAGGTTGAGATGGTTCTTGCACAGGAGAGAGGGAAGAGGTCTGATAAGAGGCCTCGTCAGTTCGGTGGTTTCGGTGGTGCCTGGTCTGGAGGCAGGGGTAATTTTGGTAGGGGTCATCCTCCCAAACTATTTCATTCAGCATTTCATGCATCTCCCGGTGCTTTAGGGAGTCACAGTCGTATTATTCCTTACTATGGACAACCAGTATTTAGTACACATTCAACTCCTATCAGTGCAGCACTACTCCAGAGTTACTATAGCTATTATAAAGCCCATTTGGGTTAGCTTCAGCTTCAGCAGCCACGGCATCATGATGGGTCTTATGAGTATGGGAACAGTGGTCATATCAGGAGGTATTGCCCTAGATTGGCGAGTAACAGATCTCGGCAGGATTCTCTTACCATCATACCGGCACCGGTTACTTCACCACCTACTCAGCCAGCTAGAGGTAGGGGTCAGGCAAATAGAGGTGGAGGTCAGGCCATTAGAGGTGGAGATCAGACCATTAGAGGTGGAGGCCAGCCAGTTAGAGGCCATCCTAGGGACGCAGTTTAGAGTGGTGGGGCTCAGCCCTGATTTTATGCTTTTCCAGTTAGGCCTGAGGTTGAGTCGTCTGATGCTGTGATCACAGGTATTATTCCAGTTTGCCATTGAGATGTTTCAGTTCTATTTGATCCAGGATTTATTCCTATTTTGCTTCATAGTTGGTTGTGCCTTGTGATTCTCTAAGTGCTTCTGTGTGTGTATCTACACCGGTAGGAGACTCTGTTGTAGTTGATCATGTCTATCGTTCGTGTGTGGTTACTATTGGTAGTCTTGAGACTAGTGTGGATCTTCTACTTATTGATATGGTAGATTTTGATGTCATCTTGGGTATGGATTGGTTGTTACCCTATCATGCTATATTGGATTGTCATGCCAAGACAGTAACCCTAGCCATGCCGGGGTTACCTCAGTTAGAGTGGAAAGGAACTCCTGGTCATTCTGCCAGTAGGGTTATTTCTTATATGAAAGCTCAGCGTATGGTCGAGAAAGGGTGTCTAGCCTATTTAGCTTATATTCGTGATCCTGGTGCGGATGTTCCTTCTATGGACTGAGTACTAGTTGTTCGTGAATTTTCAGGAGTATTTCCTGCAGATTTGTCGGAGATGCCACCCGACAAAGATATTAACTTCTGTATTGATTTGGCTCCGGGCACTAAGCCCATTTCTATTCCACCATACCGTATGGCCCCACTAGAGTTGAAAGAATTGAAGGAGCAGTTACAAGACTTGCTTGATCAGGGATTCATTAGACTCAGTGTATCACCCTGGGGTGCGCCATTATTATTTGTAAAGAAGAAAGATGGTTCTATGCGGATGCGTAAAGATTATCGGCAGTTGAATAAGGCCACTATCAAAAACAAATATCCGTTGCCAAGAATTGATGACTTATTTGATCAGTTTCAGGGTGCCAAGGTATTTTCGAAGATTGATTTGAGGTCTGATTACCATCAGTTGAATATTAGGGCATCTGATATCCCTAAGACAGCTTTTCGGACTCGGTATGGGCATTACGAATTCTTAGTGATGTCATTTGGGCTGACAAATGCCCCAGCAACATTTATGGATATGATGAATCGGGTGTTCAAGCCCTATTTAGATTCTTTTGTGGTTATATTCATTAATAATATCTTGATTTACTCCAGCAGTCGGGAGGAGCATGAGCAGCATCTCCAGAGTTGCTTCATACTTTGAAGAATAATCAGTTAAATGCCAAATTTTCAAAATGTGAGTTTTGGTTAGACTCAGTTTCCTTTTGGGGGCATGTTGTATCAGCAGAAGGCATAAAGGTGGATCCTAAGAAGATTGAGCTATTCAGAATTGGCCTAGACCTACTTCAGTTACAGAAATTCAGAGTTTCCTGGGTTTAGCAGGTTATTATTGTCGGTTCATGGAAGGGTTTTCATCTATAGCAAGCCCATTGACCAGATTGACTCAGAAAGGTGTCCCATTCAGATGGTCAGAAGAGTGTGAGTTGAGCTTTCAGAAGCTCAAGACTGCTTTGACTACGGCGCCAGTGTTGGTATTACCCACAGGTTCAGGATCATATACGGTATATTGTGATGCATATCACATTGGGCTTGGTGCAGTATTAATGCAAGATGGCAAGGTGATTGCATATGCGTCGCGGCAGTTTAAAGTTCACGAGAAGTATTATCCTGTTCATGACCAAGAACTGGCAGCCATTGTTCATGCGCTAAAGATTTGGAGGCATTACCTCTACGGTGTCTCGGGTGAGGTATTTAGTGATCATCGCAACCTTCAGTATCTGTTCAAACAAAAAGATCTTAATTTGAGGCAGAGAAGATGGTTGGAGTTGTTGAAAGACTATGATATCACCATTTTGTATCACCCCGGAAAGGCCAATGTGGTGATCAATGCTTTGATTAGAAAGGTTGTGAGTATGGGCAGTCTTGCATATTTTTTGGTTTGTGAGAGGCCATTAGCTGCAAATGTTCAGACTTTGGCTAATCAGTTCATGAGGTTAGATGTTTCAGAACCCAGTCGCGTTCTAGCTTGCACAGTCGCTCGGTCTTCTTAAGGACACAGTGCAGCACGATGATGCCAAATAGGTTGCTATGGGGGAAGATGGATTTCTACGAATGCAGGGTCATATTTGTGTGCCTAATGTGGATGGGCTTCGTGAATTAATTCTGGAATAGGCACACAATTCTAGGTATTCTATTCATCCAGGTACCGCCAAAATGTATCAAGATTTGCGGCAACATTATTGGTGGAGGAGAATGAAAAAGGATATAGTTGCATATATAGCTCAGTGTCTAAATTGTCAGCAAGTTAAGTACGAGTATCAGAGACCTGGTGGTTTGCTTCAGAAGTTAGAAATTCCTGAGTGGAAGTGGGAGCATATCACTATGGATTTTGTTGTCGGGCTCCCACAGACTCAGAGAAAATTTGACGCAGTTTGGGTCATTGTTGACAGGTTGACCAAGTCAGCACATTTCATTCCAGTGGCAGTTACCTATTCTTCAAAGAGGTTAGCTGAAATTTACATTCGTGAGATTGTCCGCCTTCACGGTGTGCCCGTGTCTATTATTTCAGATCGAGGTTCACAGTTTACCACACAATTCTAGAGGGTTGTACAGCGTGATTTAAGCACGTGGGTGGAGTTGAGTATAGCATTTCATCCACAGACAGACGGACAGTCAGAGCGCACTATTCAGATATTGGAAGATATGCCTCGTTCTTGTGTTATAGACTTTGGAGGTTCTTGGGATCATTTCTTGCCACTTGCGGAGTTTACTTTTAATAATAGCTACTAGTCGAGTATTCAGATGGCTCCATATGAGGCATTATACTAAAGGCGATGCCGATTGCCAGTTGGTTGGTTTGAACCGGGAGAGGCTCGGTTGTTGGGTACCGATTTGGTACAGGATGCCTTGGATAAGGTCAAGATTATTCAGGATCGACTTCGCACAACTCTGTCTAGGCAAAAGAGTTATGCCGACCATAAAGTTCGTGATATTGCATTCATGGTTGGAGAAAGAATATTGCTCCGGGTTTCAACTATAAAAGGTGTAATGAGGTTCAGAAAGAAGGGCAAGTTGAGCTCCAGGTATATTTGACCCTTTGAAATTCTTGAAAGGGTGGGTGAAGTAGCCTACAGGCTTGCATTAGCACCTAGTTTATCAACGGTTCATCCAGTGTTTCATGTGTCTATGCTCCAAAAATATCATGGTGATCATTCCCATGTGTTATATTTCAGTTCAGTCCAATTGGACAAAGATTTGACTTACGAGGAGGAGTCGGTGGCTATTCTAGCCCGACGGGTCTGACAGTTGAGGTCTAAGAGTTATCCTTCAGTTCGAGTGCACTGGAGAGGTCAGTCGGTAGAGGCATCTACCTGGGAGTCCGAGTCAGACATGCAGAGTAAATATCCACACTTATTCACCAGCTCAGGTACTTTTTCTAACTTCGTTCGAGGACGAACGTTTGTTTTAGAGGTGGAGAATGTGATGACCCAAAATGTCATCTTTAAATTTAATTATTAATTCTGTGTTCTAAGACCTCGAAAAGTACCATTTATTATTCCTCGACCTGCGTGCGCAGTCCGTAAAATTATCCGAAAAGTTTTTATGTGAAAAATGGATTAAAATGTGAAATAGAGCCTGAAAACTCAACTAAGTTGACTTTGGTCAACATTTTGAGCAAACGGACCCGGATCAGTGTTTTGACAGTTTTGGTAGTTTTGTATCATGATTTGGGACTTGGGCGAATGCCCGTAATTTAATTTGGAGGTCCCTAGCTCAAGTTATGACCATTTAACGGAAAGTAGAAATTTAAAGGCTAAAGATTTCCAAGTTTGACCACGGGGTTGACTTTTTGATATCGGAGTCGGAATCCGATTCTGGAAGTCACTACCCAAAATCCAACTAGTCATGATGGCACCTAACCCATCCCGTTAGGTAAGCCAATTTCCAACTAACCAATTTCAATAATAATTATTTAAGCAATTTAAGTGAATAAAGGTCTTAATCTTGTACAATCCCCAAGAACTGGTAGTACAAATCATGAGCTTCTAATAATAGAGTATACAAAACGGAAATAAAATAAATTCATAGTCTATTTGAATAATACATAAACATAACTTTTATAAATCTAAGAATACCCTGAACAAGAGGCAGCTACAACAGGAACGCAGGTACATCTTTAAGTCCCGCAACTATCGAGCACAGTAACAACAATAGTCAACATCTGCACGCAATGTGCAGAAGTGTAGTATCAGTACAACCGACCCCATGTACTGAGTAAGTAACAAACCTAGCCGTAGGTTGAAAGTAGTGACGAGCTTCTACCAAGGTCGGGTACAAAACCAATAGTCCACAACAATCCATAACAACATAAAGCAAATAATACCTGAAGTAACTCAGGGACAAAATACTTAGCCAAATAATGATTTCAAAAAAATAGTAGTTCTTTCTTTCAAATACATCAGTGAAAACCCAAATAGTTTGCCGAAGTTGCCAATAATATGAATAGTTTGAAAACAATAAATTTCTCCAAAAATATTTTCAATAATAAATAATATGTTTCATTTTCCTTCCGGGTAACCCGTGTAAAACAAATGCATCACTATGCCCATATGTCAAAATGTGTGAGAAATGATGAATGATGTGATGTTATAGAGCATGAGGAAAAATACATCTCTATGCCTATATATCATGTGTGCATGCCAATGCGATGCAACTCAGTGATAAAATCATAAACAGCCCATCGGCCAGAACATCACTCATATACAATCCCTCGGGCAAATCTCACAGTCACTCGTGCCACTCGGGCATATCTCACAATCACTCTTGTCAATCGGGCATACCTCACAATCACTCTTGCCACTCGGGCATACCTCACAATCACTCATGCCTCCCAGTCACTCAGCACTCGACACTTGGCACTCGCACTCAGCAGGTACCTGCGCTCAATAGGGGTGTGTACAGACTCCGGAGGGGCTCCTTCAGCCTAAGCGCTATAATCTGCACGGACAACTAACGTGCTACACGGACAACTCACGTGCTATAATAATAAAGTATGTTACAGGCGGGCAGCCCGATCCACACTCATCCTCACAATCAGGCCCTCGGCCGATATCAAACATGCTGCGGCATGCAGCCCGATCCCATAAATATGCAACATGCTGCGGCGTGCAGCCCGATCCCATAAATATGCAACATGCTGCGGCGTGCAGCCCGATCCCATAAATATCCTCACAAATCAGGCCCTCGGCCTCACTCAGTCATAAACCTCTCAAGCCACTCAGGCATTTAAGTAAGACAGGGCATTCAACCCAAAACATTTATATGCATCAAAATAGAGTCATAAAACTGAGTTATGATATGCAATGAAATAAATATGACTGAGTATGAACTTTCAATTTAAAACAAATAATTCACGGCAATATGACCTCTGTGGGTCCCAATAATACTAGCACATAGCCTCAGCATGATTTTTAATATGCTTTTCAGCTCAATTTCTTTAACTCATAAAACGCATGAAAAATGTCAAGATCATTTAACTATAAAATTCCACATAAATAATTATGTCACAATTTCTATAGTGCACGCCCACACGCCTGTCACCTAGCATGTGCGTTACCTCCCAACAATTCACGATATACATATATTCAGGGTTCATACCCTCAACTCCAAGATTAGAAGAGTTACTTACCTCAAACAGGCCAAATCCAATGTCGAGCAAGCTAAGCAATGCTCCAAAAATTCCATTCTGCGCGTATCAACTTCCAAACGGCTCGAATCTAGTCACAATAATTTGATTCAGCCCACAAAAATAATAGGAATTAATTCCATATCAAAATACTAATATTTTCCAAAAATCCAAAATTGCGCCCCTAAATCACCCGTGGGGCCCACGTCTCGAAATCCGATGAAACTCACAAAATACGATAACCCATCCAATTACAAGTTCAACCATACTAATTTTACTCAAGTCCGACTCCAAATCTGTATTCAAACTTGAAAAATTCGTTTTGTGACATTATAAAAATTTCCTTCTATTTCTCTTAAAGATTCAATAATCTTACACCAAAAATGAAGATTAATTCATGGAATATAATCACAAGAGAGTTAAGAACTCTTACCCCAAGTTGTGTGAAAAATTTACTCTCCAAAATCGCCCAAACCGAGCATCAAAATGTCCAAAATGAGAAAAAATCTCGGAACCCTCGTTTTAAACACTGCCCAGGCATTTCCGCACCTGCGGTGCCTCGGCTCGCACCGGCCCTCTAAAATCTTGCATCTGCGGTGCCATTCTCGCATCTACGGGCTCGCAGATGCACATTCCCCTTCGTACCTGAGGTCGCCTCACGCCAACCCCAGTCCGTATCTGCGCCAACACCTTCGCACCTGCGGCCTCGCAGATGCGGCAAATTTCTCGCACCTACGAGCACTGCCCAGTTCCATACTTGGCCGCTTCTACGACTGATCTCACGCACATGCGGCTTCGCACCTTCGATCAAAATCTTCCCAGGTGCGATCACACCAGTAGGCAGCAGTTCCAGCATTTCCTTAAGTCCAAATTTGATCCGTTAACCGTCCGA
This sequence comes from Nicotiana tomentosiformis, assembly GCF_000390325.3. Taxonomy (NCBI): domain Eukaryota; kingdom Viridiplantae; phylum Streptophyta; class Magnoliopsida; order Solanales; family Solanaceae; genus Nicotiana; species Nicotiana tomentosiformis. The sequence continues at coordinate 81,964,696 of NC_090812.1, read as the reverse complement.
AACTCACCCGAGGCCCCCGGGACCTCAAACAATTCTATCAACAAGTCCCATAACATAACACGGACCTACTCGAGGCCTCAAATCACACCTAATAACATCGAAACGACGAATTACACATCAATTTGAAATCATTGAACTTTGAAACTTCAAATTCGATAACTTGCGCCGAAACACATCAAATCACGTCCGATTGACCTCAAATTTTGCAAACAAGTCACATTTTACATTACGAACCTATTCCAATTTCCAGAATTGGATTCCGACCCCGACATCAAAAAGTCAACTCCCCGGTCAAACTTCTCAAAAATTCAACTTTCGGCAATTTATGTCAAATTTCACTACGGACCTCCAAATAATTTTTTGGACATGCTCCTAAGTCCAAAATCACCATACGGAGCTATTGGAATCATCAAAATTCGAATCCGAGTTCATTTACACATAAATCTGCATCCGGTCACTATTTTAACTTAAGCTTTAAACCTTGGAACTAAGTGTTCCAATTCCTTCAAAAACCTCACTCGACCCAAACCAACTGCCCCGACAATTCACACAACAATTGTAAAGTACAATTTGAGAAGTAAATGGGGAAACAGGGTTGTAATACTTAAAACGACCGGTCGGGTCGTTACATTCTTCCCCACTTAAATATACGTTCATCCTCGAAAGTGCCAAGAGTTGTTTCCAAGCCTTCAAATCACTGTTCCATCTTACCACACACGTACCCGGGGGAGGGGGGGGGGATGTCACCCTATCCCACATAAGGATTGACTACACAATGCAACTGAAAATCATTAATTTAACCTTAGCCCATAAACCTTGGAATTTAATTTTCCAACCTTTAAAATTTCTTTCAAGACACAAATCTTACATTTACACACTGTATAAGTCCGAACAAGTTGCATCGAGCTACAACTATAACCACGGATATAATCAACCAACATATTACACAACTCGCATGCTCGTAGCACCATTCCTGATCGTAGTGACTCCTCCAAAACCAACCGCATACTAGTATTAAACCCATATCGAACCAAACCTCATCCCAAAAACTTCGTACCCTGTTGATAATAAAAGAAACACGCGAAATTTCATAACTACTTACCAGATCAATAAGTCATGGAGCCCTCTCGCCCCAACCAAAATCATAATCCCTTTCTGAGCCGACTTTCAATATTATACTCCCGAATATACCGAAATCAAACCTGATAGTCCCCATTCTAGGTCCAATGACCTTATATTACTAAACACAATTGCTCCATAGACATGCCTTACCAATATAACTCAGAGCCACAACTCGTGCCATCCGTGCACTAATACGCAACAATTCAAATGTACCCAGTCATGGAAAATGACTCAAATGAGAGAACTGCCTCGCCAGATTAACAAGTACCTCCACAAAAAAATGCTGAAAATTTATCATACACCGTAGAACCATCACCCGATTCTAACACGAGGTTCATATTATATACTCCGAGCCACCCTGCTCCAAATTAATAACGATGGAGAGGCAAATGGCAAAAATACCACACAAAACCTGAAAGGACATAACCATTACGCTATCGATCGTGCAATACACCAAGTACTCATCACACTCAAATTTTGCTATAAAGCTCAAATAGAACCGCACCATCTGTGCACATAACCAATGAATCATAACTCTTCGTAGCATAAAGGAGTAACTCACAGATCATTTGAGAACACGAATAAGTTCAACATCAATCGAATGACACATCCCTCAATAATAGCAGTATGGAGCCAACCATTCCGGCTCGGTGTAGAATACACATCTTAATTGGGCCTACCTATGGACCCCCAAATCAACTCGGGTTACCCACAAATGGATAAAAATCCCTCCGAAAATCCATAATGACTGAATCATAACACATTTCATCATCTGGCTAGCTCCGTCCATAACTTCACAGTCCACAACCATGAAACTATCTGCTCCTGGGAACTCCAAATCTCCAAATCCATAGAACACGCGAATCACCATATTTGATTCCATCTCCACAGCCCGAATGCCTAACACCTCTCTCATACACGATCATCCCACGAGAAATACTTTTAAAGTTCTTCCGTACCACTTGACAAAATTTGAATATCAGCAGTTTATCAACCATGTGAGTATCGCAATACTAATTTATACATCCGTAAGTCAAAATACAATGTGCCTTCTGAAGTCCGCCCCTTTCTCATACAACACCAAGTAGTAATAGTATTCATCTAGTTATTTGAAACAGTGCATGTTGCCCAACATTCATTACCTTCTCTTCAAGATGTACTGCCATCTTGTACATGAAAATCTAGCTTTCGTACAATACATAACATCTATCTTGCCATCATGTGAAAAGCACAAGAATCTTATTATCAACTTTTGAGTCACCAATAAATTATAATTTTAGTTAGAAACCTTTCTCTTGCTTCTTTCCAGGAGGAAATCACAATACACAACACGTTCTCCACACCGGTAGAAACCATCAAGAATACTTTGGACTCCATTTGCACATAATCAAGCCCTTAAAACTAAATTCCTCTAACTCGACCAAGCCACGCAAGTCCCCAAGTTCAGGTGTATTGTCACAAAGCACCTGTAGAAAACCCCCACATCATATGCACCCAAAGAACCGATCTTATCCATTACCATACTGATCCAACCTACTATCCAATTGTCCTATTTTCTCTGAGTCCCTTCCGAATTTGTCTTCAGATTGATACTTCTTCTTGCTAAAATACCATGATCTTTAACCACAACTTACCCTACAAACCTTAGCATAGAACCACAACGCCTTACGGCCCATAAGCAACTGTATTCTTCTTAAGCTCCTTCAAAAATACCACAACTATAACACTCACTCTGAGAATACCTTATGTGAAGTTGAAATTGTTCTTCTTACATTCCTCATACAAAAATGTAGAATCTATAGTCATATAGAATTTTCGCAAGTCCAGGCACCATCAAACGTAAATCTCGGATTTTATCCATACACAAGTCCGGAAACATTCTCAATTGCTATATATAATTCTCAAACCCATTCGAATTTTCTCGGGAGTCACCCACTTTGCTCAAGTCTAATTGCACCGCCCAAATGGGCCAAAATACACGTGCACCATTAGCACCACAACACTCAAAGAAGTAACTCAACTTTAACACCACATATCAAATTTATACTCCGTGCGCACTAAATCATTCACCAATAACAACTCACTCATCCCGCGAATTTCATTTACTCATACGTGTAATATAATCCTTAACCAGGAATTTCCTTATTCAAGTCATCCTCGATCTCAACTTCTGCAAGTCATAGCTAACCCACAAGTATGCCTCAGACCGAAACTAAAATTTAATATATAACCATGAAATTAAGTCGTCTGCAGCAGGCTCCCCCACTTGGCTCAAAGCCATAAATCATTTCATTCAATAAATCACAACACCCATACGGTATTACTGCTATGATACTACAGTGAGTTCAACGAAACTTTTTCTCAAGCTCATGCAACACCAACCATAAAATACCTTAATCATCCGCTAAGCATGCGTTTATCTCTCTTGACAATCAATTCAACTTTCTCAACCAGATTCAAATTCAAATCTCAACACATACCCTCTGCTGGTAGAAAAGAAACTCTCCACTCAATATTATAAGGAACACACCTACATAGATTACTCTGCAGGAGATAACCCACCTGCTCAGCCTCAAATTGGCATCTTGTTATATCGTTTCGCAACCTCAATTACTATGCAATCACTTAATCTTTCTGAGTCCAAACTCATTAACAAGACATGCGAATTTAATTTGTCCCACAATTTAACAAGGTGAAAGATCCTTCAAAACATTCATTACCCGAGACTGTTCGTCACATCAAATCGAAAATCATGCACCCAATGGCATTTTCCTTTACATTTCAAGGAAACACTTCTCGTTATATTCCATTCGTCTTAACACATCCCGCGGTTATATCATACCCATCACACCGCATTCCACCGCTCATCAAGCCACAAATCCCACTGTAAGGTCATTACCGGACATATAAGTCTAATTGTACGAGTTACAACTGAAGCTACCGAGCTTAAGCTACGGTCTAAACCTGGCCTCAAGTTCTCCAGACTTGCCCATCGCCAGAACACAGAATACACATCTCCAATATCGTTCATGAAATCACAAGCCGGCGATGCACAACTAATACTGAGCACTCATGTGCGCATACAAATACGTGGAAGAAATTCAAAGAGTTATATTTCAAGCTGAATCAATCTCGCACGATAAGGAAAGAAAGATGGGAAGTATATATATCCTAAATGCCGTGTAGCCTCTCGAAGATAAGTATGGACGTCATCATACCGATCCGCAAGACTTTACTAGACACTTGCTCATGACTTGTAGAACTTATGAACCTAGAGCTCTGATACCACCTTCTCACGACCCAAAATCCAACTAGTCGTGATGGCACCTAACCCATCCTGTTAGGTAAGCCAATTTCTAACTAACCAATTTCAATAATAAATATTAAAGCAATTTAAGTGAATAAAGGTATTAATCTTATACAATCCCCAAGAACTGGTAGTACAAATCATGAGCTTTTAAGTATAGAATATACAAAGCGGAAATGAAATAAATACATAGTCTGTTTGAATAATACATAAACAGAGCTTTTATAAATCTAAGGCTACCCTGAACAAGAGGCAGATACAACAGGAACGCAGGTACATCTTCAAGTCCCGCAACCATCGAGCACAGCAACAACAACAGTCAACATCTGCATGCAATATACAAAAGTGTAGTATCAGTACAACCGACCCCATGTACTGAGTAAGTAACAAACCTAGCCGTAGGTTGAAAGTAGTGACGAGCTTCCACCAAGGTCGGGTACAAAACCAATAGTCCACAACAATCCATAACAACATAAAGCAAATAATACCTGAAGTAACTCAGGGACAAAATACTCAGCCAAATAATGATTTCAAAAAAATAGTAGTTCTTTCTTTCAAATACATCAGTGAAAACCCAAATCGTTTGCCGACGTTGCCAATAATATGAATAGTTTGAAAACAATAAATTTCTCCAAAAATCTTTTCAATAATAAGTAATATGTTTCATTTTCCTTCCGGGTAACCCGTGTAAAACAAATGTATCACTATGCCCATCTGTCAAAATGTGTGAGAAATCATGAATGATGTGATGTTGTACAGCATGAGGAAAAATACATATCTATGCCTATATGTCATGTGTGTATGCCAATGTGATGCAACTTAATGATAAAATCATAAACAACCCCTCGGGCAGAACATCACTCATATACAGCCCCTCGGGCAAACCTCACAGTCACTCGTGCCACTCGGGCATACCTCACAATCACTCTTGTCACTCGGGCATACCTCACAATCACTCTTGCCACTCGGGCATACCTCACAATCACTCATGCCTCCCAGTAACTTAGCACTCGGCACTCGCACTCAGTAGGTACCTGCACTCACTGGGGGTGTGTACAGACTCCGGAGGGGCTCTTTCAGCCCAATCGCTATAATCTGCACGGACAACTCACGTGCAATAATAATAAAGTATGCTGCAGGCGGGCAGCCCCGATCCACACTCATCCTCACAATCAGGCCCTCGGCCAATATCAAACATGCTGCGGCATGCAGCCCGATCCCATAAATATGAAACATGCTACGGCGTGCAACCCGATCCCATAAATATGCAACATGTTGTGGCGTGTAGTCCGATCCCATAAATATCCTCACAAATCAGGCCCTCGGCCTCACTCAGTCATAAACCTCTCAAGCCACTCGGGCATTTCAGTAAAACAGGGCATTCGGCCCAAAACATTTATATGCATCAAAATAGAGTCATAAAACTGAGTTATGATATGCAATGAAATGAATATGAATGAGTATGAACTTTCAATTTAAAACAAATAATTCACGGCAACATGACCTTTGTGGGTCCCAATAATACTGGCACATAGCCTCAACATGATTTATAATATGCTTTTCAGCTCAATTTCTTTAACTCATAAAACGCATGAAAAATACCAATATTATTTAACTACAAAAATCCACAGAAATAATTATGTCACAATTTCTATAGTGCACGCCCACACACCCGTCACCTAGCATGTGCGTTACCGACCAACAATTCACGAAATACGTATATTCAGGGTTCATACCCTCAACTCCAAGATTAGAAGAGTTACTTACCTCAAACAGGCCAAATCCAATGTCGAGCAAGCTAAGCAATGCTCCAGAAATTCAATTCTGCGCGTATCAACTTCCAAACGGCTCGAATCTAGTCACAATAATTTGATTCAGCCCACAAAAATTATAGGAATTAATTCCATATCAAAATACTAATATTTTCCAAAAATCCGAAATTGCGCCCCAAAATACCCGTGGGGCCCACGTCTCGAAATCCGATGAAACTCACAAAATACGACAACCCATCTAATTATAAGTTCAACCATACTAATTTCACTCAAATCTGACTCCAAATCGGTATTCAAACTTAAAAAATTTATTTTGTGACATTATAGAAATTTCCTTCTATTTCTCTTGAAGATTCAATAATCTTATACCAAAAATGAAGATTAATTCATGGAATATAATCATAAGGGAGTTAAGAACACTTATCCCAAGTTGTGTAGAAAATTTCCTCTCCAAAATCGCCCAAACCGAGCTCCAAAATGAGAAACAATCTTGGAACCCTCGTTTTAAGCACTGCCCAGGCATTTTCGCACCTGCGGTGCCTGGGCTCGCACCAGCGCATCCGCATTTACGGAACAAATTGCGCGCCTGGGGAAACAACCAGCCCTCTAAAATCTCGCATCTGCAGCGCCATTTTCACATCTGTGGGCTCGCAGATGCGCATTCCCCTTCGCACCTGCGGTTGCCTCACGCCAGCCCCAGTCCGCATCTGCGCCAACACCTTCGCACCTGTGGCCGCCTCATGCTAGCCCCAGTCCGCATCTGCGCCAGCATCTTCGCATCTGCGGCCTCGCTGATGCAGCAAATTTCTCGCACCTGCGAGCACTGCCCAGTTCCACACTTGGCCGCTTCTGCAACTGATCTCGCGCACATGCGGCTTCATACCTGCGATCAAAATCTTCGCAGGTGCGATCACACTAGTAGGCAGCAGTTCCAGAATTTCCTTAAGTCTAAATTTGTTCCGTTAACCGTCTGAAACTCACCCGAGGCCCCCAGGACCTCAACCAATTATATCAACAAGTCCCATAACATAACACGGACCTACTCGAGGCCTCAAATCACACCTAACAACATCGAAACGACGAATTACACCTCAATTCGAAATCATTGAACTTTGAAACTTCAAATTCTATAACTTGCACCAAAACACATCAAATCACGTCCGATTGACCTCAAATTTTGCACACAAGTCACATTTCACATTACGAACCTATTCTAATTTCCAGAATCGGATTCTGACCCTGACATCAAAAAGTCAACCCCCGGTCAAACTTCTCAAAAATTTAACTTTCGGCAATTCAAGCCAAATTCCACTACGGACCTCCAAATAGTTTTCCGGACACGCTCCTAAGTCCAAAATCACCATACGGAGCTATTGGAATCATCAAAATTCAAATCCGAGGTTGTTTACACATAAGTCCGCATCCGGTCACTATTTTAACTTAAGCTTTAAACCTTGGAACTAAGTGTTCCAATTCCTTCAAAAACCGCACTCGACCCGAACCAATTGCCCCGGCAATTCACACAACTATAAAGTACAATTTGAGAAGTAAATGGGGAAACGGGGTTGTAATACTCAAAATGACCGGTCGGGTCGTTACATTTGAATAGCTCCGTTATGTCATATATGACTTATATGCCAAATTTGAAGTCATTCCGGATTCATTTAATATGTTTTGGCACAAGTTTTGTAAATTGAAAAGTTTGAAACTTAAATGTTCGAATCGAGGTGTGAATTGTAATTTTGACGCTGTTTGACGTGAATTGAAACTCCGAGTAAGTCCGTATTATGTTTATGTACTTGTTGGAATATTCGGACGAGGACCCGAGTGGCTCGGATGAGTTTTGGACGAGCCACAGAGCAATTGAAACTTGCTGCCCAGTGCTGGTTCTAGTGTGTCGCACCTGCGACATTTTGTGCGCAGGTGCGTGGTCGCTCCTGCGAAATTCCAGTCACTTCTGCGACATTGGAATGCCCTGTCGAGCTCCGCTTCTATGGAGAAATGAGCGCAGGTGCGAAACCGCATCCGTGATGGATGAGCCGCTTCTGCGAGGAAGACCGCTTCTGCGGTCACTAGTGCGCTTCTGCGATGTCGCAGGTGCGACATTTTTGGGCGTAGATGCGACCACTGGACAAGCTGTCCTGTTCCGCAAATGCGAGCTTTGTCTCGCAAATGTGAGGCCGCAGGTGCGAAAATATAGCCCGCAGATGCGAAAATGCTGGGCAGAATACATAAAAATCGGGTTTTAGCCATTTTCACTCATTTTTAAGTTTTAAGTCTCGGATTTTGGGCGATTTGAAGGAGTTTTTCACGACTTTTAATTGGGTAAATGTTCTATAACCAAAAGTTATTATATTTCATGAATCCATGTCTATATTCATCCTTTATTTCGGATTTAGATGGAAGAAATTAAAAAATTTATAAAACTTTCCAAAAACGAAAACTTTAGATTTGAAGGTCCATTTGACATCAGAATTGGATAATTTTTGTATGGTTGGACTCGTCTCGGAATGGGTGTTTTGATTTTATAAGTTTTTCCGAAATTTGAGATGTGGGCCCCATTGTCAATTTATAAAATAAATTTCGGATTTTAATCCCGAAAATTAGTAAATTCATATGGAATTAATTCCTACAATTTGTATTGAGTATACTGAATTATTTATGACTATATTTGAGGACTTCGGACACTAATTCGCGAGGTAAGGGTATATTGAAAACTTGAAATTTGATTTTGAAGCGAGGTAAGTGTCGTGACTAACCTTGACTTGAGGGAATAGAACCCTTAAATTATTTGTTATGTGAATTGCATGTGAACGACGTATAGACGAGGTGACGAGTGTCTATAAATTGTCGAATTAATTGTTTGCATAAATATTTGAAAATCATAAATCATGAATGAATTATTATATTAATTGTTTCACTCATAATTCCTTGTCAAATATTAATTCTTGAATTCCTGTAATAATTGCTACGTGCTTATTTGAATTATGTACATTAATTGCTACTTGTCATTTAGCATATTAAATATTAAACTACCTATTTTCTCCCTGATTTCCATAATAAATTGTTATTTGTCATTGTTTGTTTCATAATTAAATCATAATTATTGTGTGCTTGTTGTCTTATAACTTTGTATTAATTGTTGTATTTATTGGGGTAATTTCTTCTTTGAGAATTGATAAATGAATATATTGGAGGATCGGGTTGCACGCCGCAACAGAATTGATTAAAATGAATATATTGGATGATTGGGTTGCACGCCGCAACATAATTGATTGAAATGAATATATTGGAGGATCAGGTTGCACGCCACAACAGAATTGATTGAAATGAATATATTGGAGGATCGGGTTGCACGCCGCAACAGACTTATTAAAAAGTCTATATATATACTTGATTAAATAAATATATCGGAGAGTTGAAAATGAATATATTGTGAAAATGGGTTGCACGCTGCAACGAAAATTGATTGAATTAATAATTGATTATGACTGCTGAGTTGGCTTCAACTATTAAAAATGAGTTACCCGATTTATTTCTATTATTGTTGTTTTACTAATATTGTGTATAGGTTAATATAAGTGATTCGTCTTAGCCTCATCACTACTTCGTCGAGGTTAGGCTCAGCATTTACCAATACATGGGGTCGGTTGTACTGATACTATACTCTGCACTTCTTGTGCAGATTTCGAAGTTGGTCCCAGCGGCGTACCATAAACTTGCTCGGATTTCAGCTACTGAGAGGAGACTTGAGGTATAACTGCACAACGTCCGCAGTTTTAAAGTCCCCGTCTATCTTAATTTAGCTGTGTAATTTCTTCCAGACAGCTTTACTTTATTCAGATCTTTATTTGTATTATTCTAGAAGCTCGTGCACTTGTGACACCAAATTCTGGGATGGTATTTAGACACCGTTGTTTTTATGGATTATTCACTATATTTCAGACCTTACTTCCGCATTTGTTCCTTTGTTATTAATAAATTTAAAAATTATTTTAAAATAGTTAATATTATTCTAACATTGGCTTGCCTAGCAAGTGAAATGTTAGGCGCCATCACGGTCCGAAGGTGGAAATTTCGGGTCATGACACAATATATATTGTAGATCAAGAAAATCCTTGAGGTGTCGTTTGGTTTGAAGAGAAGTTATGTTGGGATTAATTATCCTAGTATTATTTCTTATTGATGGTTAGGTATGTTGTATTAATTCTGGAATTGTTGATTTTAGTGTTTTATCCTGGGATAAATTATTCTGGAATAACTGTCAGGTATAAATTATCCAGATATTAATTTTAAACCAAACAAGAGATAAAGTAGTACGAAATTTTTATCGGTATTACTTTTGCTTATCTATCATATCAAATGATCCTGAGAGTGGGCAACTTTCCTGGATACATGATGCAAATTAGTGTAAACACTACCCTTAAAAAGTGTGGAAAATTGTGGTTACCATTTACACAATTTGGCTGAGTTTTTGACTAAAATTATCCCTTATCTATTGAAGTAGGTTTATTTTTGTCCTTCAAATATAACCCAGAGCATCTTTAATCCTTTAACTTTGCTAAAGTAGAGCACCTTTAGTATCACTAACATAACCAACTTAAAAACTAACGGAAATGGCAAATTTTCTAACTGTGATTGTCCGAAACTTCTCAAATGATCTCCTTATGGGTTCTGTAAATTTGATTAGTTCAAAATAGTGACAACCCCAACTTTACCCAAAGAGTAATTAATGTAGGAAACATATCTTTTTAAATTAACTATCATATATAGAGAATTCAACTAACAGTGCTCTCCTTCTTTCTTGATTGAGGCACATTTTTTTTTCTTCTTGCTTCTGAATTTCTTAGGTCAAAATAACTTATAATTAATGTGCATGACTTATCAGAATCAATAGTGCAAACCATTATTTTTTTGTTTACAAAGTTAGTTTAAACTTCATATGCTTAATCATCTCCACTTACTGGACACATCAAAAGCAAAAGTAAAACCCAAATCAAAATAAAGATTCACTGAACTCATCTCCTTCACAGAAAAATATATTAAGTTTCTGATAAATATGTTATAATAGCCCTTTACATCAGTTAAACCAAAATGAAGAGTTACCAAAATCAACTCTTTTACGCCAGTCTTTTAGCGACAAAAAATAACTCTTTCATGCGCATCAAATTATCCCAACCGTCTGCTAGGTGTATCAACCTATTCATATAGTCTTCAACAGCAATCCCAACTCCTTTTCACAAATCTTCAGCAGCAAAAAATAACCTCATACAGCGGCAACAACCAATCCTTTTAAGCAGAAACTTATATATCAAAAAATATATCTTCAGTCACTCTACTTTCTTGAGTTGCTTTTATATGGTCCTGGCTGGAAGGCCCTCTTCTTACCTACAATAAAGAAAAATATTATCGTTACCGTATTGTTAATATAATTAAATAAAGTGATATGTGTAATAAACTCATACTAGAAGCTTTACATGAGCAGAAGATGCAGTAGGAAATGAGGATTCTTGTCGCACCGTCTCATCATCATGAGAATCCGGATACACACGATTTAACTTGCAGGTTCTTTTGTTATGACCTGGATTATGGCATAAGATACAATCCAATTTTGTTTGCTTCCTTTTAATTTTTTGTCTACTTGCTCCAACTTCATCAGGCTCTTATTGCGAAGCTTTTGTTTTCTTCCTTTGGTACTTTGTCTTTTCAATCTTGGAGGAAAAGGAGGAACGTTATTCGACTTAGGCCATATCTCTTGACCATTCATAGGTAGAATATAAAATGCATAGATCGTTCTATAAGTTTCTATCTTATAACAATCATTCACATATGAATTAATGTAATCATGTTTAGCCCAAATCGCGGCAATGGCATTCTTGCAAAGAATTCCTGTTAGATCCCATTTCCTACAACTGCATTTTCTATTTAGCAAATTTATAGCCCAGTTGGTCATTATGCTTGCTCCTATTATCTCATAATTCCATTCATTTGACTTCCTGGGAATAAATTCAGCTGCTTTCGCTTGATTTTTGTACAATACATCCTTAATCCTAGGGCAAATATCACCATCATTCCACTTGGTATCTTTATCCCTATTTGCTTGCATCCGTATCATAAGGTGATACCTTAACTTCTCCAATAAAGTGATAATCGACTTATCTCTAGCCTCAAGATCATGTTATTATTCACACATATTATTGAGTAAGGTATCACATTTCACAGTTTCAAGAAAGTGAGATTTAGACCATTCAATAGGCGACTTCTTCTTAAGCCAATGAGCAGCTTCTGAATCTATATCAAAGATGTCAACCATGCAATCCTCAAACCACTTTACTGTTATAGCCTTTGCAGGCTTCCAAAGGGCATTCCTGAGTGAAATACTACTGAATCCGGCCCTCTGGAAGTTGTTATGGAGGTGTCTCATACAGAATTGATGACTAACATATGGCAATACCTCATTGAACGCTCCAATCAAACCTTTTTGCTTGTCTGACATGAAGGTCCAAGTACCATCATCATCAATGTCTAAGTCAAGCTTCAAATAATTCAAAAACCATTCCCAGTGCAAGTGTTTTTTTCTTAGCCCTTCTGCATTGTGATAATGTCACTTGAACTCTTAGTTCCACACTAACATGATCTCTGAATACACCGATTGCCCAAGACCTATTTGAGCTTATGGCCTTAAGATATCTTTATGCAATATAAGAAGATGTGATTGCTTTGTTACAGTGGTTCCAAATCTTACAATCATGAGTGAGATTGTATGTTCTAATCTGAAATGTTCTATCTCGATGCATTCTTGATGCTAGAATCTCCCATTTACAATTTGGATTACCACAAGTTGCTTTCGCTCTTGAGTTATCATTCTTGCACCACTTAATATACTTTCCTTCATTAACTTCATGAGTTATTACAACATATTTGAACTCATGCTTATTTTCAAATGTCAATTTTAATGCCAACACTAGTTTATCCCCGTCTGTTTTAGGATTGAACATCGGAAAGTTGAAACTCTCATTGTCAGAGTCACATTCTAAACTCTGTGTATCATCCGAGTCAACACAATCTGTATCACCTTCTTCAGCAGCCATTTTTTCTTAACTTCTTCACTAACTTCATGTCTATGATTCACATTTTCATTATCATCTGAAAAATTATTTTTTGAGTCTTCAAATTCATCATCAGTCAGAGAATGCTCGCTATTTACTTCTTTCTCTTGTTCTACTCCACCAACTTCATTAGTATGTGTAGTTTTTGCAATATATGAATCAAGATGTTCAAAGTATAATTCAACCATCTTATGATCTGGAATATTTTTGGATATAACAGTGGCTTCTACATCAGTAGAAACAAGTCGCATTCTATTCCCGTACCTCCCGCACTTGTGCCAAAAAGTAACAGAATCTCTCTCATAACCACATAGTTCTGCTATGGATTTGAATTGCAACAGATTCAACTCCGTATAGTTAACATAATCAATAAAATCTACACGTCCCCCAAGATAATATCTGCTAGGTTGATGCTTCATCGTACCACCATGTGTTACTTTTACACTGAAAAAAATAGCTTCGTATGCAGGGTCTACCAAAAAAAAAAAACTTATGTTAGGGCTATATGATAAGAGCTAATTGAAGTTGTCATGTGTTATATAATAATCATTAAATAAACTAAAGAATGAGAAATTGAATCAACATACACTAAAAAAAAATCACAATTTCTTCAGTTTGATGAAAATCCAAATAGTATTTCTTGCTAAAATCTTACCATAATTGGGTATTTCACTACCATGGCATCTAATAATCATTGCTGGAGATCAATAAATATGCTTCTTCACTTTGAGTCCTCTTCTTGTTTCAGTCATCGAAACTTTTTTGAGAGTAGGGTTTTTGGTAATGGGTTTCTTTGCCGATGGATTTGGGGAAAAGTGTGAATGGAATTGGTCATCTTTTACTGGTGGGTTTAGTATTTTACAAAGTTACGTGAGTGTCACATGGGTTAGCACCTTTAGTTTTTAAGTTAGTTCGGGTAGTGACACCAAAGATGCTCTACTTTAGTAAAGTTAAAGAATTAAAAATACTTTAAATTATATTTGAAGGATAAAAATAAACTTACTCCCATAGATTAGGGAGATAATTTTAGTCAAAAACTCCAACTTTGCTTAAGCAAAAGTTTCACATAAATGAGTTGTAGCGTGAAGGAAAAGAATTAAAGGTTTCGTACTCGAAACTTTGAGAATAAAAAAATTGCTGAGTCAAAAACTAAAAGAAAAAAAAGCCTTTGTTTTCCATTGCTGTTGCTCTTTTTCCATGTGAGGCCAAAATGATATTGGGGAGCCCTCAATTCACATGACATGTGTATTCATTCCAGAGTGGCTTTTTGTCCATTCTCTTGTCATTTCATTTCAAAATTCCATACATAATTACCTCTTTTTTCTTTTGTACAAAGTGGAGTGATTTTTACACCTTTTATTACTCTTTTGCTTGCTTTGCCTTTTCTCTTAGACCTACTGCTGCTCTTCAAAGTCCCAAAAAGGCCAAGCACTTGCCATGCCAGGCCTGCAATAATTTTCAGACCTTTCCAGAAATTCCTAGAGGAGTAGGGACCACCACAAAGCCACAACATAGAAAAAAGCATCTTCATTTCTTAGTGGAGACACGTGGCAACATGCATGTCGTTGGCTGCAATAATCAAGAAAAAGATAAAGTGCCCAAAATGAATGAAATACAAAGTCATCCCTTAATTCACAAAGTTCGCATCTTTACCTACATTAATAATTATATTGTTAGTGCAATTTCACCTCCAAAATTATTCTGTCTTATTTTTTAACTTACCATTGTTACTAACCATGAACAATTACACTAAATATAAAGTGGTTTTTCAAGATTTATTGTTGTGTGTCCTGCATATTCGATTATGGTTGTCATTGTAAAGCTATAATTAAGGTCTTAAGATCTTATAGACTAGCTGTCGGTACTGCACATCTACACACAAAATTCAGTATCACCAGGTCCATGACGGAGACAATGAAACTAGGCATTTTATCGGAAATTCCATTCAAAGCTTATAATGTGAAAATTATAAAGAGAGAATAGAGGGAGGGAGGATCCAAGTCCAAGATTCAGAATTAAAAAGAAAAACATCACCAACACTACTCATACAAATAAATACACATCCAAGGCTCCTCTTACACTAACATTAAGGATTAAAACTATTATAAGCAATACATAAAAAGTAAAAGGGAGAGTTCCATAGGTTCCTCTTACACACATAGAATCAAATAAATAAACAAAGATAATTTGGACAGATGAATGCAATTCTTTTTCCACTTCTTTTCTTTTTTCTGGTAGTGGTTGCAAAAGTTGTTTTAGTTGGTTGGGTTACTGCGGAAAGAACCCAATGCCTTAATTGCTGAACCTCTCAAGATATACTGATGATATACTGCTGCTACCAATGCTCCCACAAATGGTCCAACCCAGAAAATCCACTGCAATCACATATATCAACACAATTATATCAGTTTTAAGTCATTTTCCCAAAAAAGATTTACAGGATAAAATCATTTCTTGAGAATTCACATATGGTCGAAAGTCACTTTACTTACAATTATCTTAACTTTCGACTTTATATTACTTGCTCAAACTAATATTTAGACATTATTATTAGTGGGCGTTTGGGCTTGAGAATTGTAAAATTCCGGAAAAAAGTAAAAAAAAAAAAAAAAAAAAATTAAGTGAAAATTGTATTTGAAAATTAAAGTAGTGTTTAGCATGAATATAATTTAGGGTTGTTTTTTAATATTTGTGAGTGATCTGAGTGAAAATTTTGATAAAAAACTTTTTGAAAATTTTCAAAAAATTCCAAATGGTCAAACACTATTTCGAAAAAAAGTGGAAAAAAGCCAAACGGGCTCTTAATCTTAGCACTCAAAAATATATTTTTTAAAATTTTGATGAAAGAGCTTACTTGATCATCCCAGATTTTTTCAGTGTTGTAAATGACAGCAGCTCCAAAGCTCCTAGCAGGGTTAATACCAGTTCCAGTAATAGGAATAGTAGCCAAATGAACCATGAAAACAGCAAAACCAATTGGCAGAGGGGCCAAAACCTATCAACATCCAAGAAAATTAAAATACCCAATATTAGTAACCATAATTTTGTATTATATGAATGGGAGCTTAGCATAACTGGTAAAGTTGTTTCCACATGGATTCGTGAAAATAACTTCATCCAAAAATGCAGGTTAAGGCTGTATATAATAGACCCCACGTAACGGGATCTTAGTACACGGGACTGCCCTTTTATAATTTTGTATCATATTTTCTTGAACAAAAAAAGGAGAGAAATTTAGTAACACATAAGCTACTTACAGGGACATGGGAGTCACGGGCACTTCTTTTAGGGTCAGTAGCAGAGAAAACAGTGTAAACAAGAACAAAAGTTCCAATAATCTCAGCACCCAAAGCTGTGCCCTTGTTATAACCAGGTTGCACAAAATTAGCACCACCACCTAATGTGTTGTAGTAATGTTTCATGAAACCTTTCACTAAACCAACACCACAAATTGCACCTAATGACTGTGCAATAATATATCCCACTGCTCTTAACAATGACACTTTTCTTGCTAAGAACAACCCAAATGTCACTGCTGGGTTAATGTGTCCACCTGCAACACACAAAAAAGAAGAAAAAAACCACAAAAGTCAGTTCTTTTCTATTTAACTGGAACACATAATTTTTTTTTTCTGGAACACATAATTAAGTATACATAAACAAGAATTTCAAAAATGCATATACTAAGGGTCCGTTTGGCCATAAAAAAATATACTTTTTTCTGAAAAATTTTCATTTTTTTTTCGGAATAGTGTCCGAAAAGAAAATTTTCAAATTTCACAGAATTTTTTTGAAAATTTAAAAGTTATTTTTCAAAATTTTCACTTCAAACGACTTTGTAAAAATTCAAAAACAGTTCCAAATTATTTTCATGTCCAATCACAACTCTAATTTTCACATATCATGAAAAAAAATTCACTTTTATCCAAAATTTCACAATTCTTATGTCCAAACGCCCACTAAAGTTCTAAGGTTACTCCATACAAACTTTAATGTTATCATGCTAAAATGTTACACCATACGTACCATACGTATTTAAGACAACAATTTCTAAGATACTCTTGGTCTGTGCAGAAGTATTTCCATCTTTCTTATATGTCATAGCTAATCAAACACTACAGTATAAAACGAAACACAGTCCTGATGTATTAAGCTCCCGCTATACGCAGGGTTCATAGAAGGTCCGGTAACACAGGTTCTATCGTACGCAACCTTATCATAGTAAAACGAAAAGAAGAGAGTAATATTATAGGTCACACTCATATATAACTAACTTAAAATTCTAGATCAGTCTCGAAAAAGAGTTAAGGGTATAGTAAATTTACCAGATATACCGGCAGTGCAGTAAACAAGAACAAAAATCATGCCACCAAAAGCCCAAGAAATACCAAGAATACCAACCCCATCACATTTATCAGCACCATTCAACTTCTTGTGACCAATTACAGTTGCAACAGTGACGTAAAGGAAAAGAAGAGTAGCAATGAACTCAGCAATAAGAGCTCTGTGAAAAGACCAGAGCTTGAGTTCTGCAAAATCAAGCAAAGGAGCTGGTGGTGGGTCCACGTAATCCTTCCCGTGCTGTTGATGAACTTGTCCTTCTTCAATCACGTCCTTTGACATTTTTTCTTTCTTCTGATTTTCTGAAGAAGATGAGTTAAAAGTGATTTGTTCAGAGAAGGTGATGGGTTTTGGTGAGCTTTTATTGAGAGTGGTGCAGAGGATTTATGGATAAGATAAGGGTACTATGGGAATAGAATTTTGTATTTGAAAGAAAACATAAAAGGAATAATTACACTCTTGATCCTTCAACTATTGATAAAAGTTGATTTTGATTCTTATGATATTTTACTCAATAAATTTGACTTTGAATTAATTAATATGTGAATTTTCTGATCAGTTTCCAAATGAAATATGTTATACTTAGATCATATTTAGAATAATATAATCCTCAATATGGAGGATTAGTATAAAGTTAACATTACACAAATGGTAATTAAAGTGCGTCCAGCAAAACTCCTTTTTCATTTATTAGGTGACTAAGCTAGCGTTTCGCCATAGATTCCCAAATTTGTTCTGAAAAATTTGATTTGGGTGAAGTTTGGTTTGAAGATGAAAATGTGTTTGGACATCAGTTTTCAAAACATATTTCCCAAATTTATTTTGAAAAAATATAAAACATGACTTATACTCACAAGTTCTAAAAACTATCACAAATACCCAATAGTACCATTATCAATAATATTATTATATTATCGCAAATTATAGTTTTGAACATAAATAAATTTGATACAAAATTATCATTTTTATAATGAACTACATGATACACTATCAGGTGACCGAGAAAACGAAGCAACATTGTTACAAAATAATAAATGGTGGGCTCTTTTATAAAATATAAAAGTTTGGGGCAATTTTTAAAAAATATAATAGTGATATTTTGGTCCAAAATCAGCTATTGGGCTGGTTTTGGGATTTTGCCAAAATGTAGGCAAAATCTATGGCCAAACATGTGTTTACCAAATAAAACCCAAATTTATTTTGCCAAAATCTATGGCCAAACGGGTCCTAAATCTTATTTTGAGGCTTTTTTTCAAAAGTATTTTTCAAAAAGTGCTTTTTATGAGAATCAATTTGTGTTTGGCTAATTAATTTGAAAACCACTTTTGAGCAGTAATTAGTTTTTGACCAAACTTTTGAAAATTGCTTATAAGTATATTTTTCTCAAAAGTGCTTCTCAAAAAAGTTTTGCTTCTCCAAAACTGCTTCTGCTTCTACTCAAAAACACTTTTTCCATCTAAAAGCTTGGTCAAACAACTCAATTTTTGGCCAAAAGCACTTTTGACCAAAAAAGCATTTTTAGGCCCCAAAAAAAAAAAAAAAAATGGGCCAAACAGGTTATAAATGATAAAATGACTTTGTCCGTTCTTTTTTGTTGCACCCTTTGTATATCTCAGATGCACAAGGAAGGACGCGACAGAAAGAAAGCAGCCCTAGCCGTTGATGCAAATCACAATAGTTTCATAATTGATAGTTCGTTAAATTTGTGAAAATACACAAGCAAAATGCGCATTTTGATTAATTGAAGATTATTTAACATAATAGTATAAAACTAGTCAATTTCATGATAAAATAATAGACCCTAATTTGTTTATGACTTTTTTTTGTTGTAAAATTCTCAAGGAAACCCGCAATCGCTATCTTTGAGTGCGCACTGAGTAACCTGTTCACTGCACAATCACACAGGAGATATAAACCGCACTAAGGAAGTCCGGTACAATGAGCCAGAACTAAGAATGTTGCTACTTGCTAGTGAGAGCAATAGGTCTCCCATGTGAAAAATAACTCATCCATTGTTATCCAAATATCAGAAGAATTAAAATCAGAATTTATCTACAATTCAAGGACTGAAAGCGCA
Organism: Nicotiana tomentosiformis; assembly: GCF_000390325.3. Classification (NCBI taxonomy): domain Eukaryota; kingdom Viridiplantae; phylum Streptophyta; class Magnoliopsida; order Solanales; family Solanaceae; genus Nicotiana; species Nicotiana tomentosiformis. The sequence goes on along the minus strand of NC_090812.1, from coordinate 81,944,968 downwards.
AATTTTCAGGGAAAAAAAAGGAGGAAAAAAAAACATGTTCTTGTTATAATTGTGTTGGAATATAATGTTTTAGGATGGGACCATATACAGCGAGACCATGTGATAGATCAAATGTTAATCATCTGTTGGGCTGTATTGCGTTGTTGTGTGGGGCGGTTTTTTGTCTTTGCTTATCTCAGCCTGTCAAATTAGCCCAATTGCCTCACATTTACTCCTGTTCTAGCCGTTATACGTCTTTTTTCTTCAAGTTTCTTTCCTTTTCTCTTTTCTTTTTTTGGAATTTTTTTGGAATAGTAGAAAGATAAACAATTTTGAAAGTGTAAATTGACAACCTCTAATAGATACTAGTAGAAGCATATTAGTACAAATAATATTTATTAGTTGGGTGCAATTAGATATGATTAGGACGATAACAATTTTTTCTGGTCATTCGATGATAATTTAACAAGTTTCAATACGCTTGATTTGTCTCTTTCTTCGAGTTAAAATGCAAAAAGTTACTCTTGTTGATGAGGACCTTTTAAATATTTTCGTGATTATATTTTTTGTAGTCGCAAGTATAAAGTATACATGTCGTTCATGAATTTATTTGATTTTTCATAAAAGAACTTAAGTTCATAGATAAATGGTAGTTTTGAAATAAAAGTAACCTATTCTTAAAGCTAAAATGATTTTTCTTTGACTGAAAGAATGATATGAGACAGAGAGGTTATTATGTTCACCTACTCCTACGGAAAGGAAGAAACTCTCAAATTCAACTTAAACTTGTTATCCACTTTCCCAATTTTCACTTGAAGTGAAAGGAATAATTGAATCCTTGGAAAGAATTTTACAAATTTTTTACTTGAAGATTTCATGCTTAGAACTTAAGTATGAGATTGAGTTACAGAGATTCTGTTTCTACAATAACAGGATAAACCTCTATTTCAAGATCCTGAAATGCAGGGGAAAATTTCCCTTTTTAGTATCAACACAATGAAATAGACGATAAATATTGTATGCGGGTAAAATCGGGGATAAAAGTTACCCCTGATTTCCCGGTAAGGAAAAGAGAGGGCAGCCCGACCCGATATGGCCTTGGGTAAAGCCGAAGACTTCTACGGACCAGAGCCCGAGGAGGACGAATGGTGCGCTAGAAACCGAACACGGCCAAGCATTAAGCTCAAGCAGAGTGAAGAACCGAGGCTAAGGGATAAACGGTTAGACAGGGCAATCGAGGGGCCGAAATATCCGTTCTTAGCAGGATATTACGGCGCAAATCTCGGCCGATATCAATATTTACTGGAAGAAAAAAAGATTTTTACCTTACTTACATTTGTACTTAAATTGAAACTCCCATATTATATAAAGGAGAGAATTTTTATATTTTAAAGGTGACTGTTGGCACGCATACCAAGACAATAAAGTTAATTTTTGTTCCCTAACTATTGTTCAAAGTGTTCTTCGGTCGTTTGTTTGTTGAGTTGCAACTGAACTCGTTATGAGGGCCGAATCATAACCAATTTCCAACATCTTTTATAAAATTAGACTTAATCATCCATCGCATTTGGTTTAATCGCTTTGTTTTCCTTTAATTCAATTGTTTACTGTTCTTAGATTATTTGTGTTAAATTAAATCATGTATCTTTTAAACCGCGTATAAATTCAATTGTTACTCATTTTTTGGATAAACAAATACTATCTATCCTGACTTTAATTTTGTGCACCAATATATAATGTTTTTAAATTATTAAGTTAAGCTACATGGAATAAAATTTAACTCTTTAAATTAAAATAAATGATCTGAAAATTTGAATGTTAACTTGATATAACGAGTTAAATTATATCAATAATGCAAAACTCTTTTATGCCGCCAGTGTGTATATATATATTATAATACTATATAAGCAAACCCTGTAATGTTTATTAGAGTAGTTATTATGAGGACTCTTGCACTGTACTGTCTTTTTCAAAAATTAAATTTGCGAAGGGGGAAAGGGGTTGGGGACGCATGTTCTCGTCCTTATGTAATTTAATATTGTAGCACTCCACAAGGATTGATTTTTTTTTAAACCCCAAATTAGGAGGATCTATAGTATTTTCGTATTTTTTTTCTAGCGTGACTCGAACCCAGGATCTAACGGTAGGGAGTATGTATACTTTTATCAACGGAGAAGGAATGATATTGATTGTATTAACTCATAAAAACATTTATTCTATTATTTTAATGTGTCTTTCTACTGCTCTTTAGCTGCAATGTCCAAAGCCCTCCATTTTAATAGAATTAACTACTGTACTTATTATGTCTCATAAATGATTATACGAAAAACTTGATTAGTATTAATTCCGCCAAGGTGTAAGAGTATGGTTATATTGAAAGATAAATTTAAACAAACAATATTTCTTTGCTTGGGTTGAATTCAAATTTGTTTTAATTGTATACGGTCAAAACCGTTTAACCTTCGTACGATTGGTGAAGATGGACGAAAGAGTATCTTCATAATATCGAGGTGAGATTTGAAAAAGGCACGAACAAGCTTTGAGTTTCGGAGTCAGATTGAATACCGAGTATCTTCATAATATCGAGGTGAGATTTGAAAAAGGCACGAACAAGCTTTGAGTTTCGGAGTCAGATTGAATACCGAGCTCGACGCCATTATCGAGCTCGAATCCAAATCGAACTATACTGAGAAGCAACGGAATCGAGCTTAAGAGCCAGAGGCCAACCAATACCGAGCCCAAGTCAATACTAGACCCCGAGTCTGCATCGAACTCAAACCCGCATCGAGCTCTAAAACTGGAAATCGACCAATACCGACCAATACCGAGTCTGATCAAGATCGAGCTCATAGACAAGAGCCGTTACAACCGCACTAAGGGAGAGAATCTCGACGGGAATTAGGGAAAAACTGATTTATCATGGATTCCTCACTATATATATTTAATTATATCTAAAGTTGGATCCCCCACTATAAAAGGGATGACTATATTTCTGTAAAGGGGAAGCTTTGGTATACATTATAACTCAGATATTATATATTTCCATATTGAAAAATAATCCTTTTTTAGCTTCATAGATTGATTCATCTTGCTTAATCCATAAATCATCTTCCTTTCAACCCCGTTTGAATCTTTTCTTTATAGTTAATATTCGATATTTCTATTCACTCTTACGATTTGTGTCAAGTTATACCACATACCCTTAGAACTACATACAAATTCAACTCTATCCGTTTTACGGGTAAACAGCTTGGCGCCCACCATGGGGCTAAGGATAATAGTGATTATTTGATACGAATCTGTAAAATATTAGGGCTGCTTATCGGGCGAATCAGGCAGTTATTTACTCTTAACGGCTCGGCTTATCGGTTATCGGCTTTTAAATGTATCAATCCGCTAGCCACCCGATAAGATATGGAGCAGATTGGTATTGGTTTAGCTATTATCGGGTGGTTATCGGGCAGTTATCGGTTTAGATTGTACTTTTTTAATTAGTAAATCGTGTAATAAACCGAAATAAAAATATAAGACACGAAAAGATAACATTTCATATCTGCACGAGTTCCAGCAACAATAACACTGCCAACACATTTGAGACCTTTCTTTAATATATGAAACTCATTCCAGTCATCCAGTGAACAAGCTTGTTGGGTCAAAGTTAAAAGTGCCATATATACAAGTTGGGAGTAATAATTAAAAACTTGTTTGAATAACACCTCTACGCAGATAACTAATTAACCCACTACTTAGAAGAAACAACATCCAAGAATATCAATTCATATTTATGGATAAAAATAAATCAATACAATTCACTTTGCACTTGGTACAATTATCCAGAGCAGTTATATAGATAAAAATAAATTTATATATATATATATATATATATATATATATATATATATATATATATATATTCCTAATGGGTTAACGGATTATCCGTTAGGAAAATTGAATAATATGCCCCCAAACCGATAAGCCGTTAATAAAAAAATTTAATCAACTCCCCGTCTGTTAAACCGTTAACCCGATACCAATAAGCCATTAAGTTTCAGTTTCGGTTCGGTTTTCGGTTTTGGTTCGGTTTTGACCACCCATACAAAACATACCATTTTACGCTTATTTTCGGAAATGTCTTTGATTTTGGATTAGCAACGACGAGCTCTCAATTAAATGGCCTTACCTATCGACAACGAAGCTGGCCTTCAAGGTGAGAACAACAATTTGACGTCCATGGCCGAAAGGCCATTTGTCGACGCTGTTGGAGCTCGCGTCGAAGTACCATTAGACGTTAATTCACATATGGCCATTGAGGCAAACATACGTTCTGAACCTGAAAATAGCATTCATGGTGGTACTCGATCTGCAGCTCGAGAAATCTATAATGATGAGGAAAATAGAATCAGTTTGCGTATGATTTTCGAAATGTTGCAAGCTCAACAGGTAGCGATAGCTCAGTTGCAGAGTCAAATCCAGGTACCGAGCAGGCCGGAGCCCAGTCAACCCCGAGAAATCATCCACGGAACGGAGTCATCAATAATAAGATCAAATGAGCAAGATTCGAGGACTAATTCCGAAATTGCTAAGATACTCGAGGAACTCACAAAACGGATCGAAGCAAACGTTAAAAAAGTGGAAACATATAATTCCAGGGTCGATCAGATCACGGGGGCACCACCAGTGTTGAAAGGGTTGGATTCCAAAAAATTCGTGCAAAAGCCTTTTCCCCCCCCCCCCCCCCGAGCGCGGCTCCTAAACCGATTCCAAAGAAGTTTCGCATGCTCGAGATTCCTAAATATAATGGAACGACCGATCCCAACAAACATTTCACCTCTTACACATGTGCCATCAAAGGGAACGATCTAGAGGACGATGAGATCGAATCTGTATTATTGAAAATATTTGGTGAAACCCTGACAAAGGGAGCAATGATATGGTATTATAATTTACCATCTAAGTCTATCGATCTTTTTGCTATGCTTACAGATTTTTTCATAAAAACACATACTGAGGCCATAAAGGTCAAGACCAGGAAGTCGGACCTATTCAAAGTAAGACAAAAGGATAACGAGATGCTAAGAGAATTTGTATCTCATTTCCAAATGGAACGAATGGATCTACCACCAGTCACATACGATTGGGCTATTCAAGCTTTTACTCAAAGTCTAAACGAACGAAGCTCGATGGCTTCCCGGCGGCTGAAGCATAATCTGATCGAGTACCCAGTTATTACTTGGGCTGATGTGCACAATCGATATCAATCCAAAATAAGAGTCGAAGACGACTAGTTGAGTTCTGGGTCCGTTATTAAAAGGGCTACCAACCAAAGGTCGATAAGAGACCGATATCGGCCGTATAGTGGAAATCTTACAAGCTCGGTGTGATAAACAGCAATCAACCACCAAGCAATTGGAACGTGTCACACCTAAAATGATACTACTGCTAAGGTACGACCCCTCTGTTCAAATTATATTTCGAAACTAACACTTGCAGGTGTTCGACCAAAGACAGGGACAGATTATTCAACTCGAAGCCTTTAGGCCAGAGAGCACGCGTTGCACTATTTTTCCCTTAGACCGGTTTTTGTCCCAAACTGGTTTTTCGGCAAGGTTTTTTAATGAGGCAACCATTGATTGTGCTAACTTAAAACAATTCAACAGTATCCGAGGCCTCCTTACAATCAACCTCGAATACTGGGGGGCATTGTCATTAAACATATCAACGATGATTATCAAGTTCGGTGCAAAGGAAGTTACTTCATTACTTCATGGCAAAAGGGTCTCGACAAAAAAAATTGTAAGGGCCAAATGGTCAAACGAGCCATGCCCATGTAGTTGGCCCGAGCCCTGACACAAAACATGAACACATGTATAATGACTTACAAAGAAAAATTTCTTATTTACCGATATATTATATCCAAGAAAAATTCCTCTATTTTGAGATCTATTATGCAAACAGGCTTAAGGGCCGACCATTACCCCATAAATCGGGGACTGCCAACCGAAACATCAATGAGTTCGAGCAATACTCACTCGACTATAAAGCCTAAGGGCTACCCTGACTCGAGTTCGAGCAACCATTCTCACTCTAGGGCTATCTACGAAGCCCAAGGGCTACCTTACTTCGAGTTTGAGCAATCACTCGACTACTAAGCCTACGGGCTACATCACTTCGAGTTCGAGAAAGCACTCACTCGACTACTAAGCCTACAGGCTATATTACTTCGAGTTCGAGAAATCACTCACTCGACTATTAAGCCTACGTGCTACCTTTCTTCAAGTTCGAGCAATCACTCACTCGACTATTAAGCCTACGGGCTACCTTTCTTCAAGTTCGAGCAATCACTCACTCGACTATTAAGACTATGGGCTACTCTTATTTCGATTTCGATCAATCACTCACTCGACTACTAAGCCTACGGGATACTCTTATTTTGAGTTCGAGCGAACACTCGCTCGACTACTAAGCTTACGGGCCACATTACTTTGAGTTCGAGCAAAGCACTCACTCGACTATAAAGCCTACGGGCTACCTTTCTTCGAGTTCGAACAAAGCACTCACTCGATTATAAAGCCTACGGGCTACCTTTCTTCGAGTTAGAGCAAAGCACTCACTCGATTATTAAGCCTACGGGCTACCTTTCTTCGAGTTCGAGCAAAACACTCACTCGACTATTAAGCCTACGGGCTACCTTACTTCGAGTTCGAGTAATCACTCACTCGACTATAAAGCTTACGAGCTACCTTTCTTCGAGTTTGAGCAAAGCACTCACTTGACTATAAAACCTACGGGCTACCTTTCTTCGAGTTCGAGCAAAGCACTCACTCGACTATTAAGCCTACGGGATACCTTTCTTCGAGTTCGAGCAAGCACTCACTTGACAACTAAGCCTACGGGCTATATTACTTCGAGTTTGAGCTATATTTCTTCGAGTTCGAGCAAAGCACTCACTCGACCTCTAAGCATACGGGCTATATTACTTTGAGTTCGAGCAATCACTCACTCGGCCACTAAGCCTACGGGATATATTACTTCGAGTTCGAGCAATCACTTACTCGACCTCTAAGCCTACAGGCTATATTACTTCGAGTTCAAGCAATCACTCACTCGACTACTAAGCCTACGGGCTACCTTATTTTGAGTTTGAGCAAGCACTCACTCGGTTATAAAGGCTACAAGGTCCGAATTTGATCAAATTGCCTAAAGCCTTATGAAAACCTTCATAAGGCATGAATGAAATAAAATCTTCACAAGGCAGAGAATAAAACAGAGGAAAGTCGGGAAAAGAAAAGATCTTTATATATATATATATATATATATATATATACAAGAGTGTTTACAACATCCGAACAGGACCCTACACAAATAACCAAAATGGAAACTAAGGGCTAAGTTTCTTGGTTATCTCCGGGGGCGGTCTCTTCTGTATCGGGCTCCTCCCTGCTCTCGGACCCACTCTTGCTCCCATCACCATCATCATCATCATCATCAGAAGCCAAGGCTTCAGCATCGGCTTCGAGTTCCTTAGCCTTTTTTATCTCTTCGGTGAGATCGAAACCTCAAGCATGGATCTCCTCGAGGGTCTCCCTCCGAGATCGACATTTAGCACATTCAGCAACCCAATGTGCTCGAGTGTTAGCGGTCTCGGCTGCCTCTCTTTCTTGTACCTGAGCAGCTTCTGCATCGGCCCGGCAGTTCGGAGGCCAACCGAGCCTCGGGCTTCTCTATTTTTCTTGCTTGAACCGAGCTCTTCTCCTTCATAGCTTGAAGTTGGTTTTCGAACAATGATAATTGGGCTCGAGCAGTTTCTTTTTCTATGGCAAGACGGTACATACCATCTTTCCATCCCAAGGACTCCGTCCTTATCATATCGACTACCTCACGAAGCTTCCCAATCACCTCAAGCTTCTGCTGCAGCTGTGAGATCGAAATATTATCCATTGTTCCAGGATCGAGCCCATGGGTTTTTAAGATTATTATTACCTGCTCGGTCATGTCGGTCTGGTCTTGATGAGCCTTGGCCAACTCAGCTCGAAGGTCCTTGATTTCTTCTTCCTTTTGCCCGAAGAGGAGTATAAGGGCGTTCCTCTCCTCCGTGACCCGTCGGACGTCGACCTCGTACCGACGTGGCTCAGCTCAAGATCGAGAACATGCTTCTCGATGAACCGCTGCGGTCTACGTAATAAAGAAGAAAAGAAGTTAGAGAAGAATAGCAAACATAAAAGTGATATCAACGAAGGGAGATAGAGCTTACCCGATTTAGAGCTTGTTGCACTTCACAGAAAAGGCCTGACACATCACAAGGGCCAGCAACATCCTCGACACCAGTAAACAAATCACATAAGGGGTCATCCCCTTCATGAGATCGGTTTATCTCGAGGGCCCCCAAAGCTTGGGCTTCCCGAATCACCCCTTCGGAAAAAGTAGGGAGAGTGGGCGAGTCTCCGATTACCATTGCCCCAAGCGACTTGCTTGGGGTGTTCTCCTCAGTTCGGAGAGCTTCATAACCGGCCCCTTCAGATATACCCACCGTTTGTTGACTTCGGTGGGAAGCATCCTCGATCTCTAACAATTCGGGGACTCTGCCCGAATCTTTCTCCGATACCACCTCAGTTCGAGGCGGAGGCACACAAACCACCATCGATCCAGCTGCCTTTGAGGCATCGATGGTTCTCTTCACTCGGGTCATCAGTACGGACCTGTCGTCTTCTTCTTCCTCGTCTTCATCCATTAGACGCCGAACCGATTCTTTGGTTAAAGGGATGGTATTCTTCCTCGATTTACGAGCCGTCCTCGTCTTCGGTTTTGGATCTTCGAAAGTAGAGGCCCTTTTTCTCTTATTATCCTTCACCGATTTTGGAACAAAGGCCAAAGCCTCTTCCTCACCGGACGGGGGGCTCAAAACTGCATCTTTGCCCTAAGCCTACACACAAGAAAATTGATTAAGTATATGGAAAACGCTTCGTTCGAACTATCAAAGATACGAGAAAAAGGCTTACCATGATTTTTGGCCTCCCATCGGCCCTTTGACAAATCACGTCATGAGCGCTCGGCGTATGTAGAGGTCGAAGCCAGGTCCCGTAACCAGTTCTTAAGGTCAAGAACTGCACCGGGCATCCAAGGAACCGCTGCATCATAAAAGGGGATATTAGTGAGAAAGAAACGGAGGAACAAAATAATAGGAGATAACAACAGAGTTACACTTACGCTTCATGTTTCACTCCTCGGGAAATGGCATCTTCTCGGCCGGTATTAGGTCCGAAGTCTTCACTCGAACGAACCTACCCATCCAACCTCGATCCTTGTCCTCGTCTATACTCAAGAACTGAACCTTGGTAGCCCGGTGCTGAAATTTTATATACCCTCCTCGAAAGAGGCGGGGATTGTACAATCGAATGAGGTGGTCGAGGGTGAAAGGCATCCCCTCGATCTTGTTCACGAAGAAGCGGATCAGAATAACGATCCGCCAAAATGAAGGATGGATTTGGCCTAGGGTTATTCGATATTGGCGGTAAATATTAATGACGACAGGGTCGAGGGGACCCAGTGTGAAATGGTAAGTATACACACTTAAAAACCCTTTCACATAAGTAGTGATATCTTCTTCGGGAGCCGGGATGACCACTTCTTTGTTCTCCCAGTTGCAATCTTTCCTTATCTATATGAGATGTCCCTCGGTTATCGAGCACATATACCTCGATATTGGCTCGCATCGACCGGGAATCGACGAACCTTTATCGACCTTAAAATCGGAGGTAAGAACACACGCCCCGGGAACACACTCCTTAAGTCGTGGCTCCACCGGTGTTTTGTAGACGGCAGGCTGTGAGGAAGAAGCTTTTTCTTTTTGAAGAACAGTTTTAGATGTTTTCGTCATTGTTTTATTTAGAGATGGAAAATAGAAAGAGATGACAAAGATGTGGTATTTTGAAGAAAGATATTTGCAGAAAAATCATAGATTTACTCAGAAGATGCAAGAAAGAACTTTATAAAATTTGGAGATTGGAGATGCAAAAGTGATAAATGGTAAAGAAAGGGGCAATTTATAGATTGAGCAACGTCGGTTCAGTATCAATAGTGGCCGACCATCGTCTGACACGCGTTAAATGCCTTGGTAAACTAAACCGACGAGACAGCTATCACGTATGTCATGATCGAGCTCGATGCAAACTTCAGCGTGTATCTAATCAAGTCGTTGGGAAATCATATCGTTTCTCGCTACATCCTTCCCGAGAAACGAGAAGACTATCTGTATACGGTCAAAACCGTTTTCAACCTTCGTACGATTGGTGAAGATGGACCAAGAGCATCTTTATAATATCGAAGTGAGATTTGAAGAAGGCACGAACAAGCTTCAATTTTTGAAGTCAGATTGAATACCGAGCTTGACGCCATTATCGAGCTCGAGTCCAAATCGAACTATACTGAGAAGAGACAGAATCGAGCTTAAGAGCCAGAAGCCAACCAATACCGAGCCCAAGTCAATACCGGAACCCGAGTCAGCATCGAGCTCAAACCCGCATCGAGCTCTAAAACTTGAAACCGACCAATACCGAGTCCGATCAAGATCGAGCTCATAGACAAGAGCCGTTACAGCCACACTAAGGGAGAGAATCTCAGCGGGAATTAGGAAAAAGCTGATTTATCATGAGTTTTTCACTATGTATTTTTAATTATATCTAAAGTAAGATTCCCCAACTATAAAAGGGATGGCTATATTTCTGTAAAGGGGAAGTTTTGGCATACACTGTAATTCAGATATCATACATTCTCATATTGAAGAATTATTCTTTTTTAGCTTGACAAGAGTGGGTTGCTCTAGTGGTGAGCACCCTCCACTTTCAACCAAGAGATTGTGAGTTCGAGTCACCCCAAGAGCAAGGTGGGAGTTCTTGGAGGGAGGGAGTCGAGGGTCTATCGGAAACAGCCTCTCTACCTTAGGGTAGGGGTAAGGTCTGCATACACACTACCCTCCCCAGACCCCACTAGTGAGATTATAATGGATTGTTGTTGTAGCTTCATAAATTGATTCATCTTGCTTAATCCATAAATCATCTTCCTCTCAACCCGGTTTGAATCTTTTCTTTATAGTTAATATTTGATATTTCTATTCACTCTTACGATTTGTGTCAAGTTATACCACATACCCTTAGAACTATATACAAATTCAACTCTATCCGTTTTACGGGTAAACATTAATTAATAATGTTTATCACGGTGCTAATATTTTGTTAGGGTTAAGCCAGCACAACATTCTTGATGCTGCAAAGTTACAAAATCTGTATAAACTACATGAAGAATGATGAGTTAGGTATGAATAAAACTAAAATGAATAAGAGATCTAAAAATCCATTTATAATATTTTATAAGAATTATCAAGTAGAGTTAAAGAAATCAGTAAGAGAAATACTTTGCTGGTCATGTAAATTAATCAACGCAGTGAATATTCACATATCAAGAAGTACCATAGAAGTATGTATAATTTATAATGTTTATTTAAAAATATTTGAAAAATACTTCTAAAAGTCATTTTAGAAAAGCTTAGAATCTTCAAATAATTAGTAAGTATCTTTTTATTTAAGACAGATCCCATCATCGAATAGACAAATCAATAGAATCGTGTGGTAGACAGCTAGCATGTATTGCCACTCCAACCCCACAACTTATTCCATTCTTTATCCATTAAATAGTACTCCTCCGTTCACTTTTACTTGACACGTTTTGACTTTTCACACCTTTTAAAAAATAATAAATAAAGTACATAATTTATCATGATATCCATATTAATTGATGTATATTTTATTGAATTTGAGAAAATAATTTGAAATGAGTAATAAATACTGTAAGTATAACAAAAAAAAAATTATCTTCTCTTAATATGCGTAAAGTGACAAATAAAAATAAAAATATATTTTTATTATTATACATAACAACTAAAAGCAAACGGAGGGAGTACTTACTATTTCCTCCATCTCTATAGTATGCCATATCAAACCCTAAAAAACATGAAATAAGAAACTGAGCTTATAGTTTGATTTGATAGGTGGAAATATTATTTTCTGGAGGCTCAGGGTACACTTTTGGATTTTAATAAATAAAAAGGAAAGTATGTAAAAATGTATTTTGGAAATATAAAAGTCAGTTTCATGGCAAAATTATTTATTTTTGTGTTATACTCCATGAAGTAGGTAGATTCTTCTTTAGAACAAACATCATTTTAACGTTAAGAAACACTGGTCATTTGTATTGATTGCAACCAGTGGAGTAATACTACTTTTGCTTGGAAATCACAATATAAGACAAGACATTTCATCAGAAAAATGGACACTTAATTTACTTCTTCGTGCAATAAAATGTTGCTAGCCGAACAAGATAATTGAAAAGGAAAATTAACCAATGAGAAACCGAAACGTGTCCTCTGTTCTAAAAGCCGCTGTGTGTTTCCAGAGTGTTCTTTTCGACCGTTGAGGAATTGGGGATAAAGTTCCCTCTCTAACACAACGGTTCTATACCATATCCTTTCATCGGGGCAACCAGGGGCAGATTTACTTTAGGGAAGCTGTACTACCTAGCCGAAAAATTTCACTAAATAAACATAAATAATATAAAAAAATAATAAAATCCGTCTAAATGATATATAATGACACCACTTGGTGAATCTAAACTGCTTGATCCGCTGGTTAAGACACCCAATTCTTGGGTTTGGTTCTAAGTCCAAACTAAAATATTTTTGTTCTTCTAAGTTTTAAAGTCCCTTAGCATTTTTAAAAATGATTGATATGATCTAAATTATTATTTTTTCCGATATATCATTTCAGATTTATTTGTTTACTCTTTTAAATGTGACATTGCTTATAAAAAAATTCTATTTGCGGCGCCCCAATCTGTAACTCAAGCTTGCTGTATGTTTACCCGAAAAATCAAACAACGTTAAATTTATATATTGTTCTAAGGATACGTGATACCCTTTGATACACGATAGCAATACGAGTATTCTTGACTATGAGAATGAAAATAATGAACAGAAAGAATGAGTAACATAAAGTAAAACAAGCACAAGGAGAAATCTTTGTATATGAGAAAAGATCTTTTGTCCTAGTATATTTAGTGTGTTCATAGCTTACAAGGATCCCCTCTTTTATAATAGATGGTCATTACTTTATTTATAACAAAAAATAATAAAATAAAGTATATAGTGGATGACTCATGATGATTTGTCTCTTCCTCGATTCCCGTCAAGATTTTCTCTCTTGGTGCGGTTGTAACGGCTCTTGTCTGTGAGCTCGATACTGGCTCGAACTCATTACTGGGTCGAGCCCTTCGGTCTTGGCTTGAGTTCGACCTTCGGGATGGGCGTGGCGCATTTCCGACCTCGAAGCAATGCCTTGCGGATCGATTTGGTCACGGGCTCGATAAGATTATCGAGCCGACTCCTCGAGCAGCCTTCGGACTCGAGGCTCGTTTGTACTGTCTTCGGAGCTCACTCCCAAAATTCCACTCCGGTTTCTTGTCACTCGAACTCGATCGAACGTAGGAAAGCCGAAATCTATTTCGACCGTATGCACATAGTCCCCTCGTTTCTCATGAAGGATGCGGTGAGAATCGATATGATTTTTGACGGTTCGATCGGGTTATAAGCTGATGTTTTAACATGGATCGATTATGACATATGTGATAGCTGTCCCATCGATTTAGTCTTTCAAGGTATTTAATGCTTGTCAGATGGTGGTCGGCCACCTCTGATATTGAACCGTCATGATGCGAGCCTATAAATAACCCTTCCATCTAACATTTACCTCTTTTACGCCTTCACTCTTCCAAATTTTCTTATCCTTTCTCTCTATTTCATCGCTTGTAGAGCCATCTACACTAGAGTTTTGGTGTCGTCAATTTTTCACTTTCCTTTGCCTTTCTTCCTCTCATATCAATGGCCAAAACTTCAAAAACTGTACCTTAGAAGGAGAAAGCTTCTTCTTCACGGCCGTCCGGCGATAAGGCGCCGGTGGAGCCGTCCACCTATGACTATGTTCCGGCCCGTGTACTCTGTAGATCGATTTTAAGGTCGAGAATCCTTCATCTGTTCCGGGTCGATGCGAGCACGTGTCGATGTACATGTGCTCTATAATGTAGAGTCATCTCGAGGCCGTTAGGAAAGACTGCAACTGGGGTTCCGAGGTTGTGTTGCAAATTCCATCCCCCGAAGAGAGTGTCATCACCCATGTGGAGGGGTTTTTAAGTGTTTACACTTATCCTTTCATGTTGTGTCTCGTCGACCCGGTGATCATTGATTTTTGTAAAAGATATCAGGTCACCCTCGGTCAAACTCATCCCTTTCTATGGCGTATAGTAATCCTATTTTGCTTCTTCTCCATCAAAGCCAGGGGGCTGGATTTTTTCCTGAATCACCTCATATGATTGTATCATCCTCAAATCTTTCGAGGACTAATCAGACTTCATCGTCGGGCATCGAAGGCTTTGATGTCGAGCATCGACGAAGACAAGGATCGGGGTTGGATGGACCGTTATATTCGGGTGAGGACCCGTGACCTTATTCCGGAAGAGAAGATGTCGTTCCCCGAGGAATGAAATTTCGACCGTAAGTGGTTCTCATAAGACGTTGCTTTTCGTATCTTTTCCCGATTTTTTCTGATATCTTTCTCCGATATACAACTGCCCCTTGGATGCCACAAATGGCACCCGACCTCGAGGATTGGGTTCGGAAGTTAGCCTCAACTTCCTCTTATGCCGAAAGCGCTTGGCGTGATTTGGCAAAAGGTAGATGGGAGGACAAGAATTATGGTAAGGTTTTACTTCTCGTTTCCTTCGAAGTGTTCTTTGTGCTCCATTAGTTACCGATTTCCTTTTATGCAGGTGTAAAATGCCCTTTTCGGAAGGCCATGGATCCACAACATGAGAGTTGTACCTTCAACCCTACACCAGGTCCTCAAATTCCCAACATCGAGAGGTGTCAAAACAGTGTACGGGGAACAACCGGCCGCAAAAGAAATGTTTGCCGTCGAGGAAGCAAAATCAATATCCTCGCCTTCGCCGATAAAGGGATCGGGCTCAGAAGGAGAACAAGACACCAAATAGGATTCACAGATATCGGCTTCGACCCAGCCAGATAAGCAGAAGATCGAAGAAGATGATAATCATAGGGTCCCTCGATCTTTCATGATTCCCGATGACTCCAACGCCACCAAATCAACAATTGAGGAACTAAAGCAAGTCACACTAATCGAGCACTGGCCCGAGCAAAAGGTATACTTGGGAATGGGTTTGAGCCCCGAACTTAGGAAGAAACTTGTTCAATTTCTTATCGATAACATTGATTGTTTTGCCTGGTCCCATTTAGATATAACAGGGATCCCACCGGACATAACGACGTATCGGCTAAGCCTGGACCCTAGGTTCAGACCGGTGAAGCAAAAGAGAAGACTCCAGTCCGAGTAAAAGCACTCATTAAAAAAGGACGAGGTAACCAAACTTCTCAAGATAGGGTCCATTCGGGAGGTGAAATATCCGGAATGGTTAGCCAATGTAGTTGTATTGCCTAAAAAGGGGAACAAACTTAGAATGTGTGTGGACTATAAGGATTTGAACAAAGCATGCCCCAAAGATTCCTTTCCGCTACCCAACATCGATCGCATGATCGATGCCACGGCCGGCCACGAGATCCTCACTTTTCTCGATGCCTATTCCGGGTATAATCAAATCCAGATGAACCCAGAGGACCAGGAAAAGACTTCATTTGTCACCAAATATGGAATATATTGTTATAATGTGATGCCCTACGGGCTAAAAAATGCAGGGGCTTCTTACCAACGCCTAGTAAATAAAATGTTCGAAGAACAAATATGTAAATCAATGGAAGTTTATATTGATGACATGATAGTTAAGTCCCTGTGCGCAGAGGACCATTTGACCCATTTGCAGGAAACGTTCGAGATTTTGAGGAAATACAACGTGAAGCTCAACCCCGAAAAATGTGCTTTCGGGATCGGTTCGTGAAAGTTCCTCGGCTTTATGGTGTCAAATTGGGGAATCGAGATTAACCCCGATAAAATCAAAGCCATCGAAGACATCACCATCGTGGACAGCGTGAAAGCTGTACAAAGGCTAACGGGACAGATTGCAGCCTTAGGCTGATTCATTTCGAGATCATCAGATCGAAGTCACAAATTTTTCTCTCTCCTAAAAAAGAAGAACGATTTCGCTTGGACCCCGGAATGCCAACGAGCATTAGAGGAACTAAAACGATATCTATCGAACCCACCACTACTTCACACTCCAAAAAACAAACGAAAAATTTTGCTTGTACTTGGCAGTATCGGAAATCGCCGTAAGCGGTGTCCTAGTTCGATAAGAGCAAGGTACGCAATTTCCCGTTTATTATATAAGTCGAACCTTAGGAGAAGCGGAAACTAGATATCCGCACCTAGAAAAATTGGCACTTGCACTGATAAGCGCCTCTAGAAAGTTAAGACCGTACTTTCAATGTCACCCCATATGCGTATTAACCACTTACCCGCTTCGTAATATTTTGCATAAGCCCGAACTATCAGGCCGATTGGCCAAATGGGCCATCAAACTCAGTGGGTACGATATCGAATATCAACCCCGTACGGCCATCAAGTCTCAAATTTTAGCAGACTTCGTGGCCGATTTCACGCCAACCCTCGTACCCGAAGTCGAAAAAGAACTCCTGTTGAAATTGGGTACATCATCGGGGGTATGGATCCTTTTTACGGATGGGGCTTCAAACGTGAAGGGGTCCGGGATAGGCATAGTTTTGAAACCACCCTCGGGTAACACTATTAGGCAATCTATTAAAACTACTAGGTTGACTAACAACGAGGCCGAGTATGAAGCCATGATTGCAGGTCTCGAGCTAGCTAAAAACTTGGGAACAGAAGTCATTGAAGCCAAATGTGACTCTTTGCTGGTGGTGAGTCAAGTAAACAAAATCTTCGAAGTTCGAGAAGGTAATGCAAAGGTATTTAGACAAACTTCTTGTCACTTTGCACCATTTCAAACAATGGACTTTACGGCATGTTCAACGAGAACAAAACAAAGAACAAAATAATGAAGCCGATGCACTTGCAAATTTGGGATCGTCGGTCGAGGAAGATGACTTGAGCTCGGGGACTATCGCTCAACTTTCGAGATCGGTAATCGAAGAAGGTCACGCCGAGATAAATTCTACAAGCTTAACCTGGGATTGGAGAAATAAGTATATTGAATACTTAAAGAGCGGAAAGCTCCCATCGGACCCTAAAGATTCTAGGGCCCTACGACTAAAGCTGCTCGATCCACGTTGGCTTCGGATGGAACGCTATATCGAAGGACATTCGATGGACCGTTGGCAGTATGCTTGGGTCCGGGAGGTACCGATTACATCCTACGGGAAGTGCACGAGGGCACTTGTGGGAATCACTCCGGTGCCGATACATTAGCTCGAAAAATAATCAGAGCAGGGTATTATTGGATCGATATGGGCAAAGATGCGAAGGAATTTATTCGTAAATGTGACAAATGTCAAAGGTTTACGCCAATGATCCATCAACCCGGAGAGCAACTTAACTCAGTTCTATCCCCTTTGTCGTTCATGAAATGGGGAATGGATATCGTCAGCCCTCTGCCATCGACCCTAGGTAAAGCCAAATTTATTTTATTTATGACTGATTATTTTTCTAAATGGGTTGAAGCGCAGGCGTTCGAGAAAATAAGAGAAAAAGAAGTTATAGACTTTATTTGGGATCATATCGTATGCCGATTCAGGATACCCCGCCGAAATAGTATGTGACAATAGGAAATAATTCGTTGGTAGCAAAGTAACAAAATTCTTCGAAGATCATAAAATAAGAAGGATACTATCAACACCATACCACCCCAGTGGGAACGGACAGGCTGAATCAACGAACAAAACTATCATTCAAAACCTAAAGAAGAGGTTGAACGACGCTAAAGGAAAATGGAGAGAAATCCTGCCCGAAGTCCTTTGGGCATATCAGACAACGTCAAAATCCAGTACGGAGGCGACCCCATTCTCCTTAGTATATGGGTCCGAAGTATTGATACCAGTCGAAGTCGGTGAACCCAGTACCAGATTTCAATTCACGATGGAAGAATCAAATAATGAGGCCATGAATACCAGCCTCGAATTATCGGACGAAAGAAGAGAAGCTGCTCTCGTCCAATTGGCCGCCCAAAAGCAGCGAATCGAAAGATATTATAATCGAAGAACCAAGCTCCGCTATTTCAAGCCCGGGGACTTAGTGTTAAGAAAAATCACCATCAATACCCGAAATCCGAATGAAGGAAAACTAGGACCAAATTAGGAAGGACCATATCAGGTTCTCGAGAACTTCGGAAAGGGATCATACATGCTCGGCATTATAAACGGCAAACATCTATCAAGCAGTTGGAATGTGTCACATCTAAAATGATAGTACTGCTAAGGTACGACCCTTCCATATTCATTTATATTTCAAAACAGACCCCTGCAGAAGTCCAAACAAGAGCTAAGATGGATCATTCGCTTGAAAGCACGCGTTGCACTCTTTTTCCCTTAGACCAGTTTTATCCCGGATGGGTTTTTTGGCAAGGTTTTTAATGAGGCAAGCAATAATCGTGCTGCACTTACAACAGTATCCGAGGCCTCTGTACAATCGACCTCGAATACTGGGGGGGGGGGCATTAGCCCTCAAATATATCAAGTTCTGATGAAAGAAAGTTATTTCGCAACAATGGGGTTCCAGTAGGAAAAGTTGTAAGAGCCAAAATGGTCAAAACGAACCATGCTCATGTAGTTGGCCCGAACCCAGACACGAAACATGAAAACATGTATAATGACTTGCAAAGAAAGTCCTCCTCTTTACCGATATCTTGTATCCAAGAAAAATTCCTCTATTTGGAGATTTATTATATATCAGAATTAAGATAAACTCGATAACTAAGCCTACGGGCTACCTTCATTTCGAGTTTGAGCAGGCACTCACTCGACCATTACGTCAACGGGCTACATTATTTTGAGTTCGAATCATTCACTCGATGACTAAGCCTACGGGCTACTTTTATTATGAGTTCGAGCAAGCACTCACTCGACCATTATGCCTACGGGCTACATTACTTCGAGTTCGAATCATTCACTCGATGACTAAGCCTACGGGCTACTTTTATTATGAGTTCGAGCAAGCACTCACTCGACCATTACGCCTACGGGCTACATTACTTCGAGTTCGAATCATTCACTCAACGACTAAGCCTACATGCTACTTTTATTACGAGTTCGAGCAAGCACTCACTCGACCATTATGCCTACGGGCTACATTACTTCGAGTTCGAAGTTCACACTCGACGACTAAGCCTACAGGCTACCTTCATTTCAAGTTCAATCAAGCACTCACTCGACCATTACGCCTACGGGCTACATTACTTCGAGTTCGAATCATTCAATCGATAACTAAGCCTATGGACTACCTTTATTTCGAGTTCAAATCATTCACTCGATGACTAAGTCTATGGGATACTTTTATTACGAGTTCGAGCAAGCACTCACTCGACCATTACGCCTATGGACTATATTACTTCGAGTTCGAATCATTCACTCAACGAATAATAAGCCTACGGGCTACTTTTATTTCGAGTTCGAGCGAGCACTCACTCGACCATTATGCCTACGAGCTACATTTCTTCGAGTTCGAATCATTAACTCAACTAGTAAGCCTAAGGGCTACGTCACTTCGAGTCTGAAAAAACAATCAATCATAGAGACTATGAAGTCTAAATTTGATTAAATTGTTAAGATCCCTGTGAAAACATTTGTAAGGCACGTATAAAGTCTTCACGAAACAGAAGCAAGTCGGCCAAGTTGTCTATATACAAAATTGTCTACATGATTGATTACAAACGTAAAAAATTAAGAACTAAGCTTCTTGGTCATCCTCAGGGGCATTTGCTTCTCTGTCAGGATCTTCCCCGTCCTCGGATCCGCTCTTGCTACCGTCATCATCATCATCATCGCCATCAGAAGCCAAGGCTTCATCTTCAGCTTCGAGCTCTTTAGCCTTTTTTATCTCTTCAGTAAGGTCCAAACCTCGAGCATGTATCTCATCGAGGGTCTCCCTCCGAGACCTACATTTAGCAAGTTCGGCAACCCAATGTGCTCGAGTGTCGGCAGTATCCGCCGCCTCTCGTGCCTCCATCTGAGTAGCCTCAGCATCAGCCCGATACACGGCAATGGACTTATCCGCCATGATTTTCGACGACTCAACCTCTGCCTTGGCCTCAACAAGCCATGCTTCAAGCTCCTCGATCCTCTTAGCTTGAGCCGAACCCTTTTGCTTGACGCTTCGAAGCTGAACATCGGCCGATAATAACTTGGTCAAAATGGTTTCTTTTTTCGCAGCCAGGCGGTCGATAGTCTCCTTCCACCGATTACATTCAGCTTTGATTTGATCAACTTCTTCCCGAAGTAACCCGATCTTTTTGACCTTTTGCTGCAGCTGAGACAACGAACGGTTAACTTCCACAGTTGAGTCAAACCCATACTTTAACAGAACGAGGTTCACTTGCTTATCGAGTTCGGCCTCTTCTTCATGAACCTTAGCCAAATTCGCTTGGAGGTCCTTTATAACCTCGTCCTTTTGGCTGCAAAGAAGCCGCAGGGCGTCTCTCTCCCCCGAGACCTTCTGAAGCTCGACCTCACACTGGCTAAGGTCGACTCAAAACCTACTAATGGCCTACACAGTAGGGAAAGAACGCAAGTCAAGTTTGGAAAAGAACAAATAAACCAACTATAGTAAAATCATTACCCGAGTAATGAAATGTTGGGCCTCTTCTAGTAGAAGAGAAGCGTCACCAATATCGGAAGCATTATCGACTCCAGTAAAGCAATCCCGAAAAGGGTCCCCTACACTAGAGCCTCCGCCCATATCGGGGGTCTTCAATTCTCGAGCTTCCTTTAACGCCTCCTCAGAAAAGGTTGGAAGGGAAGGTGAATGACCCACTGTCATAGCCCCAAGCAAATCACTCGAAGCACTCCGATCAAGACTTGGGATTCCAGGACCGACCCCGACCGGTACAGCCGCCATTGGCTCAGGAGCTCTGGTGACCTCGATAGCTTTCGCAGATCGGATCACCAAAGCCGAGGCATCGTCTTCTTCTTATTCTTCTTCTTCTTCTTCTTCTCTCAGTCATTGGACTGAGTCAATCGAAAGAGCAATTGCCTTCCTCCGCACCCTTCGAGTTTTGGGCTTGGGGTCTTCTGACGGAGAGGCAGCTTTTCGCTTCTTATTTTTCCCCGGTTCCATGACCGGGGACTTGGTTCTTTCTTCACAGCTCGAAGGCCTCAAAGCGGTATCCTTGTAATCGAGCTCAAACCAAGATCGAGAGCTCGAGTCAAGATCGAGCTCGCAGACAAAAGCCGTTGCAATTCCACTAGAGGAGAAAATCTTGGCAGTAATTGTGGAAAAGCTGATTTATCGTGGGTCTCCCACTGAGTATTTTTAATTATGTTTAGAGCAAGATCCCTCTACTATAAAAGGGCATGGTTATTATTTCTGTAAAGGCAAGTTTTCAGGCTTACATTGTAATCAAAACACTATATTCTCCCATAGTAAAGAATTGCTCTTTCAAGCTTCTTAAATTGATTCCACTTGTTGAGTCCTAAAATTCATCTTCTTTACAACCTTATCTATTTTGCATTCTTTGCAATCCATATTTATATTTCTATTTATCCTTACAATTTATATTAAGTTGCGCCACATATCCTTAGAACTACGTATAAATTCAACTCCATCCGTTTTTCGGGTAAACAGTTTGGCACCCACCGTGGGGCTAAGGATAACAGTGGTTATTTGATACGAATCTGAAGAAACACACCATTGTGTTTTGCGCTCGGTTTCAAAAATATCTTGGATTTCGGATTAACAACGACTAACTACCATAGTTTCATATATTTTCTTTAATAATTGTCTTGTTAAATATCATTGGAATTGGATAGTGAATAGTTGGCTTACCTAACGGGTTGGGTTAGGTTCCATCACGACTAGTTAGATTTTGGGTTGTGATATTTCGCCCACACGAAATTACTATTTTCGGATATTATTTGGGTAACATAGTAGAAGATCATGGAACGTTCGAGAATCATGATTGTGTGGGTGGTTGAGATTCCATTGAGAAGTTATAGAATTGAAGGCCCACGTGATAGAAGAGATTTGTTCATGCTTCAAGAGGTAATCCGTGAAATCCCGTATATGCTAATTGTCTAGATTACATGTGATTTTGATACTGGGATTACTTTCGATGCTTATAATAATCCATCAATTGGTATCAGAGGCCACTCACATCTAATTAGCTAACTAGGTTTTTCATGAAACAAGAATATTGCGTTTATGTGCTTTTTTGAATTACAAGTATATCTTGTTTTCTGAAAAACTACACTGCTGTTTTGTGAATTAACCGTGCAAACATTTTGGATTATTCTTGTAATCATGATATATAAGTTATTTATTGATATTTGATTTGGATGATGTGGAATGTTTTTTGGTAAACCTTAGAAAAACGCAAAACCCGATTTTGATCGAATTGTTGGTGTTTTCGGAGGTCAACTAACTTGACGGACTTAAATTGAGCCGAAATTTGATGGGTCCATCGAAAACAACGTGGTGAGAAAACCTCACTGCTTTGTAGTGAATCATGTTATTTTCGGTGTTTTGAGATCGTTTGGATTGTGTTTTGGATGTTTTTCTATTTTTTGAAAATTATTTCTTAATAATTTTAACTCGTTTTTAATTCAATGGTGGTGGGGTGACCCCCCATTGTCTCCATGATTAAATACTAGTGATATAATAGGTTTACACGTTAGCTATTAGTAAATAGATGTGTTGTTGTATTGAATTCAATAACATAGGTGTAGGATTTTATTGACTAGGTCTTACAAAGTATACTTGATATTGTGTGATAATATAATTATTTTGTAAGAAAGTGAAATCATCTGTTTGATATCCTGGTTGACAAGGTCTCCATGAAAACATGACAGTCATGACTTTTCAAATGGCTCAACTTCCCTACCTCCATATCTCCTTTTTTTCCTAGATTCATTACATAACCCTCAGGCATCTTCAATTTCGTAACCCAATCACAAATTTGTCGTCTTTCCTCCAAAGTGAATGTATAACTTACTTTGGGCTTGAACACCTTACCATTGTTTGCCGTCTGCAAGTATAATTCAGGTCGCCTGTAATATTCTTGTAAGTCCATTCTAGCCTTCGGGTTATCTTTTGTCTTACCTTTAACATCCATCACTGTGTGGAACAAATTGTCAAAATAATTCTTCTCAATATGCATGATAACAAGGTTGTGTCGGAGAAGATTATCCTTCCAATAAGGCAACTCCCAAAATATACTTGGTTTCGTCCAATTATGAGTAACACCATATCCGGGGAATCTATAAGGTGGAGCCTCAGTAACTTTACTGAAGTTCTAGACCCTCTCCCAAATTTTCTCACCTGAAAGTATCGGAGGTGGCGAATCATATTCCACTTTATTCTTTTTGAATGCATTTTTCATCCTTCTAAACTCATGATCATCAGGCAAGAACTGACGGTGACAATCAAACCATGATTGCTTTCGACCATGTTTCAAAGTGAACTCTTTACTATTTTCCATGCACTAAGGACAAGCTAGCTTCCCAGCAGTCATCGACCCAGACAACATTCCATACGCAAGAAAATCGTTAATAGTCCACATTAAATTAGCACGCAATTTGAAATTCTGCTTGGTTGATATGTCATACGTTTTAACACCATCATACCACAATTGTTTTAGCTCATCAAGTAAAGGTTGCAAATATACATCAATGAAACTTTTCGAATTACGTGGACCGAGGATAATATAATTTAAAAATATATATGGACTAGTCATACTCAACTCAGGTGGTAGATTATAAGGTGTAAGAAAGACAGGCCAGCATGAATATGGTGTCGCATATATGGAAAAAGGCGTGAAGCCATCCGCACACAAACCTAACCGAATGTTCCTTGGCTCACTAGCATAATCTGGATATGTCTTATCAAAGTGCTTCCAAGCTTCTCCATCTGATGGATGACACATAACACCAGGTGGTCTTCTATTTTCAAAGTGCCATCTATATGAGGAGCAGAACTATCACGACCCAAAAACCTAACCCGTCATGATGGCGCCTATCGTGGTATTGGGCAAGCCGACCTTTCCAAAACACTTTCAAAATTTAACAGAAGTGAAATAAGACATTTAAAATAGAACTATGCTGCATAGTAAAGCTATCAAGCTTATGATCCAGAGACCGACCAGCATTGACCCCGAATCAATTCGAGAGCTTGAGTCAGAATCGAGCTCGAGCCAAGATCGAGAGCTCGAGTCGCCTTCGATCACGTGAAACTTTGTTTCCTGGATGGTTCCGGCCACGTTTATTGGTAGGATTATCTCGCCTTTGGTGGTTTCACATGCCATATTGAATCCGTTTAGAACCAGAGTTGCGGGTACGATCTGGTCCTGCAGGCCTAGCTGTTCTACGACCTTCAATCTGATGATGTTGGCCGAGCTACCTGGATCGATTAACACACGCTTAATTTTAGTTTTATTCATGAGAACAGATATTACCAGTGCATCGTTATGAGGTTGGATGACTCCTTCTACATCTTTATCATCGAAGGACAAAGTCCCTATGGGTGCATAATCTTGAGTCCGAGATCGCTTTTCCCTCACAATCGATGTTTTAGTGCGTTTAAGCCTGGTCCCTGAGGAGCATCGGCGCCACCGATGATCATGTGAATGACGTGCTGCGATTCTTCTTGCTCATTTTGCTTGCCGAAATCCCTGTTTTTAAAATGGTTCTTCGCCCTATCACTCAGAAATTCCCGAAGGTGCCCTCTGTTAAATAAGCGGGCTACTTCCTCTCTTAGTTGCCTCCAACCTTCCGTTCTGTGGCCATGGGTGCCATGATATTCGCACATTTTATTGGGATTCCTTTGGGCAGGATCGGTCTGCATGGGTCGAGGCCATTTAGTGTCTTTGATGCGTTCGATAGCTGACACGATGACGGATGCACTAACGCTGAAGTTATACTCTGATAACCGAGGTGCTTCTACAAGATCAACATATTTATCAAAGCCGCTATTGCTCATAAATCCCCGAGAATTTTGCCCTCGATCAATCCTTCGATTGTTCCGAACTGTATTGCGTGTTGAACCATTATTCATCCGATCTGCGACGTACGGTTGATATCGGTCTCTGTTCGACCTTTGTTCTCTGTCAATCTCCCTTTGGTTTTTAGTAGTTGTCCTGTTCTGATACACGGGTCCATACGGAGCTCTCAACTGGTCATATTCGACCCTAATTTTTGATTGATATCGGTTGTATATATCCGCCCAAGTTATTGCTGGATACTCGATCAAATTTTGCTTCAGCCGACGTGATGCTGTCGAACTTAGCTCGTTCAATCCTTGGGTGAAAGCTTGTACGGCCCAATCGTTAGTGACCGGTGGAAATTCCATGCGTTTCATTTGAAATCGGGATACGAATCCCCTTAGCATTTCATTACCCCTTTGCTTTACTTTGAAGAGGTTTGATTTCCTTGTTGTAACCTTTATGGCACCAGCATGTACTTTTACGAACGAATCTGCTAACATGGCAAAAGAATCAATGGAATTTGGTGGTAAATTGTGATACCAGATCATTGCTCCCTTCGAGAGGGTCTCCCCGAACGTTTTCAACAACACGGATTCGATCTCATCGTCCTCCAAATCGTTACCTTTGATGGCACATGTGTAAGAGGTGACGTATTCATTAGGATCGGTCGTACCGTTATATTTGGGAATTTCGGGCATACAGAATTTTTTAGGGATTGGTTTTGGGGCCGCACTCGAGGGAAAAAGGCTTTGTATGAATTTTTTCGAATCAAGCCATTTTATCATTGGGGGAACCCCCGGGATTTGATTGACCCTGGCATTGTATGTTTCCACACTCTTGTCATTGGCTTTGACTCGTTTTGTGAGTTCCTCAAGCAATTTAGTAATTTCGGGAGTGGTCCCCGATTCTTGCTCGTTTGATTTCACTATAGCGGGCTCCGTTCTGGGGGTGATTTCTCGAAGCGGATTGGGATCCGGCCTGCTTTGTATATGAGTTTGGCTCTGTAACTGGGCTATCACTACTTGTTGGGCTTGTAGCATCTCGAAGATCATACGTAAGCTGGCTCCGATTTTTCCCGCGTTATGGGTGTCTCGGGCTACGGATTGAGTACCGCCCTAAATATTTTTTTTTCGGTTCGGAACGCTGATTTGCCTTTAGAGCTATTTGTGAATTGACATCCAATGGTATTTCGGCTCGAATTTCGGGTACTTCGATTCGAGCCTCAGTGCCATCGTCAAGTGGACTTTCGCCCCCGGGTACCAAGTTGTTGGTTTCATCTTGAAGGCCGATTTCGTGGTCGATAAGTAAAGCCATTGCTGATTTTAAGTTGTAAACTGGTGTGTACTGCAGATTTATATCAAACAATCACTGTTATCCTTAGCCCCACGTTGGGCGCCAAACTTTTAACCCAAAAAATCAGATAACGTTAAATTTATGTATGGTTATAAGAATACGTGATACTGTTTTATACAAGATAGAAATACGAGTATTCTTGACTACGAGAATAAAAATAATGAACAGAAAGAATGAGTAAGATGAAGTAAAACAAGCACAAGGAGAAATCTTTGTATATGAGAAAAGATCTTTTGTCCCGGTGTATTTAATGTGTCCATAGCTTACAAGGATCCCCCTCTTTTATAATATAGGGTTATTACTTTATTTATAACAAAAAATAATAAAACAAAGCATATAGTGGAGGACCCATGATGATTTATCTCTTCCTCGATTCCCGCCAAGATTCTCTCTCTTGGTGCGGTTGTAACGGCTTTTGTCTGTGAGCTCGATACTGGCTCGAACTCGTTACTGGGTCGAGCCCTTCGGTCTTGGCTTGAGTTCAACCTTCGGGATGGCGTGGCACATTTCCGACCTCGAAACAATACCTTGCGGATCGATTTGGTCACCGGCTCGATAAGATTATCGAGTCAACTCCTCGAGCAGCCTTCGGACTCGAGGCTCGTTTGTACTGTCTTCGAAGCTCACTCCCAAAATCCCACTCCGGTTTCTTGTCACTCGAACTCGATCGAACATAGAAAGGACGAAATCTATTTCGACCGTATATAGTATAGTAATTTTAAAAATAAAGTACAAATATATTATAGTAATCGGTTTGCTTATGAATTATGATAATGGAAAATTATTTACACTATCCACGAGGGTAAGGTTAAATGGGTTCGAGAGTTTTTTACATTTTTTGTGTGTATAATTTGGATCCTTTACGTTATTAGCATAACTTTTTAATTGGCGTACTGATATAACACTATTAAGTTGAGTAGACTTATAACGATATGTACTCAATCATGCCACATTAATTTAGAAATTAGAGTTTACTATGTTATAACTGATTAAGTTACAGCTAAAGTATAAAAATTATTTATACTTTTGCTTATATAACATACTCTAACACAATTTAAAGATCAATACACGTTGTTACCTATACTAAGTGGAGTTAACCTGAAAGGGAAGTACCATATTATTAGTCCCTAATATTGAGACATGACGGATGTCGGCACAACCAATGTCAAAGGCTTGTACATTACCCCTTGATATAGGTTCGTATGGGCATTGGCAAGCAATGTGCGGAGCTAGGAGTGTGCATAAGTTAGTGCATGGACTTGGGTAGGTCAGCTAGACAAGACGTCTTGAGTGATGGCAAGGCATCCTTGATTGTGGGAGAGGACTATGGCAAATGAAGGCGCATGGCACTTGGCTAAGGCATGCGTGTGGATCAGTGGGATGACAAAGCTGTGACGAGTACATTGTCATAAGCTAATGTACGAGGCATGGTCCAAAGACAAGGCAAGGCAAGCTAAAAATAAAGTGTGGGCAAAACTGTGGAACAAATGTGCAAGTCATGTGACTCTAAAGAAGTGTGTTGTGCATGTGCTGTGGAAGTTTAGCCATGTGTAGTGCACACGTAGCAGTTGGAAAAAATGCTGAAGATGGGTTCATTTCGCGAGAAAGTGATTTCAGATCGGGGCTAAGTGTTGTATGCTTGTTTTTAGGCTTGGCATGTGCCAAGCACACTGTTGTAACCGCCCCTTTGTAGCTGCCCCTTGTAATCTGCCATAGGCAGCCCCTTTATATGTGTTGTATTTCGTTGGTTTAAGACAAGTAAGCATATGAGAACCTTCCAACTGAGAGTCCTTTGTATATTCTGCGAGAATTAATAAAAGGTTGGATTTTACTCGTATTTCTATGTGTTGCTAACGTTTTACAAGTTTGAAATAATTCTAAGTCCTAAACTGTGTGCGAAAAAGTAAGGCTGAGTTGCTTGAGAGTCAGGTTGCTGTCATGCAGTGCTGTTTGCAAAAAATTGGCCCTATAACACATGGTATTAGAGCTTTGCTCGTGATTTGGAACCATGGCTAGTGGATCCACTTCAGACTTACGTGATCGTGTGCAAAAGTTGGAGGCGTTGATTGGTGTGACTGGCGATCCTTTGGATTTGGATGATCTAATTACTAAGATCTATCGTCTAAAGGATGGAATGAATCAGTTTCGTGAAACTATTCAACAAACATGTGAGGCCACGAATGTTCAAGTTGAAGATATGAAAAAGGAGAATGAAACTCTTAACTTGGAAATTACTGATCTTCGAAGGGCTTTGGCTGCTACTGGCAAAGGCAGTGAAGAACGTTCTAAGGTAAAGATCCCAGAACCAAAGGTGTTTGGTGGAATGCGTAATGCTAAAGAACCGAAGAACTTTTTGTGGAATATGGAGCAATATTTCATTGCTGCCAAGGTTCCAAACGGGGAGAAAGTAACCAAAAAAAGCATGTACCTAACGGGAGATGCAAAATTATGGTGGAGAACTCGCATGGCCATGGCCGATGACGAAAGTGCGGGAAGACCCAAGATCGATACGTGGGAGAATCTCCGAAAAGAAATGAAGGACCAGTTCTTACCTAGCAATGGATCCTAGCTTGCTAGGGATCGCTTGAAACATCTGCGGCAAATCGAAACAGTTCGTGACTATATTAAGGAATTCAACTCCTTAATGCTGGATATCCAGAACATGTCGGAGGATGACAAATTGCATAATTTTATTTCTGGAATGCAAGCGTGGGCGCAAAACAAACTTAGGAGGCAGAACGTGAATGACCTCCCGAGTGCGATTGCTACAGCGGATTCATTGGTGTATTACCGCAGTACCCGAAGTCTTTCTGAAGTTCCTTCTTCTTCAAAACCTAAAAAAAAAGGTGGAGAATAAAGGGAAATGGAGGAAGAAAGTTCGAAAAGAAATCGTGGAAAAGGGCAAGGCTGCTGTTGACAGATCTGCTAGAAACAAAGGAAATGCTAACAAAAGGGCGATGGTTGTTGAACATGCGGCGGACCTCACATTGAAAAAAATTACCCAAATCGGGAACAGATTAATGCTTTGCTTGCCACAGAAAATAATCGGGAAGGAGAAGGTAAAGAAGTTGCTACCTTGGTAAATCCTCTGCAATTGTTGAATGTCATCTCGTTGCTTAATGCTACAAGCGATGAGACCAACCCTCATTCTTTACTGATGCACATTGAAATAAAAATTGGAGAAAATGGTGTGATAGCAATGGTGGATACTGGAGCTACTCACATCTTTGTCCCGTCGAAATTGGTGCATAAGTATGGGTTGAATGTGAGCAAGTGTCCCTATTACATGAAGACTCTGAATGCGAAAGCCCAAGCCATTGTGGGTATGACTTACAATGTTCCTATATCTGTTGGGAACTAGAATTGGAAAGTCAACTTGATGATGATTCCACTAGAGGACTTTGAGGTGATCCTTAGAATCGACTTTATGCGAAAAAATCGCTTTGTTCCAATGCCTCACTTGAACGGAGTGATGATTATGCATGAATGACTCCTGGTTTTGTGAAAGTTGTTCATCCTTATGGGAAAGAAGAAACTCAACGGAAGGCTTTATTAGTTTCTGCCATGGTGGTCGAAAAAGATTTGAAAAGGATGATATTTTCCTTGTTGCTATGGTTGAGGTGAAGCCCAATGTAAAGGTTGAAGTGTCGGGCTGTGTCGCTCAAATATTGAGTGACTTTGCTGATGTGATGCCACCAAAATTGCCTAAGAATTTGCCACCACAGAGGGATATTGATCACAAGATAGAGTTGTTTCTCTGTTCAATGCCTCCTGCTCAACCTCCTTATCCGATGGCACCAAAAGAGTTGGTTGAATTGCGGAAATAATTGAATGAGTTGCTCGATGTAGGACTGATTCAGCCATCAAAAGCTCTGTTTGGTGCACTTGTTTTATTTCAAAAGAAACAGGATGGGACGTTTCAGATGTGTGTTGATTATCGAGCATTGAACAAAGTAACCGTAAAGAATAAATATCCAGTTCCGTTGGTGAAAGACTTGATGGGCAGATTGAGTAAGGCTTGTTGGTTCACGAAGCTTGACTTAAGGTCTGGTTATTGGCAGGTACAGATAGCTGAAGGTGATGAGTCTAAAACTACATGTTTTACGAGGTATGACTCATATGAATTCCTTGTTATGTCGTTCGTATTGACAAATGCCCCTGCTACTTCTTGCAACCTGATGAATGATGTGTTGTATGAATACTTGGATGACTTTGTCGTTGTCTATTTAGACGACATTATTATCTCTAGTCGGACCTTGGATGAATATATGTCACACTTGATTAAGGTGTTATCTCATTTGAGGGAGTACCAACTTTATGTGAAGATGGAAAAGTATGAGTTTGCTAGACAAGAGATCAAATTTCTTGGGCACTTGGTGAGCCTAAATCAAGTGCATATGGACCCGAAAAAGGTGCAGGTCATTGTGGAGTAGCAGGCGCCTAATTATGTGAAAGAGTTGAGATCTTTCCTCGGTTAGAAAATTATTATCGGAAATTCATTGCTGGCTATTCAAAGAAAGCTGCTCCTTTAACTGATTTGTTGAAGAAGAATGCTAGGTGGGCGTGGTCTGAAAAATGCAGTGGTGCGTTTGACATGCTGAAAGAAGCTATTGTCTCAGAACCTATCTTGCGGCTTTCAGATTTTGAATTGCCCTTTGAAGTTCATACTGATGCTTTCGACAAGGTTGTTGGAGGTGTGTTGGTACAAGAAGCCACCTAGTGGTGTTTGAAAGCTGAAAATTGAATGAAGCGGAGCAAAGGTATACGACTCATGAGAAAGAAATGGTTGTTGTGATCCATTTCTTATAGATTTGGCGAGTGTATTTGCTGGGAACTAAATTCATTGTAAGGATGGATAACGTGGCTAATACATTTTTCAAGACATAGAAAAAGCTAAGTCCGAAGCAGGCACATTGGCAAAAAATCTTGGTAGAATATGATTTATTTGGGAGCACAAGCCGGAAAAATACAACCAAGTTACCGATATAGCCGAAAAGAGGTATTTGCTGCTGTTTATTCCATCACTCGTCTTGAATCTGATTTTCTTAATAAAATCAAGTCGTGTGCTGCTAATGATCCATTGTACATCAAAACAATAAATCATGTGAGAGGAGGGACAGTAAGGCGGTACTGGATCGAGGACGATCTCATCTATTTCAAAGGGGGGAGAATCGTAGTGCCACTTGATGATGGGTTGCGTCGTGAACTGTTGAAAGTTACGCATGATAATCTATGGGCTGATCATCCAGGAATTGAAAGGATGATGGCCCTGCTGTCCCGATACTATTTTTGGCCCAAGATGGAGCATGATGTGGAAGCTTATGTCAAGAGTTGCCTTATGTGTCAGCTTGATATGACTGAGCGGAAGAAGGAGGCAGGTTTGCTACAACCTCTGCCTATTCCAGAAGAAACATGAAAATTTGTTTCGATGGATTTTATCAGCGGGTTCCCTAAGGTTAATGGGTTGTCTTCGATCATGGTTGTGCTTGATAGGTTTTCTAAATATGTTGTTTTTATTGTTTTCCCTACATAATGTCCTTCAAAGGTTGCTGCTGAATTGTTCTTCAAGAATGTGGTTAAATAATTCGGAATGCCAAAGGATGTTATTAGTGACAGGGATGCACGAGTTACAAGCCGGTTCTGGACTTATTTGTTCAACTTGATGGGTAAGAACTTGAAGTTTTCAATGATGAATTATTCCCAAACTGATGGCCAAACTGAGAGAATTAACCATGTGTTGGAGCAATACTTGCGGCATTTTGTGACTGCTAGTCAACGCAACTGGACATATTTGCTAGATTGTGCACAATTCTCCTATAATTTGCACAAGTCTTCAGCAACGGAGATGAGTCCATTTGAGATTATTTTGGGGAAGCAGCCTGCACAACCAACGGTGATTGCACAATAAAAGACTAGGGGTAAATGTCCAGATGCCTACCGCTATGGTTGGGATAGATAAGCTATGATGGAAGAAGCAACAAATAGTTTGAAAAAGGCACAGAAACGAATGAAGAAATATGTTGACCAGAACAAGCATCCCTTGGAGTTCAAAGTAGGTGATAAGGTATTGTAAAAGTTTATTCCGCATATTTGGAAAAAGATTAACAGTCGGGTTAGACATAGAGCCTTGGTTTCAAAGTATGATGGTACTTTTGAAGTTGCTGAAAAGTTAGTGAAGTTGCTTACCGATTGAAGCTGCCTGAAATAATAAAGATACATCCAACTTTTCATGTGAGTTTTCTAAGGCCTTATGCTGAAGATCCCGAAGATCCAGACAAACACAAAATAAATAGAGCTCTTCCTGAGGTGCGCACTCAGCTTAAGGAAAAAATTGAGAAGATTCTTGACCACCGGATTCTTAGGATGCATAAGAAGAGCAGGTAGACACAAGTTCTAATTCAATGGAAAGGAAAGCCAGAGGCAGATGCGACTTAGGAAAAGGGTGCTTCATTGTGGCAATATGAACAACAAATAGAAGACTACTTGAAATCAGCCTCGACGAGGACGTCGAGTACTACTAGTGGGGGTGGTTTGTTAGCACCTAATATTGAGACATGGCGGATGTCGGGCAGAACTAATGTCCACGACTTCTACATTTTCCCTTAACATAGGTTCGTGCGGGAGTTGTCAAGCAATATACGGAGCTGGGAGTGTGCCTAAGTTAGTACATGGACTTGAGCAGGTTAGCTAGACAAGGCGTCTTGAGTGATGGCAAGGCCACCTTGAATGTGGGCGACAGCTATGGCAAATGAAGGCGCATGGCACTTGGCTAAGGCATGCGTGCGGATCAGTGGGAAGGCAAAGCTGTGACGAGTACATTGTCATAAGCTAATGTGCGAGGCATGGTCCAAAGACAAAGCAAGAAAAGCTAAAGACAAAGTGTGGGCAAAGATGTGGAACAAGTGTGCAAGTCATGTGACTGTGAAGAAGTGTGTTGTTCATGTGCTGTGGAAGTTTAGCCATGTGCAGTGCACATGTAGCAGTTGGCTAAAATGCTGAAAATGGGCTCATTTCGCGGGGAAGTGATTTCAGATTGTGGCTAAGTGTTGTATGCTTATTTTTAGGCTTGGCATGTGCCAAGCACACTGTTGTAACTGCCCCTTGTAATTTGTCATAGGCAGCCCCATTATATGTGTTGTAGTTCGTTGGTTTAAGGCAAGTAAGCATACGTGAGCCTTCCAACTGAGAGTCCTTTGTATATTCTGCGAGAATTAATAAAAGGTTGGGTTCCACCCGTACTTCTATGTGTTGCTTAAGTTTTACAAATCTGAAGTATTTATAAGTCCTAAACTGTGTGCGAAAAAGTAAGGTTGAGTAGCTTGAGAGTCAAGCTGCTGCCGTGCAATGTCGTTTGCGAAAAATTGGCCCTGTAACACCTGTCATAGCGTAAATGTTGTATACTCAACCATATGCGTCAAATGAAAAGTTAAACCATGAAACCAAATCTAGCATCCAATTCTTTATTTATTTGCTTTTTACTTTTATGACATCTTTTAGTCACTTAATTTAGTAGTATATTATAAGAAAAATGGCCTAAATTGCCCCTATTGTTTGTTAAATGGTTTACGGATACTCTCCATCCATCTATTTGTTCAAACAATCACACGACATTAATTATATTAACAAAATTACCCTCGCGTCTAATGGTAGAATTTGTGGGCATTCAATTTAGTGACATGACAGTTTCTTATTGGGCCACGTAGCAATCTCAGCCTGAAACAAAAAATTGACCTTATTTTCTTACCTGGGTCATAAAATACATTAAGCCATCCTAAAAAACCCCATTTTAAAATTAGAATGACCCATAGTTCACTAAGATATCCATACTCAAGCTTGTTTTTTGGAAAATTGATGCAGGAAAAATTTGATTTATAATTCTGATTTCATCTCACACCAACTGAGATCACAAATTGAGCACTAACACTTTTTCCCTTATATCAGAATACTCATGCTTTATAAATGATTGCAATAGTGAGAAGGTTCAAGATTTGAGAGACAAATTGATCAATTTTATGGAGGATCCAGCGAACTGATCCAGAAGAAAATTTAGAATTCCGCATTGTGATCCAGTGCTGCACGGACAAGAAAACTGATATTTGGCCGCAGAAGCGACGCTCTAGTCGAAAACAAATTCAATCACGTATTAGGTGCTGGCCTTTCGAATCTTGAGTAGGGATATCTATGTGAAATTATGGGTTAATGTATATTATTTTGTGACTCAAGTAAACAACCTTGGGTCGGATTAAGTGAGTCGAAATAAGACCCATTTTTTGTTTTAGTCGGATTGCCACGTGGCCTAGTAAGAAACTGTCACGTCACTAAATTGAACTCCCACAAATTCTGCCGTTAGACGCGGGGGCAATTTTATTAATATAATTAATGTCGTTTGCTTTTTTAGATGGATAGATGGACGGAAGGTATCTGTAAACCATTTAGCAAACGATAGGGGTAATTTAGGCCATTTTCCGTATATTATATTGTGTAGCTTAATGGCATGTCAACACAAGAATTCTAAGTTAAAACAACGCTAAGTCATCCGAAGACAGAGGGTAATGTCCCCAACTTGTTTTTAGTAGAATAGTGAATCGTGTTTTCTTTTGATAGCTAAATATATGAATGTACTAGCTAAATATATGGTAAATTCTATCATATATTTAGCTATATGATATATCACTTAGGTTAGGCAAATCAGTGATGACATCACTATCACACAGGGTTGCGGCAATTGAAACGAGTATAAAAAAATTATACTGATGAATATTTTTCTCTTTAATATATCTTACACACGACGGCGTGAACCCAAATTAATCGGCTCTCAATGTGGTTGGTACCTAATATCGGGTGTGAAAAAAAAAACGATGGCATCACCCATCTTCATGAAAAGAACTGGATTTACTCTTAAATTTGTGTTATATTCTGTAGTTTCTTGAAATATATTGTCTTATGTATGTGGAATATCTGGAAATTCTGGCATTCTGATTCTTGAAAAGACAGGGCATGTTCTTGCCCACTTGCCCATATGAATGACAAGAAAAAAGAACATGCAAACAAACATATCTCTCTGCCTCGACCAAATCTTTTTGGGCAAAACAAGACATTTAACACCTCGACCATATGCAATTTCATCAAATGAGGTGCATACGTGTTTGATTGATACTTGAAATATATGATATGTATTCCAAAAAAAGAGTCAGAAACTGCAGTTAAAGATTTGGCATATTTATTATATAAATATAATTGTCGAGACAATACTGAAATTTCATATAATCTTCCATTTGTATGTAATTGGAAAAAAAGTGACAATAATTGATGTTAGTACAAAGTATCAGGACCATATTTCTAGGCATCTATTATTCAAGTGAGATAATTAGAGTTTCATAATTGTGACGTGATGCTTGCAAGAAGACTTGTTCTGTGAAACGATTTTAGTTCCTCTCATCATTTTGTGTCTAAGAAAACTATGATAAAATGAGCATCTTATAGTTTTTTTTAAGTGAATTTTATGGGTGGTCATTCAATTTTGTATCCATCATGCAAAAGTCATTTTTCTTCTTTTTGTTACGTAAAAATCATTCAACTTTGTGTTCATTACCTAAAAGTCACTTTTCTTTCTTTTGTTATACAAAAAATATTTTACTTTGCTCTATTTATCACAAAAGTCACCTTGGCCAGATTTTATAATACTTTTACTTGAAAAGTCTATTATGCCCCTGACATTATAAATTTTCTCAAATATGTAATACCTTCTATATTATATACTGTATAATACTATATTTTTACCTAGATATTTTACATATAACTTAAATTTATTTATTTATTATTTTTATAATATATCCATACATTTAATATTTTCATGGCACTCAATTTGTTTAATTATATTTAAGCATGAACATATTTTAAATATAAAAATGATTTATTATTTATTTGAAGTAATAACAAACAACTTCGTTTAACGAATGATAGTTTTTTATAGTCAATAAAAATTTTAAAAAAAAATTCAGAGATATTTGTGTTTAATATTAAAAAATTTAAAACTTTATCTATTAATATTATTTATTTGAAAGTATTAATTTGATGTGTCATTGTGCAAAATGTGGGTATTTTATTATTGGATTAATGAGTATGGGTTGGATGATAAATCAGTGAGCTTTAATTTTATAATTTTCATTAAAAATATTTCATTAAGCATGGTTAAGAACACGGACTTGAGATTTGTTCACGGTAATATTACTGACAAATTTAATAATGCTACTTATATATCTAGAAAATTAATGTTAAAAAAAATTAATGTATGAATATATTATAAAAATAATATCAAATTATTTTAATTATAAGTAAAATACCTGGATAAAAGTATATTATATAGCATATAATATAGAAGGTATTATATAAATGAGATGATTTATAATGTCAAGGGCATAATAGACTTTTCAGATGAAAGATTTGTAAAATTTGGTCAAAGTGATTATTGTGACAACTAGAGCACGGTAAAATAATTTTTGTGTAACAAAAAAAAGAAAAATGACTTTTGGGTGATAAACATAAAGTTGAATGACTTTTACGTAACAAAAGAAAGAGAAATGATTTTTGAGCAATGAACACAAAGTTGAATGACCACCCATAAAATTTACTCGTTTTTTTTTTCTAAAGAACGATGAATAATTTTTACGCTGGCTAGAGTAATATATATACTGTAAGCCTAATGCTAAAATGATGAGAAATCCAACGACCATAAGATTTTCTAATGTATGATGAACTATAAGCACCAACGACCACACCTCAATCTCAAGCAAGTTGGAATCAGCTATATAAATTATTACTTTCCATTTCACTCCATTTAAGCGTGTTTTTAGTCCAGTATTATAAACTTGTGCAGAGTTTCAATCAACATCTACACACAGGTAGAGACTTGCGCATAGTTTCAATCAACATCTACACACAGGTAGAAGTATTGGATCCACCTCCCCACCTCACGGGAACCCATTAAATTTTGTCCAAACAGTTTAAATATATTTGAAAAATTTACTAAATATCAATAAATGTGAACCCAGTTACAATTGAAAATTTACTTGAAGTCGTTGCAGGAACCCATAAACATTGAATCCTGGATCCGCCTCCGAGGCAGTATGGCCAAGAGGAGTCATACGTACAGGTGCCAATGCAGCCCTGATCCCTTCGTTTAGTTTTAGACAAAGTTGGGTATGTGTGAGTTGTGACCCTATTGTGCAGGGGAAGAGCAGCAAATAAAGAATGTAGTTAAGAGTAACAGCCTTACTTCTATACTATGCAGGAAACTCAAGAAGCTGGCATATCATTTGTGTACATATCGCGTGACAATCCAGCGAACCTATTCAAGAGAAGGCAGTAAAAAGAGGCAGGGATTATTTTCATGATTTGAGGCCAGAGATATTATTCTCATTGAAATTAGATGGACCTTACTATGTTATTGTGAGGATCCCTCCAATAGAATCCTTGAATCAAAATGACAGCTACATTTGATATTATGAGAATAAAGATACCAAGAGAATGCTTCCCCATCCACTCTAAAACGAACATCAAGCGCCTCCAACCACAGATATCAACCTAAATCATATAACATCAATTGAGTTAGAAAGTTGTTCAGTATGACCTAAATCATATGCGACTGGAAGTTGTTAATCCCAGAAAGAAAGAATTGTAGTCTCAAAACTCACCAATACATACAGTAAACAAAATGTAATTCCAGCAGCAGCTGAAGTTACCAGCAGATAACTAATGGTGTACAACGATTTGTTTAATGGCACACCTGAAAGGAAAACAAACGCCAACTTCACGTCACAATGACTAAAACCAATTTGTTAATTGATAATTTGATGTTCCATAGGAATTGTAATCACAACTGGAAACATGGATTAATCCGGGAAATCAGAATCTATACTTTAAATGGGACAACTGGAAAAATGTTTGTTTCTTGTAAGAAAAGTTACAATTATTCAACCTAGGGGCTTGTATGTTTTGGCTTTATTAATTTCCTTTAAGGGAAAATTAAAAAAGAAACTAGAGACTTTTTTTCATAAATGGCACCAAGGTTTTATAGTTTGTCCGTGTGAACGAAAGGGATTTGACTTAGTACCTGAAAGAAAGAAAGAAAGATATACCTGTCACAGCAAGGAAGAGACCAAGAAACAGAAGTGGAAATGAGAGTATGGACCCGTTGTATAGCCTTTCTTTATGATCCTGAACACAGTTAACAGAAAGACATCATTTGATCATACAATGAATAGAGTAATTTAACTGGCAATATAATTATGTGCATGTAAATATGCATCAATGAACATTAATAATTCTCTTCATTCAGAGTTTATACGGCTATTTGATATAGCTTACTTTTTTATTCTAAAATTCTACTACCACTAAAGAAATACATACTAATAATATGATAATGAAAACATAATTCTTGTAGCAGTTCTTTTAAAATATGTCAAACTAATATGGGAAAAAGTTCGTCAAGTAGTAGAAATTTTCAATTGTTGCAGACCTTTAAGGCATTTCCCTGACTTTGTTAAAAAGGACTTCTTCTTAGTTGCAACGCATCAATAAGACAACTAATAATACCACATAGGTCACCTGAAATTGAACAAGAATATGGCCATATTGGAGTCCAATAATGCAGGCAACAGCAGCTGTTACGGAACTGTGAAAAGATAATAGATGGAAAAAGATGTGTCATGGGCAAAGATGTGCACTTGTAAGAATGCCTAGATTGGCAAAGGTAGGATCACAGGAGAACCAAGAGAAATGTTTAAGGACAGAAATGCTACCCTAATATGCCTTCTGGTTCAAAAGGGGCGTGGCACCACGAAGGGAAACTCTGCGGAATTTTGTCATCATTGAATCCCTTGCATTCCTGTGAATCAATACAAGTTCGAAGGGACAAACTGTGAGATATAGACTGGCTAGTTTGAGAAGTTAAGCTCAGCAGACAGTTACCTTTAGATTTCTATAGACAGGTTTTGTATATAGGTGATCTACTCCAAGAATATATCGATCAATCAATCCAGCAGAATTACATGCAGGTCCAAGATCGCCTCTAACAGAACATTTTACCTGCCAATGGTATGCTATTTTATTGACTGAAAACAAACACATGTTACGATGCTTCTACAGTATAATTACGGGAGTTATTACATGCTTAGTGCCAATAATAAACAATGCAGTTATGACTGTTCGCACTCATCCTTAAGCTTCTGTTGAATTTTTGCCATGTTGTTTGGAACTTGACCTTGTCTTCAGAATGCAGTAAAGACAAAGAGCAAAAGAAAAGAAAACAGTCGCTAACCTTGTAAATACTGAGCTCTATTGTCCGTGACACAGTAAATTCCCAATCAGGAACATACAGACCATACAACAACCAAGTATGTACAGCACACAGATAAAATGCAACACACCTATAAACAGAGGTTTTAAACGAAATCATTACATAACAACTAAACACAAAGCAATTACACAAGCATGCAAAAGGATACTCCTTCCTTCCGATAAACTTGATCTATTCCTCTTTTTGGTCCATCCTATAAATTTGATCAATTTCATAGAAAGAAATCTATTCACCTTCCAATAATTCAAACTTGATGTCATTTGACTTAGTAGCGACTAGTTATTCCACCTTTTCACTTTGGGTTTGTTTATCAGGACAGTGTGAGTATTTAAAACTATGAGAATGACTTTTGTCGGGGTAGTGGATAATTATTTGTCAATATGATTGCAGTTGGACTGGCAATAGTTGCAACTCTTAAAACTTCCAAAATTTCTTCTTGTTTGTCTATGTTATCAAACTATTAGTAGCTAATAAGGCCTAATGCAAATACTTAGGTGGAGGACTTGTGACATTCCACATGTTCAATGAAGTTCTCAGAAAGCATAGCGTTATGTTATTATGCTTCCACTGAGAAAAAGAATCAAACCACTTACAGTATACACATGAAATAGTCAAAGCTGTCAGTTTATATCACAGCAAACCATTCATCAAAACGAATTGAAATGCATTGAGAAGATTTGACAGTAATCTGGACTCCAGTTTTAAGTAGATCTAATAGTACCTTCAGAACACATACACACACACACAAAGTGCGCGATCAAGAAGTTCTCTGTATTGAAAAATATTATAACAACTGATGTTAGGTTTCCAATCAAAAATATCTATTATCATATTAGGCAAAGTCATCTTACCACTGCCAAATGTAATTACTGAAAATACTTCTTTTTATCCTTCGACGTGGAAGCCATATCTCGCACAAAGCTGCTGTGATATATCCAACAGCTATTCTCTTTATAACCAAAAATGGATTAGTATATATGATAACAAATATAACTTATAGAACAGGTAAGTGCATAGCTTGTTCCTTCTACCTATTCTACATTTCTACTGCCTGTAGCCTGTCGGCCAGAGATTACAGAGTTTTCAAACATGGTAAGACCAATCTCTACAAAATCTCACATACCGAGTTACGACTAGTATGTAAATGGCAACGCCAGGTAGTTGTAGCTTTCTAGTAATCTGATGGATAAATAACAAGTAAAACGCAAACTAGACTACTAGAGTACCTGCAGAATTCCCAGCCATCGCATTTTTTCAATGTCTACGCCATAGGTCAACCCCGTTATTCCATGCAAGTAACCTCCTGAAATAAAAATAACCATGAATTGATGATAAGGTCAAATGCATTAATGCAGGAAAATGAGGACAGATATAACGAAGGCAGAAGACTATACACAACTCATCAAAAAGAAAACAAGAAGATGCCACCAGACTGACAGAAAAACAAAGGATCCAGCAATTAGAATTTTAGCACAAATGTATAATAGAAACTAAGTTACTTGATAGTCTACATGCTAAAAAAATGTTTTTCTTCTGGTGGTGTCTTTACTTTCTAAGGCCTTCTAAGGCATCTCTTTGCTAAACAATGTCTACGTATCGAGCTCCACTTATCCGGTAAAATGCCAAACTGATACCTACTCTAATAGTCAAGTCCCTAGTAGCATTTTTAGATTCTCATGCGATCTAA
The DNA here is from genome assembly GCF_000390325.3 of Nicotiana tomentosiformis. Classification (NCBI taxonomy): domain Eukaryota; kingdom Viridiplantae; phylum Streptophyta; class Magnoliopsida; order Solanales; family Solanaceae; genus Nicotiana; species Nicotiana tomentosiformis. The sequence goes on along the minus strand of NC_090812.1, from coordinate 81,903,422 downwards.
AAATATGTCTACTGATGTTTTTCATTAATAACAGTCTAGTTTATTTCAGCCCTCTCTTGCTCATGCTGTTTGCTGTTGATCCTGAAAGGGTTTTGTTATAGGCAATTGCTCAATGCAATGCACAAACTCTTCCATAACGAAACACATTACAAGACAGTAGTTGCAGAAAGTTTTAAACAAGTTGAACTCACAAGTGGAAAATGATATTCAGTGCAGTTGATACAAGCTAGTAAGATTACCTTGAAGAAAAACACCGAGGAGGACAAGTTTCAATGTCCTTAACACAGCTTTCAAAGTGGCTCCTTTTCTGTCTAAAACTTTCTGCAATTTCGGAAATAGGAAAAGAGCTTAGTAAGTGTGAAGAGTGATGGTTGACTATACATAAAATGGTACATCACTTATCAAGTCTAACGGCTATGCATTCTAAGCCTTTTTTTAATAACGAAAACTATGCATTAAGCCTAAAGTAGAACAAGCAGATTATAGATATGTCTAATATGAAATGTGAGAGTAGATACCTTATATGCAATTGCAAGGGAAACTCCAGCAATAAAGAGGAAGAATGGCATCACAAAATCTGCCAAGTGTAAACCATTCCACGGGGAATGAGCAATACTTGGGAAAATAGAGCCGCCATAGTCCACAAGCATCATAAGCTGAAACCAGTGAACAAATTAATAGATATGGAGATCTCAGAGAATAGCTCTTTCACCAAAATGCACTCGAACCTTTAAGATTAAAATTTTTAAAAACAGAAAGAAAAACATGCAGAAGAAAGTATCAAATATTAAAATCGAGAAAGAAGTTAGATGATCTGTTGCATACTTAGCTTGACCATCTCACCTAAACTTTTGGACTGAGCATGCTTCAAGTAACTATTTTTTTCTAAATTCATTGAGAAAAAAGCAATGAAAAGCTTTTACCAAAACGCAGAGGCCACGAAAGACATCAAGAGAAGCAACCCGAGCAGGTTTAGCTTTCTTCTTCTTTGTTGCTGCTGCTGCTTCGCCTCCACTCTCCGTTTGTTCTATTTCCATGGCGCGATTCGGCAACAATGGATGATCTTCCGCCATTGTTGAGATAGCAAATACACAACAACAGAGTGAAGGAGCTGTGAAGATAAAGGGGAAGAATGAGAGGGAGAATAAAAGCATATACCGGAGTAATTAACGACCTGTCATCACACTTGGACCATTCACTACTCAATCGGTTATCCAATTTCCCGGGTTTTCTTTGTAGCTTTTAAACAACCACCTTTCGCTTTCTGTGAAAAATAAAAAGTATTATCAAAAACAATGCACAAAGTGTGAGTTTAAAAGGTTATTTTTTGTTCCTTCTTTTATAGTCCAAATGTTCTCTTACTTATATGGGCATTCTCATAAGAGATTAATACAACATCGGTATGTCATATCTTTGTAGAATTATTTTCTTGCCTTCTCTCTGGAGAATGGATCGGTCTTGAATTAAAATGAAATTTAAAAATGTTCGTTACTTGTCTATTTCACTTTGCGTCAAAATATAATTTAAAGCAAGATTAGTGCTTTTCTTGTAACTTGATTAAGGATTCAAGATTTTTCTTGTTTCTTGTAATGGTGGTGTTCGCGTATCCACCTAACATTTAGACTGATGGGAGATTCAATATACCTTTTTCATTTTCTGATAAGCTAATTGACAGAGGTTATGTAGTTTCAAATCTTTCTTTTATTTGTGTTAACACCTCAATCTAGTCACAGATTGCTCTATAGAATTGAGTCAAATTGGCCAGATAAAAGTGAAATGGAATAATAATGCTGAACATCATAGTTGCTCCTTTCACGTTTGTTTGTGCTTTTGTGAAGTGGAATAATAATGCTGAACCAAATCAGTCCTCTTCACAAATAATCCAAGAATATTTGATGATCCCAAACTTCCAAAAGTAACCACAATTCAATTCAAAAAGTTGGCTCTTAATCTGGTCAAACCAAAACACAGTTGATATGCACAGATTTACCAACTCTCCTTATTTTCCCATAAGGAGTTTGTTTACTCAATAATTTTCACAGGAAGAACAGAAGTTGCATCACTTTTAAATCTTATACCTGCAAAAGAACAATCACTTTGAACCATAAACTACATGCTGGGTGTTTGCCACTCCAAATAATCATGCCACCAAACACTTTATTGTGGCAACCTTAAAGATCAAAGAGTGGTATATCCTCAGCTTCTACTACCAAAGAAAACATTCATCAAGCATGTTACTTTTTTTTTCGAAATCATCCAACTTATAAAGTATTAAATAGCCACAATAATATCTCCCCAAGTAAACAATTAATTTCTCACCTATTGAAACTGGAGCTACAATGTCATACAAACAAGTAACCAACAACCACAGGTTCAATCAATCGTCTCATAGCTGTTTTTTGATCGAGGATCTATTTTCTAAGTCATATCCAACCCCACTAAATTAAACAAGTATGATTTGAGATCCTAAAATGCATACAACAATTGCACCTTCAAAATTCAAACTCAACAGAATCTTGGATAAACCAAACCATCCTCAAGCATATTTTACCACTTAAGGACCAAATGCCTCATGTTTCCGAGATAATAACCCACCAGCCAACGCACCACTTAAAACAATAACACTAAGAACAAACAACCAGCAATATATCAGTAAAGATGTAACAGATTTAACACGATTCAACAGCATTTCAATTTTGAAACTATCTAATACTCTAAAGGTAAACCAAGTAAATATATATAGCAAAAAGAGGTTAACTGTCTTGGTTGAACAACGAAGTTAAAAAGTACCAAACAAACAGCACGACATATATAATATAAGAGATTCTTAATAGCATCTACTAATATATTCAAATCTATCACCAGAATATAGAAAGTTAATAGACATCAGATTCACTCAAAGGCCCAGGCATTCTCCCTCCTAACTTCCTCCTCTTCCTCAGGTGTGAAGTCATTCTTGATGTTGAAGGTCTTGCGGATCTCCTCCGGAGTTTTCCCCTTGATCATGTCTGCCACAGTCTGACAAGTGAGATCAAGCAGACTCTTGATGTTCAAATAGTTAGCAGCCTGAAATTTACAACGGCAGTGCTTATTAAACCTCTGCAAAAAAGTTATCTAACTCAAAGAACAAATGCTAGGTAGATAATATAGAAGGTCCATGCACCGGCCAAAAGAAACAAGAAAAAAAAACAAAGGATTCAAACGACCAACTTAGACGAATCAGGGCTCCAGACCAATTCATATGCAGCTCTTCCATCTCATTGTTTGAGAATTTAATTTAACTTGCATATCAAATAAGGAAATGTTAGTGAAAGTGGAAGAATAAGAAAAAAGGGCAGCCCGGTGCACTAAGCTACCGCTATGCGCGGGATCCGGGGAAGAGCCGAACCACAAGGATCTATTGTACGCAGCCTTACCCTGCATTTCTGCAAGAGGCCGTTTCCACGGCTTAAACCCGTGACCAGTTATGCCAAGGCTCCCCTTGCAAACTAACTTTGGAGGTGAAAGTGGAAGAATATATAAACTAATTGTTAAAAAAGCTAGTCTGACAGTGTAAAAATCACATCAAACTTTAAGATTTGAATAGTTTGGATTAGGATTTTTAATAATTATCAAAGTGGTAAAGAAAAATGACGAGGGTCAAAAATATTGGGACGTAAAAAATATGACAGTACTAGATTAACACTAGATAACATGATACATAATCAGTCACTGAATGGGGTTCAAAATGCCCCGAATACATAACAATGGAAATAAGACGTACAGAAAAAGAAAGGATAATACACAAATAAGAACACACCTAAACTTTGTGGGAGACCTATGATTACCCCTGTACTTTTATGTACTGCTTTATAATGCCTAAACAGTTGATTAATTGTAGGTTCTGTTCAACACATGTAGTTGAGTAAATGTTTAAAATCAAAATGACCGAGTTCCTCCACAACTATTTCATACTCCCTCCATCTGAATTCGTTTGATGCATTTTGAATTTTGAGTCTCAAACAAACTATTCTTTGACCGTGATTTTTTCATATGCCTTTTAATTATTAATTATTGTGGCTTAGTATTTCTGATGTAGTTTCCAAATAGGTAAATTGTATTTCAAACAAATTATTCGAGGTCAAAATTGAAAAGTTCGACTATTAAAATCCGAAATGCATCCAATAAACTGGGACATAAGGAGTAGTAGTTAACCCATCAAATAACAGCAATAACCCAAGACAAGAACCAATAGAAGAATAAATTGTAAAGCAGCACATAAGCATATAGCAGATGAAAAAACCTAAACATAAAATCAGGCAAATAAAGTACCACCTAATAAATCAAATCAGGACAACAAAAGCAAGAAAAACAACTTATAGCAAAACACAATCATTACAAAAAAAAAATATTATACCAAGATAAGATCAAAGAGAGTAGCCTGATCAACTTTGACAAAGTCAGCATCAAAGCTTTTCAAATCATCCTCGGAGGCTTTATCATCAGTCTTAGCAACAGCATCGACGTGGCGCTTACAGTACTCAATAACCTTAGCCAAGATCTTGCTCGTAACATTAGGGAGAGGGATACTGGTATCAGCACAATCGTCTTCAATCATGTGTTTTATAGTCTGTGATTCCAACGCCACCGCCTCTTCCACCTCGAAAGTTTCGCCGTCGGAACTCTTCAACACAATCATCTTTGAAGTAGACATGGTTCGATTGAACAGAGCAAACAAAAACGCAAACCCTAGGTTTGTTAAACGAGAGAAACAAAGCAGACGGTAGAGACTAGAGAGAGAAAAAGTAGTGGAATTCTAATTAGCTTTGGGTCTATAACTTTATCTATATATAAGGCTAAAAAAATATTTACTCGCATGTATTGATTTAAAAGAAAATAACATTACGCCCGAATCAATATTGGTTAAGGGATATGTTTTGTTTTTTTTTAAATTAAGTTTTAAATGTTAAAAAAAATGATTTGGTACAACCGAACAACTAAAAATTTTTACACTAGATAGTTATTTTAATTCTTTTTCTAAAAGTTAGTTTTTTTGGTGGGGACACTAATTGTATGGGCTAAAAATTATCTTAGTTTAAGTTTAGACCATATCCGCATTAAGAGAGCCTTCAAGGGCTGCCACGTGTCACAGAATAACCTCGACAAAGGGTTGTTCAAAGTCGAAGTGATCTCACAAAAGATAAAGGACGGGGTTGAGGAGTCAACATAGATCAAGGTCGAGGACGAGCACTCGTCTTAAACAAAGTAATAACGGCTAGTTGTAGGATAAGACTCTAAAGAGAATATTCCAGTGGATATTCTTTGTATCTGTACTATTAGGATTTTTTAGCACATATTCCCTGATAAATAGAAAGAGGCATAGTTATAGGGGACATTGAATACTCATTTGTAAGACACCACATTGACATTCTCTGAAATATTTTGCTTTACTGCATTCATACAAAAAATATCTTTTTCTTGAGATTCTTGTCTAACTTTTTTCCCACGATCCAAGAAGCATCCGAATATTCAAAGACTCATCAATCATTCATCATTGTAAGAAAGAATACTAAAAAATCTCATCATTTTGGGTGACTCGCATGCTTTTATTTACTTAAATATCATTTATTATTTTTTATTGTTATTTAATGCTACCTCCTTCATTTTTGGAAGTGCCATCATTTATTGCTACATAAATTATACCCGTACTATCTTCCCCCACAATCGGTTAACACATCTTTTGGACATTAATATTAACTAAGATTAACTTTGTTTTACTAGAAAATATAATTGTTTAAACTTAGATCTAAATTTTGGATCAAACGGGGGACGTGGGAATAAGGTATTCTTCTTCCATAAATATGAGGTTTTTCTCCAATCATATTCTCGAGAATTTAATTTTCTTTGTTCTTCTCTTTTTTCTTTGTTTACCCTCAAAATCGGATAACAATTGAATATATACGCGATTTTAAGGATACGTGATCGAACTTGATACAAAAATGAGAAATCAGATTCAAATTGAAATAAATGATAAAAACAAAAGTGCAAACCATGCAGGTTGAACAATCTTGGCCTTGAAAGTTGGTCACCCTCGAGTCAAAGATGCTACAATCGGTGCCGGAACAGAGTGATAAGATAATAATGACTAAAAATAATAGTTTATTGCTTTTGGATGCGTGTTACAATGTCCTTTACAAATAATCAGACCCTCTTTATATAGTAGAGGAGTCCTACTTTAGGTACAATTCTATATAAGGTAAAAAATCTCATGATTTGCTAATTAATCGATTTCATTGATACGTGCTGAGATTCCCGCCATGATATCCGACCGGTTACGGATATTTCGGCCTTCCGTTATTTTGGTTCGATAATGTGTTCTCGAGCTAATTCGGAGTCGCAGACAGTTCCGGGGTTACGGACTCGATAATCTTGAAGACGCATGTTCTAACCTCGTGCCTAGGTTCGATAGAACCCCAAGGTCGATCTTTAATCCATTATGTTTCATCCCCGATCTATCATGCAATAGATAAGCTCGGTTTCTACCGTATACAGATAGTCCCCTCATTTTTCGGAAAGTAAACGACGAGAAACGATATGAGCCCTCGATCCTTGTCTCGATACTTTGCGCCAAAAATGACAAAATGAGCAAAACGTCTGGTCAGTCACATCTAAATGGCATTAAATGTTCGTCAGTTGCTAGTCGGCCACTACAGGTTTTGAACCGTCGTTTGCAAACTATAAATACTTCCTCCTTCATTCATTCAAACTTTACATCCAACCTTTTCCTACTCTTGTTCTTAAAGAACCTTTGCATTTTCTAGTATTTTCCCTAATTTCTTGAGAGCTTTGTAAGGGTTTCTCTTTTGTCTGAACTATTCAAGCGTACCCCTTTAACTCCTTCTTCTTCATCTTCATCAAAAAATGGCGAAGACTTCTAAGTCTGTTCCCCAAAAGGAAACTCCCTCTTCTTCGAAACCGACTGAGAATGTTTTGCTTGTTGTTACTAAGGAACCGACACCGGAACCCCTTCTAAAGATGTTCGTCCCTACGGGGTGTCCAACCAGAGCCGATTTCAAGGTTGAGAAAACTTCCTCGGTACCGGGCCGGTGCGAACTGGTCTCGAGATACATATGTTCGGTTACCAACAGTGTTCTCGACAAGGTCAAGGAGGACTGCAACTGGGTCGGTAAGCACGTAGTGGTTCCTACGCCCGAGGAGGCGATCACTACCCACGTGGAGGATTTTCTGAGTGTTTACACTTATCCCTTCACGTTGGGCCCCATTGACCCGGTCATCATCGCTTTTTGTAAGAGGTACGAGGTGACTCTAGGTCAAATTCATTCCTCCATTTAGAGGATAGTCATTCTCCTCCGCTTCTTTGTAAACAATATCGAAGGGTTTATCTTCACCATCGATCACCTCATGCGTCTGTACAGTCTCCTACTCTATCGAGGGGGGCTAATAAAACTTGCCCGTCGGGCCAGTAAGGCCCCGTTCTCGAGCATCGACGAGGATCGGGACCGAGGTTGGTTGGGCCAATTCGTTCGCGTGAGGACCTCGGACTTAATCCCGGCCGATGACATGCCATTTCCTAATAAATAGAACATGAAGCGTAAGTATAACCTTGCCTTTAAGATTTTATTTATCATTTTTCTTTTGCCTTTCTTTTTACCGATTCTTTGTGATGCAACTATTGCTCGGATGCCGGATGCAGTTCCTCGACTCAAGGAGTGGGTTGAGGGCATCGTGTCATAAAATCCCTATTCCAAGCGCACGTGCAGTGAACTTTCGAAGGGCCGGTGGGAGGCCCGTGCTCACGGTGAGATTTCTCTACTTAGTGAATTAACACTTAGTTTTCTTAGATGCATTCGTTCTCACTTTTTCTTCCTTTGTAGGTCTTCCCAAAGATGTCGAAATGAGGGCCCCGTCTGGTAATGAAGACATCCTCCCTGAACCATCTATTCTAAGTAAGGATAAAGAGAAGAAAAGAAAAAGGGCTTCAAGTTCTCCGAACTCGGAGAAGAAAAAACCAAAAAGGAGGCTGACACGCAAATCCAAGGGAAGTGCCAATACCCGGGAGGTCCCATCAGATTCGTTCAGTCGACTGAAGAAGAATAAGAAGAAGCCTCCGACCTGATGACCCGCGTGAGAAGTAGTGTCGAGCTGCCTCAAATCGGGGTAGCCGGTGAGGAGGCAGTGGCTGAGGCCTCCGAAATAGAGAAGGATGAGGCCATTTTGCCCCGAGCTGGGGAGGTCGACAAGGAGACCACGACCGTTACTCCTTGGGCTGAGGGAAATGCCCCGAAGGATGCGCTCGGGATGATAGATCTTTCCGGGTCACCATCATTCACCGACTCCATGATAAACAAGGCCCAGATGCTGAAAAGACACCTAAATGAGGGCCCTCAAGGGGCGGCAGATTCCTTCAGCAACTTCTTCGATGGTTTAGATTCTACCGCCTCGGAGGATGTCACCGGGTTAGGAGACTTACCGATACCAAAGAAGGTGTCGTCTTTGGGAGTCAGCGAATCTTCTTCGAGTCCGAGATTAGTAGACCGGTTCCAGCCCCGAGTGCAGATCCTGACCAGAAGCGGTCAATAATCATATTCATACCGGAGGATGCCCGTGTTCGCTCCGCCCCCATGGGGGTTGTCAGTTATCTTCGATGCCTGGTGACCGAAAAGGATCAGGCCGAAATGGACGAGGTGGAGGCCCCATGGCTTTTCAACAAAGCTTAAAAGGCATTGAATCGGGTAACTTTGAATACCTTTTTATTATGTACTTAGATTAAATTGCAAACAACCGTAACATCCTTCTTTGTGTTCGCAGGCCTCGGTGCTTCATCACGAAACTTTTCTCCGATATCAGGAAGAGTTAAACCAACACGAGGCCGAAACCCATGCGCCTATTGAGAAGAGGCATGCTTACAAGCTCCTTAGTGAGAAGCTCCAGTTCGAGCTAGAAGAGGCTTGGAAGGAGCATGTCGACCTAGTCGAGTAGGTAAGATGAGTATTTGAAGTTAGTGACGATGATTCAGATAGTGGCTAACAACCCGAACATGCAGGTTCAAAAGAAACTTGACCAGATCGAGCATCTCCAGGCGGATGTGGATACGGTGAAAGCTGAGGCCGAAGATTGGAAGAAAAACATAGATCGCCTGGCCTCGGAAAAGGAAACTGTCCGAGAACAACTGGCTTCGACTGAGGTCCAGCTTCGGGCTACAAAAGAAAAGGCCTTGGTACAGGCCAAAAAGATCGAGGAGCTTCAGTTGCGATCTCCGACCAAGAAAATCTGGCCAAGAAACTTGAGGTGGCCAAGTCGGAGATTGATGTGGTTAAGGCAAAGGTAGATTAGAGGGTGGCTCAGGATCAAGTGAGAAACTTGGTGGAGCATATGAAGTGGCAATCCCGAAGGTAGGCCCTCGAGGGAGCTCGAGCTCAGGGTTTTGACCTGTTGGCCGAAATCGTGAATGCCAAGGTATCCGAAGCCAAGGCCAGGAAGCTGGCTTATCCCGAGGAGGAGGATTTCGAGGGATCTAAAGATTCGGACGAGCTCGAAGATAGCGGAGACCTTAAGGTGATGACGCGGCCCCCGGTGAAGACTAGGCCACTTAGGATCTTTTTAACATTTTTTTGTCTTTTGTTTTTTTATGTCGTTTTGGTCGTTGTAAAATTTTATCTCGGGGCCATTCGGCCCTTGTAAAAAGAAATTTTCTGATTATGAATATAAGGCCTTTTCCCTTCAACAGCTTTCAAATTTTCTCTTTGCCTTGTTTATTTTGCAAAGATTTAAATGCCTTGGCATGAAACAGTTGGTTTTGTTTAGAGACTCGAAGAAACCTTGCCTTCAAGTATTTCGTTTTAAGGCATCGTGGGGCTTCGGTGTGACCGGAAGTTTTCTTTCCCAAAGTTCTTAGACATTTTTCTTTTTTTTAAAATCATAGTCTGTCGAGGGTAGCCTTTGGAACCGGTTAAGAAATTTCAAGGCCTTATTGTTTTTGTTACGGGCTTCGAACGTCTCCGAGCCGTGTTTATGTGGTTGTAGCCTTTATAGTTCGAGTGTGTAATGACCCGACTGGTTGTTTTGAGTAATTACGTCCAATTCGGTAGTTTGAGGTCACGAGTAGCTTCACACAGTGTATTATGGCTTACGTGCATCATCGGTTCGGGATTTTGAGAAGTTCGGAAAGGATTTTTTTTGGAGTGACTCTTATTTGAGAAGCTCGAAGTTTCAAGAATTGACTAAGGTTTGACTTTTGAGTACTCGACCTCGTATTGGAGTTTTGGTAGTTCTGATAGGCTCGAGTGGTGATTTTGGACTTAAGCGTGCGTCCGAATTTGGATTTGGAGGTCCGTGGGGTAATTTGAAGCATTTTGGCGAAAATTAGAAAATTAAAATTTTGGAAGATTGAGAGGTTTGACCGAGGGTTGACTTTGGTGATATTGGGGTCGGAATGCGATTCCGAGAGTTGAAACAGCTCCGTTATATCATTTGGGACTTGATTGCAAAATTTGGTGTCATTTGGAGTTGATGTGATATGGTTCGGACACTTGGTTGCGATTCTAGAAGTTCTTGAAGTTCATGGTAATTTTCATGTGTTTTGGCATCCGATTCGTGATTCTAGAGGTTATTTTGGTGTTCTGATCGTGCGAGCGAGTTCGTGTTATATTTTTAGAATTGTGTGGATGTTTGGTAAAGAGCCCCGAGGGCTCGGATGAGTTTCGTACGCGTTTCAGAGTGTTGGAAGAAGGTTCAGCTGTGATGGTGTCTCTGTTCTCGCATTTGCGAGGTTTTCATCGCATTTGCGATGTCCGCATTTGCGAGATTATTTTTGCTTTTGCGGCGATGGGCTGGGGAAAGGGAGTTCGCAATTACGAACTATTTCATCGCATTTACGATTAGGCAGCTTCACATTTGCGACACAAACTGTCGCTTTTGCGAAAACTATGAGCTCGCATTTGCGAGTCTTGTGTCGCATTTGCGACCTTGGCAGAGCTGGTCAGCCTTCGCTTTTGCGACGCTTTTGTCGCATTTGCGAGCATCGCAATTGCGATCCGGATGTCGCAAATGCGACATCTGAGGCTGGGATTAAGACTTCCATTTCGGGGCTTAACTTCATTTTATCATATTTTGAACCCTAGGTCCGAGAGTGGGCGATTTTGAGAGAGGATTTTCATATCAAATCATTTGGGTAAGTGCCTCTAATCAATTTTCAATTATATTTTGTGATTATACCTCAGATTTAACATCAAATTCATGAGAATCTAAAGGAAAATTTGGGAAAAATTGTAAAATCTTTCAAAAATAAAAAATGATGATTTGAGAGACAAATTGATATCGGAACTTGATAATTTTGGTATAGTTGAACTCGTATCGGAATGGGTGTTCGAATTTTTTAAATTTTATCGAGTTCCGAGGTGCGGGCCTGGGGGGGGTGACTTTTTGCAAATTGTATAAAGATCATAGCTTTGTTAATTGAAATTATTTTCTCTTGCACTGTTTGATGTATTTAAGTTGTCTTTAGCTAGATTGAGCCGAGCGGTGGTGAATTGGTAAAGGAAAAGCTAAATTGAGTATTGAGTTGGCCGAATTGAGGTAAGTGTCTTGTCTAACTTTGTGTGGGGGAACCTACCCCTTAGGAATTGAGTCGATTGTGCTATCTTGTTATTTGGAAGTCGTGTACGCAAGGTGACGAGTGGGTACACAGTCTATATGTGGCATTGACCGGTTTAGATTGTCTAGTCTCTTCTCATTCCTTTGATTAAATTATCATAACATGTGGTATCTCGTTGTTAGGCTACTCTTACATGCTCTATATGATGTTTTTAGCACTTATTTACCTCTTGCTCGTTATTTGGACCTTATATGCCTTGGTTGAAGTTATTGCCTTCCTTATTGTCTTGTTACCTCTTAATTGTTGAGTTCCTTTATGAATCTGTGCATATCTGCTACATATCCAAATTGTTATAATTACATGCTTAATTATCACGTGCCTTACACGTCTTGTCATTTTTGTAGAGGTTGTTGTATTCCTTTGATTTTTACGTGGTTCCTTTGTTACCGTGTACTCATACCCTTGGTTGTAGAAAATCCTTGTAAATTGAGTTATTGAATTGTTGTTGTTGATTTAAATTATTGTACGGGGGATCGGGTTGTACGCTGCAACATGTGAAATAAGGGAGATGGTAAAATAAGGGAGGATGTTTATATTGTGACATTGTGATTGTACGGTGGGATCGGATTTGTCACGACCCAAAATCCATTAAAGGTCGTGATGGTGCCGGACACCGCTGTCAGGCAAGCCAACAATAAATACTCAATTTGGTTCTCGTTTTTAATATTTTTGAAATCATATTTTTCCTTCAATTAAATAATAAGAGATAGAATTTACAAGATAACTAATAATGTTTTCAACAAATTTCAATACGGGACAACCCATAATCACCCCAAAATCCGATGTCACAAGTACATGAGCATCAACCAGGAAGTAAAATGAAATACAACATTTGTCCGGAATATAAATTTGGACAGGAGAAATAAAAATACTCTAAAAGAAACTCTGCTGGTTGAGGATCGTAGTAGAGAGTGCAGCTCACCTAAGCCCCGGCAATAACCGCGCCTCTGCGCCTACCAGGCCTCTAGACATAGAAATACCTGCACAAAAAAAATTATGCAGCAAGTGTAGTATGAGTACGTAAATCAACGCGTACCTAGTAAGTATTCCGCCTAACCTCGAAGAAGTAGTGACGAGGGGTCGACTCAGACACTTACTATGGGCTATAATTAATATACTAATGATATAATTAAGCATGGATCACGTATAACGACTATAAGCCCAATATCATGAAATAAGTAAACAATTCTTTTGTTAATAAGAAATTTCTCCAAATTCAATTTCATCATTTAACGATTTATATCTCAGGCCAATGAAGTAGTATCAATTATTATAATTTCCAAAGCAATTAATACAATCATGCGCAAGTCATGCCAAGGTCGTACGGCTAGATCCAACTTATAAATGTAAAATGTGCACTGCCGAGGGTCGAACGGCACGAACCATAGATGCATCTATTACCCCGCTCGCGGATCATACATGCGACGCGGTCAAATATAAATTTATCAATAAAACATGCATCTATTACCCCGCTCGCGGATCATACATGCGACACGGTCAAATATAAATTATCAGTAAGTCATAATCCTTTTCTTGATTCTTTTCAAAATAAAGACAATTCGACTTGAAGCTTTTACTCTGCTCGCGGATCATACATGCGACGCGGTCAAATATAAATTTATTAAGTTATTATAATATTCCTAAATTTCTTTTCGAAAATACGAAATCCAAATGAAAACTTTTTGAAAACTTAATTTCCTCAATTTAAATTCTTCTCAAGACAATTAATACGCAAACCTAAATCTTGCTTCTTTTCAAGGCAAATAGTAACCACAAATCAAATAACAATATCAACAAGGCACGATGTAAACCTAAAACTACCCGGACATAGGCATAGCTAGTAGCTATGTACGGACTCTCGTCACTTCGTGCGTACGTAGCCCTCACAAGTAGAAGCACATATTTAATCAATTCACCTATGGGGCTAATTTCCTCTTACAAGGTTAGACATGAGACTTACCTCGCTCCGCAATTCCATAACTGGCTCCAAAGCCGCTCCAACAACTCAAATTGATGCCCCGTCGCTCCAAAACTAGTCAAATAAGATATAACCCAATCAAAATATGCTCTAATACTCATAATTAATCAATTTATAATAATTTTCAACTCCGCTCGAAAAGTCGATTAAAGCACCCTCGGGCCCACATGCCCGGATTTCGAAGGTAAACTTTACCCATAATCCCATGAACTCAAATATATAATTTATTTCCAATTAAATGCCCAAATTCGTGGTCAAAATCCAAAAATACCAAATTTTAGGTTTTCTACCAAAACCCCACAATTTCTACTAATTTTCATGCTTAAATCCTCATACAATCCATGTATTTAACTTATAATAAGTGGGAATCACTTACCATGGGTTGCTTGATGAAAATCTCCCTTTGGAGCTCTCCAATATCGCCCCAACCAAGTGAGAAATGATAGAAGAAGAGCTAAATCTCGCTCTTAAAACCATTCTGCCCAGCGCCATTTCCGCACATGCGGATTCGCAGGTGTGAGACCCCTTCCGCTTCTGCGCCTTCTTTCGCTCTTGCGCTCAACCCTTCACTTCTGCGCTTGCGTAGATGCGGCCAAAACTCTGCACTTGCGGTCCTTCATCTGGGCGACCTGCTCCGCTTCTGCGGCTCCTATGTCGCTTCTGCGCCCTCCGCACCTGCGGCCGAAACCTCGCAGGTGCGGTTACACCAGATGACAGCAGCCCTCAGCCCTTCTTCCAAGTCCCAACTCGATCCATTTACTATCTGGATTCTACCCGAGGCCCTCGGGACCTCAACCAATTATACCAACACATCCCAAAACACATTACGAACTCAGTCGAGCCTTCAAATCACATCAAACAATATCGAAACTATGAATCACCCTCCAATTCAAACCTAATGAACTTTGAAGCTTCAAACTTCTACCTTCGATGCCGAAACCTATCAAATCACGTCCGATTGACCTCAACTTTTGCATACAAGTCATAATTGACATTACGGACCTACTCCAATAACCGAAATCAGAATCCGACCCCGATATCAAAAAGTCACTCCCGATCAAACTCTCCAAAAAAAACTTCAAATTTCTAACTTTCGCCAAATGACGCCGAAATGACGTACGGACCTCCAAATCCACTTCCGGATGCGCTCCCAATACCAGAATTACCATACGGGGCTATTTCCAGACTCAGAATCCCAAACGGACATCGATAGCATTGAAATACAGTCCAACCCAAATTTACGAAATCCTTCCAAAATGCCAACTTCCACAATAGGCGCCGAAATGCTCCCGGGCCATCCAAAACCTGATCCGGATATACGTCCAAGTCCAAAATAATCATACGAACCTGTTGGAACCTTCCAGTCCCAATTCTGAGGTCATGTACTCAAAAAATCAAACCTTAGTAAATTCTTCCAACTTAAGGCTTGCTCCTTCAGCGTGTTGAGTTATACATGTGATTTGTGGCGGTACGTGCGAGGCTTGACGACCGCCGTAATTTATTTTATTTGGGGGCATTCGAGTATTATGGCCTGCTATGTGTAGATGAAACCTGGAAGAATTATGATGGTTTAGACCACTGCTCGAGGTTTGTATTTTGCTGCGGTTTGAGAATTTAGTTACGTGTTGCATTGGTTCTTATGGAATGTGCTAAGTAGAAGGTTTCTATATGATGAAATATGTAC
This sequence comes from Nicotiana tomentosiformis, assembly GCF_000390325.3. Lineage (NCBI taxonomy): Eukaryota > Viridiplantae > Streptophyta > Magnoliopsida > Solanales > Solanaceae > Nicotiana > Nicotiana tomentosiformis. Next base: position 81,888,107 of record NC_090812.1, on the reverse strand, counting down.
CCTATTGGTGGTTCGGGAGTTATTATGAAATTTGTGTACTCTTGCGTACTGGTATGTTAGGTGCAGTGAACGACATGGGAATTGGAGGTTGAGGATCAAGGTTGCAGTTGAGGTCGACAAGAATGTCAAGGGCTCGGATGAGCATGGAATAATTCAAATGTTTAGAGTAAGCTAGTATTGTTTTTAACGTCACCTGAGATCGGTGTCCTGTGTAAGAGGCTCTGTGTACTGAGTTGCGGATTCTTGATTTTCATTACAGCATCAGAGTGGCCGGCAGTATGGAGGTGCATATTTGTTACCTGGTGTGAAAGGTCGTGGGGGTGTATCCTACGGGAAGATTGTATAAGTGTGACATGTAGTCACTGGATTGATTAAAGATTTAAAACCAAGTATGAAGATTGTGGTACTATCGCTAATGTGAAAATTTATGTTTGAAGGGAGCTCGGTTCGTTTGATTGTGGACTGTGGAAGTTTGTTCCGGATTTGACGACTGTTCTTATGTGTAGTGAATAGGTCAGTGTGGGTCCTTGAGAGGCTATTTAGCCAAGCATGGTATGATCAGAATCGGTTTGAGGTCCGTGGATGGATCTAAATATGAAGGTGGGCTCTATATCATGCCGGATGTGCTCATCTCAGCATAGCGTTGTTTTCGGAAGGCTCTTCGGGCCTTGGATGTTATTTCTGTCGTCAACTATTCCGTGTAATCTATATTATACCAGGTGGTTTGATAATTCACACTCGTATTAAGATCCCGTATAGTTCGTGGTATTATGTGAGCAGGATGGCTCTCGAGATGCAGATCATATATCGTATCTTAGTCGTGCTTGAGTTTGATAGCGTATGATGCTACCCGTCTCCCCAGGATTTGTATTATGTGCTTGGCATGCTTATGGTTGATATTCGGGCATTTCGTGAGTATAAGCGTTACGGCTCGATGTGTGTTTTCCTTAGATTATTATGTGTGGATCGGGTGGTACGCCGCCACGGAGATATTGATTGGATCGGGTGGTACGCCGCCACGGGTATCATGGTTGGATCGGGTTGCACGCTGCAATGGTATCATGTGTGGATCGGGTTGCACGCCACAATAATGTGTTATTGAGTACAGTTTCCCGCATCTATTATTGCGTGTTTTGCTTCTCATTTCCTAAGGAAATTTCATAACATCCTTTCGGTTGTTTAATTAGCTACGTGAGTTGAGTAACTCTTTCCATAGTTCATTTTCCTTATGTACCATATTCGAGTTTATGGATTTTGGCAGATGGTGGTATCATATGAGACCTTTGGTAGTGTTTGTGGTGACTTATTGCCGGAACGACTTGTACTGGGTGAGACGAGAATTTGGGACCTCGGGTCAGTGCGATCAGATTTATATGAAGCATACTAAAGAGTAAATATTGTTATTCAGTCCAAAATGAGGTCATGGTTCTTATCGTGAGGAGAGACTCCATAAATTGTAATTCGGCAGGTGGCTATGAGTTTTACACATCCTCTCTGTCGTGGAAGTATTGCGAGAGTTTAAGCAAGGCTTAATTGGTCATGAGGTACACTACGGGCTTCGGCCAGTGAAAATTTTAGCTGATATGCTTTGGAAAGATTGCCTTGGGCAAGTGAGTTACATGGTGCATGGTAACAATTAAGTGAGAGTATACAATCATGTATTGGTACGTCATGTGGTGATTGAAACGGTGTTTGTATGTTGGAAGCATGCCTAGTAGAGAATTTCGGACGTTGGAATTTAGCCCTAATGCTTATTTGCCTAAATAAAGGGGAGAATCTTCAGATCTGCTCGAGTTAATGTGCTCAGCTAGGTTGTGGTAGCACGGGCAGATGCACGGGGTGTAAAACATTGATCTAAGACAACTCCAGAATAGTTCTTAGTACGTTCGAGGACGAACGTATATTTAAGTGGGAGAGAATGTAACGACCTGACCGGTCGTTTTGAGCCCTAGCGCGTCACTCAGCAGTTTGAGGCCTCGGGTAGCTTCATAACCGAACCCGAATTCTCCTAATTTACTTTGGATCTTCCTTAGAAATAACAATGACTCCTTTATCAATATAACAAACTCAATCTGCACTCGTCCTGAGTGACCCCATTTCACGAGATCACATTATCCCCAAAACCCACGAACCATCTCATACTATCCTTGTGTGCATATTCGCATATTCAACGGTTACACCCATTCTGAAAACCCCTCTGTGAACCCGAAGTTATTTTCTTCCATTCCTCAAATCCTTTGCTCAAATTACCGCTGATGTTCTCTTCCCTTAGTCATGGTGACCCATCAATACTGATAACCAGAAACCGCACTAGTTGACAATTACACAGTCTAATCGTAGACAGTGGGGCTCTTCCACTTAGCCTGAAGATACCATTGCATAACCCTGGAACCCACCAAGATTCCTTATCTCCTATTGACATGATTTTGCATAATCAACCCGCCAAATTTCCTCGAAATACTTATGTTAAACATTTCATGAATATTCTGAATCACTAGCCATATTCACATATTCGACCTCTTACTGGATAACCAGTAAAATTCTTCGTAGAAGATTCATCAACACCACACAACCGCTAACCTGCTCACTGGAGATATCCCATATGTGGAAATTCCAGGACGACATCCTCCAACAACGCTGCACCGAGTACAATTACCACGAAGCCAACAAACCATCCTGAGCCCGTGCTCATTCACCAGCCATACAAGCCCGTTCACTCCCCATTGGCATCAACTAAATATGCGGCAATACATTCCAATCCAAAGTCATATTGTATCCTTTTTCATATTAAGCTACCCCTTCCCGTCACACCCAATCTTCCTCAATATAGCAGCCAATATTCCAAATTAAGCCCGTAGACCTAGTCACTGTCCAACATGAATACCAATCACTCCAAACCTTCCCAAAGGCGTATAGCTATCCTACTACAGAACCCATCTGATACTCCGTCACTCTCCCACTTTGGTCAAACCCTCTCCTTTAAGCAACTACTCGACTCATGTTTCTCACACTTGGCCTTCTAGAAGTTTAACCATCGCGAGACACCTCCCACATGTCCTTCCTCATCCTTCGCTACCCAATTGTTGCCTTAAATCAATATCTATCTCTGTAGCACTTGAACCAATAGATCGCCACTAACTTTAAACCTCCCCGAGATCATCTTCCTTGAGCCCTCAACACCCGGGATACCGATTCAATCCTAAACCACCGCACACTGCGATCTCTGACAGCCGCTTCCCCGGCACTATTTCACAATACCCTGCCCTGAAGACCATAACACCGGCGAACTTAACACATTCAATCAAGGGCGACGACACCAAATTATTGATAAAAATTCTACCACGCTCGAAAATACCAAATCTCGTTATTCCATCAACCCAAATCTAAACATTCCTAGTCCGATTGCCTTTCCTTCGTCGGAAATAAAATACTGGATCTCTGAATCATGCACTGAGTAAACCTCCTTCCAAGTCATTTACTGCTTCGACGCATAGACAAGCCTTCTTCCATTACACAAACACAGTGCGATAGCAACGCACGAATCGTCATAGGTCAACCCCGTTATTCCATGCAAGTAACCTCCTGAAATAAAAATAACCATGAATTGATGATAAGGTCAAATGCATTAATGCAGGAAAATGAGGACAGATATAACGAAGGCAGAAGACTATACACAACTCATCAAAAAGAAAACAAGAAGATGCCACCAGACTGACAGAAAAACAAAGGATCCAGCAATTAGAATTTTAGCACAAATGTATAATAGAAACTAAGTTACTTGATAGTCTACATGCTAAAAAAATGTTTTTCTTCTGGTGGTGTCTTTACTTTCTAAGGCCTTCTAAGGCATCTCTTTGCTAAACAATGTCTACGTATCGAGCTCCACTTATCCGGTAAAATGCCAAACTGATACCTACTCTAATAGTCAAGTCCCTAGTAGCATTTTTAGATTCTCATGCGATCTAAAAATATGTCTACTGATGTTTTTCATTAATAACAGTCTAGTTTATTTCAGCCCTCTCTTGCTCATGCTGTTTGCTGTTGATCCTGAAAGGGTTTTGTTATAGGCAATTGCTCAATGCAATGCACAAACTCTTCCATAACGAAACACATTACAAGACAGTAGTTGCAGAAAGTTTTAAACAAGTTGAACTCACAAGTGGAAAATGATATTCAGTGCAGTTGATACAAGCTAGTAAGATTACCTTGAAGAAAAACACCGAGGAGGACAAGTTTCAATGTCCTTAACACAGCTTTCAAAGTGGCTCCTTTTCTGTCTAAAACTTTCTGCAATTTCGGAAATAGGAAAAGAGCTTAGTAAGTGTGAAGAGTGATGGTTGACTATACATAAAATGGTACATCACTTATCAAGTCTAACGGCTATGCATTCTAAGCCTTTTTTTAATAACGAAAACTATGCATTAAGCCTAAAGTAGAACAAGCAGATTATAGATATGTCTAATATGAAATGTGAGAGTAGATACCTTATATGCAATTGCAAGGGAAACTCCAGCAATAAAGAGGAAGAATGGCATCACAAAATCTGCCAAGTGTAAACCATTCCACGGGGAATGAGCAATACTTGGGAAAATAGAGCCGCCATAGTCCACAAGCATCATAAGCTGAAACCAGTGAACAAATTAATAGATATGGAGATCTCAGAGAATAGCTCTTTCACCAAAATGCACTCGAACCTTTAAGATTAAAATTTTTAAAAACAGAAAGAAAAACATGCAGAAGAAAGTATCAAATATTAAAATCGAGAAAGAAGTTAGATGATCTGTTGCATACTTAGCTTGACCATCTCACCTAAACTTTTGGACTGAGCATGCTTCAAGTAACTATTTTTTTCTAAATTCATTGAGAAAAAAGCAATGAAAAGCTTTTACCAAAACGCAGAGGCCACGAAAGACATCAAGAGAAGCAACCCGAGCAGGTTTAGCTTTCTTCTTCTTTGTTGCTGCTGCTGCTTCGCCTCCACTCTCCGTTTGTTCTATTTCCATGGCGCGATTCGGCAACAATGGATGATCTTCCGCCATTGTTGAGATAGCAAATACACAACAACAGAGTGAAGGAGCTGTGAAGATAAAGGGGAAGAATGAGAGGGAGAATAAAAGCATATACCGGAGTAATTAACGACCTGTCATCACACTTGGACCATTCACTACTCAATCGGTTATCCAATTTCCCGGGTTTTCTTTGTAGCTTTTAAACAACCACCTTTCGCTTTCTGTGAAAAATAAAAAGTATTATCAAAAACAATGCACAAAGTGTGAGTTTAAAAGGTTATTTTTTGTTCCTTCTTTTATAGTCCAAATGTTCTCTTACTTATATGGGCATTCTCATAAGAGATTAATACAACATCGGTATGTCATATCTTTGTAGAATTATTTTCTTGCCTTCTCTCTGGAGAATGGATCGGTCTTGAATTAAAATGAAATTTAAAAATGTTCGTTACTTGTCTATTTCACTTTGCGTCAAAATATAATTTAAAGCAAGATTAGTGCTTTTCTTGTAACTTGATTAAGGATTCAAGATTTTTCTTGTTTCTTGTAATGGTGGTGTTCGCGTATCCACCTAACATTTAGACTGATGGGAGATTCAATATACCTTTTTCATTTTCTGATAAGCTAATTGACAGAGGTTATGTAGTTTCAAATCTTTCTTTTATTTGTGTTAACACCTCAATCTAGTCACAGATTGCTCTATAGAATTGAGTCAAATTGGCCAGATAAAAGTGAAATGGAATAATAATGCTGAACATCATAGTTGCTCCTTTCACGTTTGTTTGTGCTTTTGTGAAGTGGAATAATAATGCTGAACCAAATCAGTCCTCTTCACAAATAATCCAAGAATATTTGATGATCCCAAACTTCCAAAAGTAACCACAATTCAATTCAAAAAGTTGGCTCTTAATCTGGTCAAACCAAAACACAGTTGATATGCACAGATTTACCAACTCTCCTTATTTTCCCATAAGGAGTTTGTTTACTCAATAATTTTCACAGGAAGAACAGAAGTTGCATCACTTTTAAATCTTATACCTGCAAAAGAACAATCACTTTGAACCATAAACTACATGCTGGGTGTTTGCCACTCCAAATAATCATGCCACCAAACACTTTATTGTGGCAACCTTAAAGATCAAAGAGTGGTATATCCTCAGCTTCTACTACCAAAGAAAACATTCATCAAGCATGTTACTTTTTTTTTCGAAATCATCCAACTTATAAAGTATTAAATAGCCACAATAATATCTCCCCAAGTAAACAATTAATTTCTCACCTATTGAAACTGGAGCTACAATGTCATACAAACAAGTAACCAACAACCACAGGTTCAATCAATCGTCTCATAGCTGTTTTTTGATCGAGGATCTATTTTCTAAGTCATATCCAACCCCACTAAATTAAACAAGTATGATTTGAGATCCTAAAATGCATACAACAATTGCACCTTCAAAATTCAAACTCAACAGAATCTTGGATAAACCAAACCATCCTCAAGCATATTTTACCACTTAAGGACCAAATGCCTCATGTTTCCGAGATAATAACCCACCAGCCAACGCACCACTTAAAACAATAACACTAAGAACAAACAACCAGCAATATATCAGTAAAGATGTAACAGATTTAACACGATTCAACAGCATTTCAATTTTGAAACTATCTAATACTCTAAAGGTAAACCAAGTAAATATATATAGCAAAAAGAGGTTAACTGTCTTGGTTGAACAACGAAGTTAAAAAGTACCAAACAAACAGCACGACATATATAATATAAGAGATTCTTAATAGCATCTACTAATATATTCAAATCTATCACCAGAATATAGAAAGTTAATAGACATCAGATTCACTCAAAGGCCCAGGCATTCTCCCTCCTAACTTCCTCCTCTTCCTCAGGTGTGAAGTCATTCTTGATGTTGAAGGTCTTGCGGATCTCCTCCGGAGTTTTCCCCTTGATCATGTCTGCCACAGTCTGACAAGTGAGATCAAGCAGACTCTTGATGTTCAAATAGTTAGCAGCCTGAAATTTACAACGGCAGTGCTTATTAAACCTCTGCAAAAAAGTTATCTAACTCAAAGAACAAATGCTAGGTAGATAATATAGAAGGTCCATGCACCGGCCAAAAGAAACAAGAAAAAAAAACAAAGGATTCAAACGACCAACTTAGACGAATCAGGGCTCCAGACCAATTCATATGCAGCTCTTCCATCTCATTGTTTGAGAATTTAATTTAACTTGCATATCAAATAAGGAAATGTTAGTGAAAGTGGAAGAATAAGAAAAAAGGGCAGCCCGGTGCACTAAGCTACCGCTATGCGCGGGATCCGGGGAAGAGCCGAACCACAAGGATCTATTGTACGCAGCCTTACCCTGCATTTCTGCAAGAGGCCGTTTCCACGGCTTAAACCCGTGACCAGTTATGCCAAGGCTCCCCTTGCAAACTAACTTTGGAGGTGAAAGTGGAAGAATATATAAACTAATTGTTAAAAAAGCTAGTCTGACAGTGTAAAAATCACATCAAACTTTAAGATTTGAATAGTTTGGATTAGGATTTTTAATAATTATCAAAGTGGTAAAGAAAAATGACGAGGGTCAAAAATATTGGGACGTAAAAAATATGACAGTACTAGATTAACACTAGATAACATGATACATAATCAGTCACTGAATGGGGTTCAAAATGCCCCGAATACATAACAATGGAAATAAGACGTACAGAAAAAGAAAGGATAATACACAAATAAGAACACACCTAAACTTTGTGGGAGACCTATGATTACCCCTGTACTTTTATGTACTGCTTTATAATGCCTAAACAGTTGATTAATTGTAGGTTCTGTTCAACACATGTAGTTGAGTAAATGTTTAAAATCAAAATGACCGAGTTCCTCCACAACTATTTCATACTCCCTCCATCTGAATTCGTTTGATGCATTTTGAATTTTGAGTCTCAAACAAACTATTCTTTGACCGTGATTTTTTCATATGCCTTTTAATTATTAATTATTGTGGCTTAGTATTTCTGATGTAGTTTCCAAATAGGTAAATTGTATTTCAAACAAATTATTCGAGGTCAAAATTGAAAAGTTCGACTATTAAAATCCGAAATGCATCCAATAAACTGGGACATAAGGAGTAGTAGTTAACCCATCAAATAACAGCAATAACCCAAGACAAGAACCAATAGAAGAATAAATTGTAAAGCAGCACATAAGCATATAGCAGATGAAAAAACCTAAACATAAAATCAGGCAAATAAAGTACCACCTAATAAATCAAATCAGGACAACAAAAGCAAGAAAAACAACTTATAGCAAAACACAATCATTACAAAAAAAAAATATTATACCAAGATAAGATCAAAGAGAGTAGCCTGATCAACTTTGACAAAGTCAGCATCAAAGCTTTTCAAATCATCCTCGGAGGCTTTATCATCAGTCTTAGCAACAGCATCGACGTGGCGCTTACAGTACTCAATAACCTTAGCCAAGATCTTGCTCGTAACATTAGGGAGAGGGATACTGGTATCAGCACAATCGTCTTCAATCATGTGTTTTATAGTCTGTGATTCCAACGCCACCGCCTCTTCCACCTCGAAAGTTTCGCCGTCGGAACTCTTCAACACAATCATCTTTGAAGTAGACATGGTTCGATTGAACAGAGCAAACAAAAACGCAAACCCTAGGTTTGTTAAACGAGAGAAACAAAGCAGACGGTAGAGACTAGAGAGAGAAAAAGTAGTGGAATTCTAATTAGCTTTGGGTCTATAACTTTATCTATATATAAGGCTAAAAAAATATTTACTCGCATGTATTGATTTAAAAGAAAATAACATTACGCCCGAATCAATATTGGTTAAGGGATATGTTTTGTTTTTTTTTAAATTAAGTTTTAAATGTTAAAAAAAATGATTTGGTACAACCGAACAACTAAAAATTTTTACACTAGATAGTTATTTTAATTCTTTTTCTAAAAGTTAGTTTTTTTGGTGGGGACACTAATTGTATGGGCTAAAAATTATCTTAGTTTAAGTTTAGACCATATCCGCATTAAGAGAGCCTTCAAGGGCTGCCATGTGTCACAGAATAACCTCGACAAAGGGTTGTTCAAAGTCGAAGTGATCTCACAAAAGATAAAGGACGGGGTTGAGGAGTCAACATAGATCAAGGTCGAGGACGAGCACTCGTCTTAAACAAAGTAATAACGGCTAGTTGTAGGATAAGACTCTAAAGAGAATATTCCAGTGGATATTCTTTGTATCTGTACTATTAGGATTTTTTAGCACATATTCCCTGATAAATAGAAAGAGGCATAGTTATAGGGGACATTGAATACTCATTTGTAAGACACCACATTGACATTCTCTGAAATATTTTGCTTTACTGCATTCATACAAAAAATATCTTTTTCTTGAGATTCTTGTCTAACTTTTTTCCCACGATCCAAGAAGCATCCGAATATTCAAAGGCTCATCAATCATTCATCATTGTAAGAAAGAATACTAAAAAATCTCATCATTTTGGGTGACTCGCATGCTTTTATTTACTTAAATATCATTTATTATTTTTTATTGTTATTTAATGCTACCTCCTTCATTTTTGGAAGTGCCATCATTTATTGCTACATAAATTATACCCGTACTATCTTCCCCCACAATCGGTTAACACATCTTTTGGACATTAATATTAACTAAGATTAACTTTGTTTTACTAGAAAATATAATTGTTTAAACTTAGATCTAAATTTTGGATCAAACGGGGGACGTGGGAATAAGGTATTCTTCTTCCATAAATATGAGGTTTTTCTCCAATCATATTCTCGAGAATTTAATTTTCTTTGTTCTTCTCTTTTTTCTTTGTTTACCCTCAAAATCGGATAACAATTGAATATATACGCGATTTTAAGGATACGTGATCGAACTTGATACAAAAATGAGAAATCAGATTCAAATTGAAATAAATGATAAAAACAAAAGTGCAAACCATGCAGGTTGAACAATCTTGGCCTTGAAAGTTGGTCACCCTCGAGTCAAAGATGCTACAATCGGTGCCGGAACAGAGTGATAAGATAATAATGACTAAAAATAATAGTTTATTGCTTTTGGATGCGTGTTACAATGTCCTTTACAAATAATCAGACCCTCTTTATATAGTAGAGGAGTCCTACTTTAGGTACAATTCTATATAAGGTAAAAAATCTCATGATTTGCTAATTAATCGATTTCATTGATACGTGCTGAGATTTCCGCCATGATATCCGACCGGTTACGGATATTTCGGCCTTCCGTTATTTTGGTTCGATAATGTGTTCTCGAGCTAATTCGGAGTCGCAGACAGTTCCGGGGTTACGGACTCGATAATCTTGAAGACGCATGTTCTAACCTCGTGCCTAGGTTCGATAGAACCCCAAGGTCGATCTTTAATCCATTATGTTTCATCCCCGATCTATCATGCAATAGATAAGCTCGGTTTCTACCGTATACAGATAGTCCCCTCATTTTTCGGAAAGTAAACGACGAGAAACGATATGAGCCCTCGATCCTTGTCTCGATACTTTGCGCCAAAAATGACAAAATGAGCAAAACGTCTGGTCAGTCACATCTAAATGGCATTAAATGTTCGTCAGTTGCTAGTCGGCCACTACAGGTTTTGAACCGTCATTTGCAAACTATAAATACTTCCTCCTTCATTCATTCAAACTTTACATCCAACCTTTTCCTACTCTTGTTCTTAAAGAACCTTTGCATTTTCTAGTATTTTCCCTAATTTCTTGAGAGCTTTGTAAGGGTTTCTCTTTTGTCTGAACTATTCAAGCGTACCCCTTTAACTCCTTCTTCTTCATCTTCATCAAAAAATGGCGAAGACTTCTAAGTCTGTTCCCCAAAAGGAAACTCCCTCTTCTTCGAAACCGACTGAGAATGTTTTGCTTGTTGTTACTAAGGAACCGACACCGGAACCCCTTCTAAAGATGTTCGTCCCTACGGGGTGTCCAACCAGAGCCGATTTCAAGGTTGAGAAAACTTCCTCGGTACCGGGCCGGTGCGAACTGGTCTCGAGATACATATGTTCGGTTACCAACAGTGTTCTCGACAAGGTCAAGGAGGACTGCAACTGGGTCGGTAAGCACGTAGTGGTTCCTACGCCCGAGGAGGCGATCACTACCCACGTGGAGGATTTTCTGAGTGTTTACACTTATCCCTTCACGTTGGGCCCCATTGACCCGGTCATCATCGCTTTTTGTAAGAGGTACGAGGTGACTCTAGGTCAAATTCATTCCTCCATTTAGAGGATAGTCATTCTCCTCCGCTTCTTTGTAAACAATATCGAAGGGTTTATCTTCACCATCGATCACCTCATGCGTCTGTACAGTCTCCTACTCTATCGAGGGGGGCTAATAAAACTTGCCCGTCGGGCCAGTAAGGCCCCGTTCTCGAGCATCGACGAGGATCGGGACCGAGGTTGGTTGGGCCAATTCGTTCGCGTGAGGACCTCGGACTTAATCCCGGCCGATGACATGCCATTTCCTAATAAATAGAACATGAAGCGTAAGTATAACCTTGCCTTTAAGATTTTATTTATCATTTTTCTTTTGCCTTTCTTTTTACCGATTCTTTGTGATGCAACTATTGCTCGGATGCCGGATGCAGTTCCTCGACTCAAGGAGTGGGTTGAGGGCATCGTGTCATAAAATCCCTATTCCAAGCGCACGTGCAGTGAACTTTCGAAGGGCCGGTGGGAGGCCCGTGCTCACGGTGAGATTTCTCTACTTAGTGAATTAACACTTAGTTTTCTTAGATGCATTCGTTCTCACTTTTTCTTCCTTTGTAGGTCTTCCCAAAGATGTCGAAATGAGGGCCCCGTCTGGTAATGAAGACATCCTCCCTGAACCATCTATTCTAAGTAAGGACTAAAAATAATAGTTTATTGCTTTTGGATGCGTGTTACAATATCCTTTACAAATAATCAGACCCTTTTTATATAGTAGAGGAGTCCTACTTTAGGTACAATTCTATATAAGGTAAAAAATCTCATGATTTGCTAATTAATCGATTTCATTGATACGTGCTGAGATTCCCACCGTGATATCCGACCGGTTACGGATATTTCGGCCTTCCGTTATTTTGGTTCGATAATGTGTTCTCGAGCTAATTCGGAGTCGCAGACAGTTTCGGGGTTACGGACTCGATAATCTTGAAGACGCATGTTCTAACCTCGTGCCTAGGTTCGATAGAACCCCAAGGTCGATCTTTAATCCATTATGTTTCATCCCCGATCTATCATGCAATAGATAAGCTCGGTTTCTACCGTATACAGATAGTCCCCTCATTTTTCGGAGAGTAAACGACGAGAAACGATATGAGCCCTCGATCCTTGTCTCGATACTTTGCGCCAAAAATGACAAAATGAGCAAAATGTCTCGTCAGTCACATCTAAATGGCATTAAATGTTCGTCAGTTGCTGGTCGGCCACTACAGGTTTTGAACCGTCGTTTGCAAACTATAAATACTTCCTCCTTCATTCATTCAAACTTTACATCCAACCTTTTCCTACTCTTGTTCTTAAAGAACCTTTGTATTTTCTAGTATTTTCCCAATTTCTTGAGAGCTTTGTAAGGGTTTTTCCTTTGTCTGAACTATTCAAGCGTACCCCTTTAACTCATTCTTCTTCATCTTTATCAAAAAATGGCGAAGACTTCTAAGTCTGTTCCCCAAAAGGAAACTCCCTCTTCTTCGAAACCGACTGAGAATGTTTTGCTTGTTGTTACTAAGGAATCGACACTGGAACCCCTTCTAAAGATGTTCGTCCCTATGGGGTGTCCAACCGGAGCCGATTTCAAGGTTGAGAAAACCTCCTCGGTGCCGGGCCGGTGCGAACTGGTCTCGATATATATATATATATATATATATATATATATATTCGGTCATCGATAATGTTCTCGACAAGGTCAAGGAGGACTGCAACTGGGTCGGTAAACACGTAGTGGTTCCTACGCCCGAGGAGGCGATCACTACCCACGTGGAGGGTTTTCTGAGTGTTTACACTTATCCCTTCACGTTGGGCTCCTTGGACCCGGTCATCATCGCCTTTTGTAAGAGGTACGAGGTGACTCTAGGCCAAATTCATTCCTCCTTCTAGAGGATAGTCATTCTCCTCCGCTTCTTTGTAAACAAGATCGAGGGGTTTACCTTTACCATCGATCACCTCATGCGTCTGTACAGTCCCCGACTCTATCGAGAGGGGCTAATAAAACTTGCCCGTCGGGCCAGTAAGGCCCCGTTCTCGAGCATCGACGAGGATCAGGACCGAGGCTGGTTGGGCCAATTCGTTCGAGTGAGGACCTCAAACTTAATCCCGGCCGAGGACATGCCATTTTCTAAAAAATAGAACATGAAGCGTAAGTATAACCTTGCCTTTAAGATTTTATTTATCATTTTTCTTTTGCCCTTCTTCTTACCGATTCTTTGTGATGCAACTGTTGCTCGGCTGCCGGATGCAGTTCCTCGACTCAAGGAGTGGGTCGAGGGCATCGTGTTGCAAAAATCCTATTCCGAGCGCGCGTGGAGTGAACTTTTAAAGGGCCGGTGGGAGGCACGTGCTCACGGTGAGATTTCTCTACTAAGTGAATTAACACTTAGTTTTCTTAGATGCATTCATTCTCACTTTTTCTTCCTTTGTAGGTCATCCCAAAGATGTCGAAATGAGGCCCCTGTCTGGTGATGAAGACATCCTTCCCAAACCATCTATTCTGAGGCAGGATAAAGAGAAGAAAAGAAAAAGGGCTTCGAGTTCTCCAAACTCGGAGAAGAAGGAGACTGGCACGCAAATCTAAGAGAAGTGCCAGTGCCCGGGAGGTCCCATCGGATTCGCTCAGTAGACTGAGAGACGAGTCTGAAGAAGAAGAAGAAGAAGAAAAAGAAGAAGAAGAAGCCTCCGAGCTGATGACCCACGTGAGAAGCGATATCGAGCTGCCTCAAACCGGGGTAGCCGATGAGGAGGGAGTGTCCGAGGCCTCCGAAATAAGGAAGGACGAGGCCATTTTGCCCCGAGCTGGGGAGGTCGACAAGGAGACCATGGACGGTACTCCTCGGGCTGAGGGAAATGCCCATAAGGATGCGCTCGGGGTAATAGATCTTTCCGGGTCACCATCATTCACCGACTCCATGATAAACAAGGCCCAGATGCTGAAAAGACGCCCAAATGAGGGGCCTCAAGGGGCGGCAGATTCCTTCAACAACTTCTTCGATGGCTTAGATTCTACCGCTCGGAGGATGTCACCAGTTTAGGAGACTTACCGGTACCAAAGAAGGTGCCGTCTTTGGGAGCCAGTGGATCTACTTCGAGTCCGAGATTAGTAGACCGGTTCCATCCCCGAGTGCAGATCTTGACCGGAAGCGTTCAATAATCATATCCATACCGGAGGATGCCCGAGTTCTCTCCACCCCTGCTGGGTTGCCAGTTATATTCGATGCCTGGTGACCGAAAAAGATCAGGCCGAAATGGACGAGATGGAGGCCCCATGTCTTTTCAATAAAGCTCAACATACATTGAATCGGGTAACTTCGAATGCCTTTTTATTATGTACTTAGATTAAATTGCAAACAATCGTAACATCCTTCTCTGTGTTCGCATGCCTCGGTGCTTCATCACGAAACGTTTCTCCGATATCGGGAAGAGTTAAACCAACACGAGGCCGAAACCCAGTCGCTTATTGAGAAGAGGGATGCTTACAAGCTCCTTAGTGAGAAGCTCCAGTTCGAGCTAGAAGAGGCTCGGAAGGAGCATGTCTACCTGGTCGAGTAGGTATGACGAGTATTTGAAGTTAGTGATGATGATTCAGATAGTGGTTCACAACCTGAACCTGCAGACCAGATCGAGCATCTCCAGGCGGATGTGGATATGGTGAAAGCTGAGGTCGAAGATTGGAAGAAAAACATAGACCGCCTGGCCTTGAAAAAGGAAACTATCCGAGAACAACTGGCTTCGACTGAGGTCCAGCTCCGAGCTACAAAATAAAAGGCCTTGGTACAGGCCAAAACGATCGAGGAGCGTCAGTTGCAATCTCCGGCCAAGAAAATCTGGCCACGGAACTTGAGGTGGCCAAGTCGGAGATTAATGTGGTTAAGGCAGAGACAGATTAGAGGGTGGCTCGGCATAAGGTCGATGCCGAGGCGGCTCAGGATCAAGTGAGAAACTTGGTGGAGCATATGAAGTGGCAATCCCGAAGGTAGGCCCTCGAGGGAGCTCGAGCTCAGGGTTTTGACCTGTTGGCCAAAATCTAGAATGCCAAGGTATCCGAAGCCAAGGCCAGGAGGCTGGCTTATCCCGAGGAAGAGGATTCCGAGGGATCTGAAGATTCGGACGAGCCCGAAGATAGCGAAGAGCCGGAAGGTGATGACGCGGCCCCCGGCGAAGACTAGGCCACTTAGGATCGTTTTAGACATTTTTTTTGTCTTTTGTTTTTTTATGTCGTTTTGGTCGTTGTAAAATTTTATCTCGGGGCCATTTGGCCCTTGTAAAAAGAAATTTTCCGATTATGAACATTAGGCCTTTTCCCTTCAACAGCTTTCAAATCTTCTCTTTGCCTTGTTTATTTTGCAAAGATCTAAATGCCTTGGCATGAAATAGTTGGTTTTGTTTAGAGACTCGAAGAAACCTTGCCTTCAAGTATTTCGTTTTAAGGCATCATGGGGCTTCGGTGTGACCGAAAGTTTTCTTTCCCAAAGTTCTTAGACATTTTTCTTTTTTAAAAAAAAATCATAGTCTGTCGAGGGTAGCCTTTGGAACCGGTTAAGAAATTTCAAGGCCTTATTGTTTTTGTTACGGGCTTCGGACGTTTCCGAACCGTGTTTATGTGGCTGTAGCCTTTATAGTTCGGGTGTGTAATGACCCGACTGGCCGTTTTGAGTAATTACGCCCGATTCGGCAGTTTGAGGTCACAAGTAGCTTCACACAATGTATTATGACTTGCGTGCATCATCGGTTCGGGATTTTGAGAAGTTCGGAAAAGATTGTTTTTGGAGTGACTCTCATTTGAGAAGCTCGAAGTTTAAAGAATTGACCAAGGTTCGACTTTTGAGTACTCAACCTCGGATTGGAGTTTCGATAGTTCTGATAGGCTTGGTTGGTAACATTAGACTTAGGCGTGCGTATGGATTTGGATTTGGAGGTCCGTGGGGTAATTTGAAGCATTTTGGCTAAAATTGGAAAGTTGAAATTTTGGAAGATTGAGAGGTTTGACCAAGAGTTGACTTTGGTGATATCGGGGGCGGAATGCGATTCTGAGAGTTGGAACAGCTCTGTTATGTCATTTGGGACTTGCATGCAAAATTTTGGTGTCATTTGGAGTTGATTTGATATGGTTCGGATGCTTGGTTGCGATTCTAGAAGTTCTTGAAGTTTATGGTGATTTTCATGTGTTTTGGCATCCGATTCATGGTTCTAGAGGTTATTTTGGTGTTCCAATCGCGCGAGCGAGTTAGTATTATGTTTTCAGACTTGTGTGGATGTTTGATATAGAGCCCCGAGGGCTCGGATGAGTTTCGTATGCATTTCGGAGTGTTGGAAGAAGGTTCAGCTGTGATGGTGTCTCTGTTCTCGCATTTGCGAGGTTTTTATTGTATTTGCGATGTCCGCATTTGCGAGATTATTCTTGCTTTTGCGACGATGGGCTGGGGAAAGGGAGTTCGCAATTACGAACTATTTCATTGCATTTGCGATTAGGCAGATTCACGTTTGCGACACAAACTATCGCTTTTGTGAAAACTCTGAGCTCGCATTTGCGAGTCTTGTGTCGCATTTGCGACCTTGCAGAGCTGGTCAGCCCTCACTTTTGTGACACTTTTGTCGCATTTGCGAGCATTGCAATTGCGATCCGGATGACGCAAATGCGACATCTGAGGCTGGTATTAAGACTTCCATTTCGGGGCTTAGCTTCATTTTATTATATTTTGAACCCTAGGTCCGAGATTGGGCGATTTTGAGAGAGAATTTTCATATCAAATCATTTGGGTAAGTGCCTCTAATCAATTTTCAATTATATTTTGTGATTATACCTTAGATTTAACATCAAATTCATGAGAATCTAAAGGAAAATTTGGGGAAAATTGTAAAATCTTTCAAAAATAAAAAATGATGATTTGAGAGACGAATTGGTATCGGAACTTAATAATTTTGATATGGTTGAACTCGTATCGGAATGGGTATTCGGGTTTTGTAAATTTTATCGGGTTTCGAGGTACGGTCCTGAGGTATCGGAATGGGTATTCGGGATATCACGTATTTACCTCTTGCTCGTTATTTGGCCCTTATATGCCTTGGTTGAAGTTCTTGCCTTCCTTATTGTCTTGTTACCTCTTAATTGTTGAGTTCCTCTATGAATCTGTGCATATCTGCTACATGTCCAAATTGTTATAATTGCATGCTTAATTATCACGTGCCTTACATGTCTTGTCATTTTTATAGAGGTTGTTGTATTCCTTTGATTTTTACGTGGTTCCTTTGTTACCGTGTACTCATACCCTCGGTTGTAGAAAACCCTTGTAAATTGAGTTATTGAATTGTTGTTGTTGATTTAAATTATTGTACGGGGGATCGGGTTGCACGCCGCAACAGGTGAAATAAGGGAGGTGGTGAAATAAGGGAGGATATTTATATTGTGACATTGTGATTGTACGGTGGGATCGGGTTTGTCACGACCCAAAATCCATTAAAGGTCGTGATGGCGCCGGACACCACTGTCAGGCAAGCCAACAATAAATACTCAATTTAGTTCTCGTTTTTAATATTTTTGAAATCACATTTTTCCTTCAATTAAATAATAAGAGATAGAATTTACAAGATAACTAATAATGTTTTCAACAAATTTCAATACGGGACAACCCATAATCACCCCAAAATCCGATGTCATAAGTACATGAGCATCAACTAGGAAGTAAAATGAAATACAACATCTGTCCGGAATACAAATTTGGACAGAAGAAATATAAATACTCTAAAAGAGACTCTGCTAGCTGCGGATCGTAGTAGAGAGTACAGCTCACCTAAGCCCCCGCAATAACTGCGCCTCTGCGCCTACCAGGCCTCTAGACATATAAATACCTGCACAAAAAAATGTGCAGCAAGTGTAGTATGATTACGTAAATCAACGCGTACCTAGTAAGTATTCCGCCTAACCTCGAAGAAGTAGTGACGAGGGGTCGACTCAGACACTTACTATGGGCTATAATTAATATACTAATGATATAATTAAGCATGGATCACGTATAGGACTGGCAAGTGGGCCGGTCCTGGGCCTAAACGGGCCAAGTGGGCTGGTCCAAACGGTCCCGGACCCGATCCCGGGCCAGTCCCAAATTAAACGGGCCAAACGGGCCCGGGCCTAAATGGGCTTTTTGTATGGACCGGCCCAGGACCGGGTCCGTTTGGTCCCGGGCTAAATGGTTTCGGCCCGCGGGCTAAACGGGCTAAGTGGGCCCAACATATATATATATATATATATATATATATTTTAAAAAAATTAAATAGATATTAGAGATAAAAGGATGTTAAAAAAAATATCTAAGGCAATGCTTTGTAAATTTTATTATAGAAATGTGACCTAAATTTTATTTAACATCCTAAATTTTAATATTCAATATTTAATATCAAAAATATATAGTATATAAGATGTATATATAGTATATAAGATGTATATATAGTATATCTTATATACTATATATAAGATGTATATATAGTATAGTATATATATTAAATGTATATATAGTATATATATATAAGCTATATTCGATAAGCTATATATATACATCTTATATACTATATATAAGATGTATATATAGTATAGTATATATATTAAATGTATATATAGTATATATATAAAAGCTATATTTGATAAGTTATATATACATCTAAGATGTATATATAATATAGTATATATATTAAATGTATATATAGTATATATATATATATATATATATATATATATATATATATATAAGCTATATTCGATAAGCTATATATACATCTTATATACTATATATAAGATGTATATATAGTATAGTATAGTATATATATTAAATGTATAATATATAGTATAGTATAGTATATATATTAAATGTATAATATATATATATCGATATAAGATGTATATATAGTATATTTATATATAAGCTATATTCGATATGCTATATATACATCTTATATACTATATATAAGATGTATATACTATATATAAGATGTATATATAATATAGAGATATGCCTTGTAATTTTATTATAGCATTAAAAAATATGGCAATATCTTTCTTAGTCTTCATCCCCCTTGGGATTAAAATAAAGTTTGGGGGGGTTAAATGACTATTTTATAAATAGCCAACGGCTATTTTTGACAGCCCAACGACTATATTTTTTTTTAAAAAAATAAAAAATAAAAAAAATAGCCGTTGGGACCGTTTGGCCCGCTAAGGGACCGGGCCGGTCCCGGGCCTGACGGACCCAAATCATAGGACTGGCCCACGAGATCGGCCAAGGCCCGCTAAAACCAGGCCAAACGGTCCTGGCCCGTTTAGCCCGCGGTCCCAGGCCGGCCCACTTGCCACCCTTAATCACGTATAATGACTATAAGCCCAATATCATGAAATAAGCAAATAATTCTTTTGTTAATAAGAAATTTCTCCAAATTCAATTTCATCATTTAACGATTTATATCTCAGGCCAATGAAGTAGTATAAATTATTATAATTTCCAAAGCAATTAATACAATCATGCGCAAGTCATGCCGAGATCGTACGGCCAGATCCAACTTATAAATGTAAAATGTGCCCTGCCGAGGGTCGAACGGCACGAACCATAGATGCATCTATTACCCCGCTCGCGGATCATACATGCGACGCGGTCAAATATAAATTTAACAATAAATCATGCATCTATTACCCCGCTCGCGAATCATATATGCGACGCGGTCAAATATAAATTATCAGTAAGTCATAATCTTTTTCTTGATTCTTTTCAAAATAAATACAATTCGACTTGAAGCTTTTACCCCGCTCGCAGATCATACATGCGACGCGGTTAAATATAAATTTATTAAGTTATTATAATATTCCTAAATTTCTTTTCGAAAATACGAAGTCCAAATTAAAACTTTTTGAAAACTTAATTTCCTTAATTTAAATTCTTCTCAAGACAATTAATATGCAAACCTCAATCTTGCTTCTTTTCAAGGCAAACAGTAACCACAAATCAAATAACAATATCAACAAGGCAGGATGTAAACCTAAAACTACCCGGACATATGCATAGCTAGTAGCTACGTACGGACTCTTGTTACTTCGTGCGTACGTATCCCCCGCAAGTAGAAGCACATATTTAATCAATTCACCTATGGGGTTAATTCCCTTTTACAAGGTTAGAAAAGAGACTTATCTCGCTCTGCAATTTCATAACCGGCTCCAAAGCTGCTCCAACAACTCAAACCGATGTTCGTCACTCCAAAACTAATCAAATAAGATGCACCCCAATCAAAATATACTCTAATACTCATAATTAATCAATTTATAACAATTTCCAACTCCGCTCGAAAAGTCGATAAAAGTACCCTCTGGCCCACATGCTCGGATTCCGAACATTTTTGAAGATAAACTTTACCCATAATCCCACGAACTCAAATATATAATTTATTTTCAATTAAATGCCCAAATTTGTAGTCAAAATCCAAAAATACCAAATTCTAGGTTTTCTACCAAAACTTCACAATTTCTACTAATTTTCATGCTTAAATCCTCATACAATCCATGTATTTAACTTATAATAAGTGAGAATCACTTACCTTAGGTTGCTTGATTAAAATCTCCCTTTGGAGCTCTCCAATATCGCCCCAACCAAGTGAGAAATGAGAGAAGAAGAGCCAAATCTCGCTCTTAAAACCATTCTGCCTAGTGCCATTTCTGCACCTGCGGAACAGTAGCCGCACCTGCGGATTCGCAAGTGCGAGACCCCACCCCTTTCGCTTCTGCGCCTTCTTCCGCTCCTGCGCTCAACTCTTCGCTTCTGCGCTTGCGCATATGCGGCCAAAACTCCGCACCTGCGGTCCTTCACCTGGGCGACCTGCTCCGCTTCTGCAGCTCCTATGTCGCTTTTGCGCCCTCCGCACCTGCAGCCAAAACCTTGCAGGTGCGGTTACACCAGATGACAGCAGCCCTCAGCCCTTCTTCCAAGTCCCAACTAGATCCGTTTACCATCCGAATTCCACCCGAGGCCCTCGGGACCTCAACCAATTATACCAATACGTCCCAAAACATATTACGAACTCAGTCGAGCCTTTAAATCATATCAAACAACATCGAAACTATAAATCACCCTCCAATTCAAACCTAATGAACTTTGAAGCTTCAAACTTCTAACTTCAATGCCGAAACCTATCAAATCACGTCTGATTGACCTCGAATTTTGCACACAAGTTATAACTGACATTACGGACCTACTCCAACTTCCGAAATCGGAATCCGGCCCCGATATCAAAAAGTCCACTCCCGATCAAACTCTCCAAAAAAAACCTTCAAATTTCTAACCTTCGCCAAATGACCCCCAAATGACCTACGGATCTCCAAATCCACTTCCGAATGCCCTCCCAATACCAGAATTACCATACGGAGCTATTCCCAGACACAGAATCCCAAACGGACATCGATAACATTGAAATGCACTCCAACCCAAATTTATTAAATCATTCCAAAATGCCAACTTCCACAATAGGCGCCGAAACGCTCCCGGTTCATCCAAAACCCGATCCGGACATACACCCAAGTCCAAAATCATCATAAAATCCTGGTGGAACCTTCCAGTCCCGATTCCGAGGTCGTTTACTCAAAAAATCAAACCTTAGTAAATTCTTCCAACTTAACGCTTCCGAAATTAGAATGTTCTTTCCAAATCAACTCTGAACTTTCCGAAATTCAATTCCGACCACGCGCACAAGTCGTAATACCTGAAGTGAAGCTACCCAAGGCCTCAAACTGCTGAGTGACGCGCTAGGGCTCAAAACGACCGGTCGGGTCGTTACATTCTCTCCCACTTAAACATATGTTCGTCCTCGAACGTGCTAAGAACTATTCTGGAGTTGTATGAGATCACTGTTTAACACCTCGTGCACCTGCCCGTGCTACCACAACCCAGCTAAGCATATTAGCTCGAGCAAATCTGAAGATCCTCCCCTTTATTTAGGCAAATAAGCCTTAGGGCCAAATTCCAATGCCCGAAATTCTCTACTAGGCCTACTTCCAACATACAAACACCGTTTCAATCACCACACGACGTACCAATACATGATTGTATACACTCACTGAATTCTTACCATGCACCACGTAACTCACTTGCCCAAGGCAATCTTTCCAAAGCATATCAGCTAAAATTTCCACTGACCGAAGCCCGTAGTGTACCTCATGACCAATTAAGCCTTGCTTAAACTATCGCAATACTTCCACGACAGAGAGGATGTGTAAAACTCATAGCCACCTGCTGAATTACAATTTATGGAGTCTCTCCTCCCGACAAGAACTATTACCTCATTCTGGACTGAATAACAATATTTACTCTTTAGTATGCTTTATATAAATCTGATCGCACTGACCCCAGGTCCCAAAATCTCATCTCACCCAGTACAAGTCGTTCCAGCAATAAGTCACCACAAACACTACCAAAGGTCTCATATGATACCACCATGTGCCAAAATCCATAAACTCGAATGTGGTACATAAGGAAAACGAACTCTGGAAAGAGTTACTCAACTCACGTAGCTAATTAAACAACCGAAAGGATGTTATGAACCTTCCTGAGGAAATAAGAAGCAAAACACGCAATAATAGATATGGGAAACTGTACTCAATAACACACTGTTGCGGTGTGCAACCCGATCCAACCATGATACCCGTGGCGGTGTACCACCCGATCCAATCAACATATCCGTGGTGGCGTACCACCCGATCCACACAAAATAATCTAAGGAAAACACACATCGAGCCGTAACGCTTATACTCACGAAATGCCCGTATATCAACCATAAGCACGCCAAGCGCATAATACAAATCCTGGGGAGACGGGTAGCGTCATACGCTATCAAACTCAAGCACGACTAAGGTGCAATATATGGTTTGCATCTCGAGAGCCATCCTGCTTACATAATATCACAAACTATACGAGATCTCAATACGAGTAGGAATAATCAAACCACCTTACAACCCATCTGGTATAATATAGATTACACGGAATAGTTGACGACAGAAATAACATCCAAGGCCCGAAGACCCTTCTGAAAACAACGATATGCTGAGATGAGCACATCCGGCCTGATATAGAGCCCACATTCACATTTAGATCCATCCACGAACCTCAAACCGATTCTAATCATACCATGCTTGGCTAAATAGCCTCTCAAGGACCCACATTGACCTATTCACGACACATAAGAACAGTCGTCAAATCCAGAAACTTCCACAGTCCACAATCGAATGAACCGAGCGCCCTTCAGGCATAAATTCTCACATTAGCGATAATACCACAATCTTCATACTTGATTTTAAATCTTTAATCAATCCAGTGACTACATGTCACACTTATACAATCTTCCCGTGGGATACACCCCCATGACCTTCCGCACCAGGTAACAAATCTGCACCTCTATACTGCCGGCTACTCTAATGTTGTAAAGCAAATCAAGAATCTGCAACTCAGTACACAGAGCCTCTTACATAGGACACCGATCTCAGGTGACGCTAAAAACAATACCATCTTACTCTAAACATTTGAATTATTCCCTGCTCATCCGAGCCCTTGACATTCTTGTCGACCTCAACTGCAACCTTGATCCTCAACCTCCAATCCCCATGTCGCTCACTGCACCTAACATACCAGTATGCAAGAGTACAAGAATTTCATAATAACTCCCAAAGCACCAATAGGCTACACATTTCATCATATGAAGACCTTCTACTTAGCTCATTCGAGAAGAACCAATGCAACACGCAACTAAATTCTCAAATCGCAGCAAAATACAAACCTCGAGTAGTGGTCTAAACCATCACAATTCTTCGAGGTTCCATCTACACATAACAAGTCATAATACTCGAATGCCCCCAAATAAAATCAATTACGGCGGTCGTCAAGCCTCGCACGTACCACCACAAATCACAAGTACAACTCAACACACTGAAGGAGCTTATCATTGCCATCATCATGCCAATTCAACCATTGCTAACCGAACCCGACTTCTCCTAATTTACTCTGGATCTTCCTTAGAAATAACAACGGCTCCTTTATCAATATAATGAACTCAATCCGCACTCGTCCTGAGTGACCCCATTTCACGAGACCACATTATCCCCAAAACTCACGAACCATCTCATACTATCCTTGTGCGCATATTCGCATATTCAACGGGTACACCCATTCTGAAAACCCCTTTGTGAACCCGAAGTTATTTTCTCCCATTCCTCAAATCCTTTGCTCAAATTACCGCTGATGTTCTCTTCCCTTAGTCGTGGTGACCCATCAATACACTGATAACCAGAAACCGCACTAGTTGACAATTACACAATCCAATCGTAGACAGTGGGGCTCTTTCACTTAGCCTGAAGCTACCATTGCATAACCCTGGAACCCTCCAAGATTCCTTATCTCCTATTGACATGATCTTGCACAATCAACCCGCCAAATTTCCTCGAAATTCTTATGTTAAACATTTTATGAATATTCTGAATCACTAGCCATATTCACATATTCGACCTCTTACAGGATAACCAGTAAAATTCTTCGTAGAAGCTTCATCAACACCACACAACCGCTAACCTGCTCACTGGAGATATACCATATGTGGAAATTCCAGGACGACATCCTCCAACAACGCTGCACCGAGTACAATTACCATGAAACCAACAAACCATCCTGAGCCCGTGCTCATTCACCAGCCACACAAGACCGTTCACTCCCCATTGGCATCAACTAAACGTGCGGCAATACATTCCAATCCAAAGTCATGTTGTATCCTTTTTCAAATTAAGCTACCCCCTCCCGACTCACCCAATCCTCCTCAATATAGCAGCCAATATTCCAAATTAAGCCCGTAGACCTAGTCACTGTCCACCATGAATACCAATCACTCCAAACTTTCCCCAAGGCGTGTAGCTATCCTACTACAGAACCTATCTGATACTCCGCCACTCTCCCACTTTGGTCAAACCCTCTCCTTTAAGCAACTACTCGACTCATGTTTCTCACACTTGGCCTTCTAGAAATTTAACCATCGCGAGATACCTCCCACATGTCATTCCTCATCCTTCGCTACCCAGTTGTTTCCTTAAATCAATATCTATCTCTGTAGCACTTGAACCAATAGATCGCCACTAACTTTAAACCTCCCCGAGATCATCTTCCTTGAGCCCTCAACACCCGGGACACCGATTCATTCCTAAACCACCGCACACTGGTATCTTTGACAGCCACATCCCCGACACTATTTCACAATACCCTGCCCTGAAAGCAAATTGATGAAGACCATAACACCGGCGAACTTAACACATTCAATTAAGGGCGACGACACGACATTATTGATAAAAATTCTACCACGCTCGAAAATACCAAATCTCGTTATTCCATCAACCCAAATCTAAACATTCCTTGTTCGATTGTTTTTCCATTGCCGAAAATAAAATACTGGATCTCTGAATCATGCACTGCGTAAACCTCCTTCCAAGTCATTCACTGCTTCAACACATAGACAAGCCTCCTTCCATTACACAAACATAGTGCGATAGCAATGCACGAATCATCATAGCAATTGGCGCATAGCCCCAAAACCATCAGAAATACAGTTACTGAGCTGAGATGACAGAACATCCTTCCACAATGCGGCGACGTTAGTCCAATCGAATATGCAGGGAGAAGCATCCTGCTCTACATCAGTAGTGCCAATAAAATTCCCCGATTCTAGTTTATAATAAGCACTTCGCACCGTGTAAGATTGAATAGGAAGAAAATAAAGGCATAAGCCTCAAAGGGATCGAATCGCACGATGAGGAATCAAGAAGTGAAGTGCTCCTATAAGCTTGGTAGCCTCTCGAAGATAAGTACAGACGTCTCCGTACCGATCCGCAAGACTCTACTAGACTCGCCCCAAAATCCATTAAAGGTCGTGATGGCGCCGGACACCGCTGTCAAGCAAGCCAACAATAAATACTCAATTTGGTTCTCGTTTTTTATATTTTTGAAATCACATTTTTCCTTCAATTAAATAATAAGAGATAGAATTTACAAGATAACTAATAATGTCTTCAACAAATTTCAATACGGGACAACCCATAATCACCCCAAAATCCGGTGTCACAAGTGTATGAGCATCAACTAGAAAGTAAAATGAAATACAACATCTATCCGGAATACAAATTTGGATAGGAGAAATATAAATGCTCTGAAGGAGACTCTGCTGGCTGCGGATCGTAGTAGAGAGTGCATCTCACCTAAGTCCACGCAATAACCGCGCCTCTGCGCCCACAAGGTCTCTAGACATATAAATACCTGCACAAACAAATGTGCAGCAGGTGTAGCATGAGTACGTAAATCAACGCGTACCCAGTAAGTATCCCGCCTAACCTCGAAGAAGTAGTGTCGAGGGGTCGACTCAGACAATTACTATGGGCTATAATTAATATACCAATGATATAATTAAGCATGGATAACGTAGAACGGTTGTAAGCCCAATATCATGAAATAAGTAAATGATTCTTTTATTAATAAGAAATTTCTCCAAATTCAATTTCATCATTTAACGATTTATATCTCAGGCCAATGAAGCAGTATCAATTATTATAATTTCCAAAGTAATTAATACAATTATGCGCAAGTCATGCCGAGGTCGTATGGCCCGATCCAACATATAAATGTAAAATGTGCACTGCCGAGGGTCGAACGGCACGAACCATAGATGCATCTATTACCCCGCTCGCGGATCATACATGCGACACGGTCAAATATAAATTTAACAATAAATCATGCATCTATTACCCTGCTCGCGGATCATACATGCGACGCGGTCAAATATAAATTATCAGTAAGTCATAATCCTTTTCTTGATTCTTTTCAAAATAAATACAATTCGAGTTGAAGCTTTTACCCCGCTCGCGGATCATATATGCGACGCGGTTAAATATAAATTTATTAAGTTATTATAATATTCCTAAATTTCTTTTCGAAAATACGAAGTCCAAATTAAAACTTTTTGAAAACTTAATTTCCTCAATTTAAATTCTTCTCAAGACAATTAATATGCAAACCTCAATCTTGCTTCTTTTCAAGGCAAACAGTAACCACAAATCAAATAACAATATCAACAAGGCAGGATGTAAACCTAAAATTACCTGGACATAGGCATAGGTAGTAGCTACGTACGGACTCTCGACACTTCATGCATACGTAGCCCCCGCAAGTAGAAGCAGATATTTAATCAATTCACCTATGGGATTAATTCCCTCTTACAAGGCTAGAAAGGAGACTTACCTCGCTCCGCAATTCTATAACCGGCTCCAAAGCCGCTCCAACAACTCAAATCGATGCCCGTCGCTCCAAAATTAGTCAAATAAGATACAACCCAATCAAAATATGCTCTAATACTCATAATTAATCAATTTATAACAATTTCCAACTCCGCTCGAAAAGTCGATTAAAGCACCCTCGGGCCCACATGCCCGGATTCCGAAGATAAACTTTACCCATAATCCCATGAACTCAAATATATAATTTATTTCCAATTAAATGCCCAAATTCGTGGTCAAAATTCAAAAATACCAAATTCTAACTTTTTTACCAAAACTCCACAATTTCTACTAATTTTCATGCTTAAATCCTCATAAAATCCATGTATTTAACTTATAATAAGTGGGAATCACTTACCTTGGGTTGCTTGATGAAAATCTCCCTTAGGAGCTCTCCAATATCGCCCCAACCAAGTGAGAAATGAGAGAAGAAGAGCCAAATCTCGCTCTTAAAACCATTCTTCCCAACGCCATTTTTGCACCTACGGAACAGTAGTCGTACATGCGGATTCGTAGGTGCGAGATCCCTTCCACTTCTGTGCCTTCTTCCTCTCCTGCGCTCAACCCTTCGCTTCTGCGCTTGCGCAGATGCGGCCAAAACTCCACACCTGCGGTCCTTTACTTGGGCGACCTACTTCGCTTCTGCGGCTCCTATGTCGCTTCTGCGCCCTCCGCACCTGCGGACAAAACCTCGCAGGTGCGGTTACACCAGATGACATCAGCCCTCATTCCTTCTTTCAAGTCCCATCTCGATCCGTTTACCATCCGGATTCCACCCGAAGCCCTTGGGACCTCAACCAATCATACCAACACGTCCCAAAACACATTACGAACTCAGTTGAGCCTTCAAATCACATCAAACAATATCGAAACTACGAATCACCCTCCAATTCAAACCTAATGAACTTTGAAGCTTCAAACTTCTACCTTCAATGCCGAAACCTATCAAATCACGTTCGATTTACCTCAAATTTTGCACACAAGTCATAATTGACATTACAGACCCACTCCAACTTCCAAAATCAGAATCCGACCCTAATATCAAAAAGTCCACTCCCGATCAAACTCACTAAAAAAATCTTCAAATTTCTAACTTTCGTCTAATGACCCCGAAATGACCTACGGACCTCCAAATCCACTTCCGGACGCGCTCACAATACCAGAATCACCATATATAGAGCTATTACCAAACTCAGAATCCCAAACGGACATCGATAGCATTGAAATGCACTCCAACCCAAATTTACGTAATCCTTCCAAAATGCCAACTTTCACAATAGGCGCTGAAACGCTCCCGGGTCATCCAAAATTCGATTCGGACATACGCCCAAGTCCAAAATCATCATACAAACCTGTTAGAACCTTCTAGCCCCGATTCTGAGGTCGTTTACTCAAAAAATAAACCTTAGTAAATTCTTCCAACTTAAGACTTCCGAAATTAGAATTTGCTTTCCAAATCTACTCCGAACTTTCCGAAATTCAATTCCGACCACGCGCACAAGTCATAATACCCTAAGTGAAGCTACCCAAGGCCTCAAACTGTTGAGTGACATGCTAGATTTCAAAACGACCGGTCGAGGTTGCACGCTACAACAGGTGAAATAAGGGTGAATTATTATGGTGAAATAAGGGTGAATTATTATATTGATATTATATGGTGGGATCGGGTTGTGCGCCGCGACATATTATATTTATTGTTATGATATTGATGTTGTACGGTGGGATCGGGTTGCACGCCACAATAGGTGAAATAAGGGTGAATTGATATGGTGAAATAAGAGTAAATTATGATATTGATATTATATGGTGGGATCCGGTTGCACGTCGCAATATATTTGTGTATTTTGTATCCCCTGTTTTATTATATTGGCTTCAGTTCCTTCGTATGAGATTCTGAGAATTCATATTTCCGGTTTTCACTGTCTTCTGAGAATTTAGTTATTGTCACTAACTTACTGCCTTGCAGTCATTTTCTGAACTCTTTCTCCTAGTACTATTATTTTGGTAAATTAATTTTCAAGGTGAATTTACTACGTTGAGTCATTACCGCCTGCCCTGCTGAGTTGTTAGTAATATGGTGATTTAAAATAAATGAATTAATGTCATGCTACCTTGCGTGACTTCTAAGTTAAAACTCACCGTATATTTTGGTATTGTCTATTTCTAATAGTTGTTATATTTTATTTCAATTGATTTCTCAACTTAAACTCCTTAACCTGTCTGAGATTTTTATCTTACTTCAAAACAAATTGTTGTTATGATTTAATTTAATAAATTCTATATTAAATTCAATAGCTTGTTCAATGTTGTATTTTATTTGAAAAATGTTATTTTTTTTCACTCAAATGATTTCTAAAATAAATTTATCTTTCTCACGGATTTCCTACCTGGTCTAGAAACTGAAATTTTACCTTGTGATGTATAAATAAAATCTCTGAAATATCTTAATTAGCATTTGACACGGATATTATGTACCGAGTAGTGTGTGGGTTTTGTCGTGCAAAGTGAGATGGAAAGATATGGGCACAAGGTGCCATGAGTGTTAAAGGTTTAGAAGTTGTGATTTATGATATGAGATTACGAGCATTGAAATTGTTGGAATTGTGTATTAGAAACGATTTGATTGGTTGAGTGGACTTCATTTTCCCTACATGAGCACATTTACACTTCATCCGTACCCCAACTATGTTGTTGTTTAATTATTTTGTTCTTTCTCGTTGCCATTCATATTTTCCTTATCATTATTATTGGTTGTAATTTGATTTCTTTCTGCTATTGGTATTACTTTGATATTCCTTCCTTGTTAGATTTACGTCATATCCTGCACATGTTTATATTTTCTGTAGGTGTCTTGACCTGGCCTCGTCACTACTCTACCGAGGTTAAGCTTGATACTTACTGGGTACCATCGTGGTGTACTCATGCTACGCTTCTGCATATTTCTTTTTGTGCAGAACCAGGTACCTCGGATCGAGTTGGTTTTGAGACTTATGCTTAGTGTAGCTGGAGACTTCAAGGTACACCTGCTGGGCGTTCGCTGGCTCCGGAGTCACCTTCTATTGTATTTATTTCCATTGTTTCCCTTTATTCCGGAATAGTGATGTATTCATTATGTATAATTACTCCTAGAAAGGTTTATGACTTGTACTACCGGTTTTGGGATTGTAAATTTGTATAAAGATTTTTATTTCGAAATTGTTCGATGTTAGTTAAATATTATTATTATTTCAGTCAACGTTAGGCTTACCTAGTTTTAGAGACTAGGTGCCATCACGACTCATTCGGAGGGATTTTGGGTCGTGACAAGTTGGTATCAGAGCTCTAGGTTCATAGGAGCTATGAGTTATAAACTGGTTTAGTAGAGTCTTGCGGATCAGTATGGAGACGTCCGTACTTATCTTCGAGAGGCTACAAAAACTAATAGGAAATTCCACCTCTTTCATTCCTTATTGTGCGACATTGATTCAGCTCGAAGCATATACCTTACGTTCCTTTGCATTCCCTCGTGTATGGTATTGCGCTCTTGGTATCAGCTATGCGCCAGCGGTTCGTAATGCTGCAGATGGACTACAGGGAGCCGTGAATGCTCAAACATTATCTCAACGTGTCGTCCAGACTGAGGATGCGGAGGTATTGGGAGACTATTCCGCTGATCACATGGAGGTGTGGAGGGTCCCGGCATCTGGTTGATAAGTACGAGCTTGGAAAGGTTTAATTGGTTGACTAGTCATCGCGATCGTGGTAGGGTCACGAGGTAGATGTTGATTGAGGATAACTGGTGGTATTAACGACTATGTGGTTTTTATGGGATTTCTACTTAGTGAAAGGTACATATTGTCGTTCAAGGCACTGAAGGAAGCGAGTTTGACTGTCACGAGAATGGTTGTGCGCTTAGTAGATGACTTGGAGTACCTTGTGATTGGTGTTGTACGAGCTGTGAAGGTTAGTTTTGCGGATCATCAGATGTTGTTTTCTATGGCTTCGCGCCAAGTGGGGGAGTTCGCTAGCGGCATTCAGATGGCAGAGTCAGGTGTTACATCAGTTTTGGCCGGAGATGTGTGTGTGTGTGTGTGTGTATATATATATATATATGGTATTGGAAGGTTCCCCGAAATTTGCATATGATTAAGGTTTGAGATCTTGCATGGGATGATGTTGGGGCTTGCGGTGTTTCTGCGTCATTAATGGATCAACATTTCAGTATCAAAGTTAGTCGGATAAACAACTTCAGATTCACAGGAGGTCTATTTAGCGTGGGCATCTTGGTTGCGTCATTATGGGGTGCTCAGAGGAAATATAGTGGTTTATGAGCTTTTGGGCTGCGTGGTTCATGGTAGGATTTTCCGCATTGGGTTTTGGTTGGGGTCATTATGTACCGACGGGGAGAAGTGATACCCCAGAGGAAAGACGAGGAGTACTCGAAGAAATGGGTAAGCTCTGTGGTGTTGGGTCAGCATAGCAATGGAAGTAATTGATCCTTTTTGAATGGGAATTCTTTACCGGCATATGTGGCTGTACTTTTGGGTTAGACAGTTTGTGTGACTCGGTTGAGTTGGGGAGATGCGGTCCTGGTGGCTTAGTTGTGTGCGGGCGGGTCTCGGATAGTTCTTGATGGTGTTGGCCATGACTTGAGTCAGCTGTCTGCTATGGGCATAAGGAATATGTTGTATATTATAATTTTCTCCTGGATGGATATAAGAAGTTAATATAATATTGGCATTATTGGATATCATATGTGAAGAGCGTGCATTTCAGGAAGGTACCTTGTGTTATGGGTTGCAGATGCTTGGCTAGTTGTATGATAATTATGGGGTTTTGAGGCTTCTGAGGTTCAGGTTTCGTTACGTGGCTGGATTTTATTTTTTTCATGGGTGCTTCAGTAAGATGAAGGGTGTGTGAGTGATGTATCAGCCATTCGGGTAGCGTAGCTGAGATCGGGTATGGAAACTATGGTATTCCTGAGGTTTTGGACCTGGATGTCCTTATATGCGGACTATTTCTTGTTTGCGGATTGTGAAAAAATATTGAGAATGGGATAACTAATGGCATAAATTGTCGGTAGGTTGCCATGGACTTGTGAAGGGATATTTACCTATTTGGGAATGATCAGGATTTGGTTTGGGGGCTATTTGAAAGCCCAACGAGAATGTGTACTTTATATCGGATCAGGTTTGGGTACTCTTGTGAAGTCGATATTATGGTTATGTTATAGGGAGAATGGATATTATTTGTGCCCCTGACCTATGTTATGTGCTACTCTTTTATGCTGTGATGGGCTGTGAGGTTGTATGATTATTCTCCACGCATGAGGTAATTCCGTTCAGGCCTCATAGTGATATGGGCAAGATGACCCTCGTGATGTTGATTTCCTCATTGCACCTTAGTTGTGCTTGCTTTCCTCTATGTTGTTCTATTTCTATTCATTTCCTATAATTATACTTGTGCACTCTATTGTACTTAATATAAGCATTCATGTGATTAGTGAACCCGAGCACTTTGGCTCGATGAGTATCCCTATGTGGATTGATATATTTGGGCCTGGGCTGCACGCCGCAGAGGATGTTATGTGAGATACTCTTCCTTGTGTTTATTTTGTGTCCATTTCCCCTCTGTGGGATAAGTTGATGAAACTGTACTTTGTCATTATATTTGTTGCACTTGTTAGATAATCCTCGTACCTTGCTTTCCTTCTATTTTGCTACATGCCTGGGTTATTGCTTGTTTGGTGTACGGGCCGTGTTATGTGAGAATTTGTGTGATTCCATGATGAGTTGTTGGCTAGGCTGCTGGTATTGGCTGAGAAGAGGTTTTTAGATTTAAGATTCGCACTATCGATTTGGGGTGAGGAATGGTTGGAAGGATGATGATATTTTCGCTCGAATTTGGGTAATGGCTCTTGAGGGATAGTAGGGCTTCTTGGCTTGTTGACTTCATGGGTGGTTATGAGTTTCTGCATGTTTCTTGTATCTTGGTCGGCGCCGTGGAGGTCCTAAACAAGGTTTTATTCAGTGGGAAGCATATTGCTGGCATCCAGATTGTTATTGGGCAACTATGATGGTCAGAAGATATTATTACGGGCATTTGAGTTATGTAGAACATCATGTGATTGTGACCTGAGTTGAAATTGTGGCTCGATTCAGCTTGTTCAGGTTTGTACATCGTGATGATGCGAGATTCAGATCTTATGATGAGTTTCAGATGTTGAGGGTTGGGTTATGTCTTAAGTTATGGACTAAAGATGAAGTGAGGTTTTCAATTAAGTTGTGTTGTCGGGCCTACATAGGTTTGGGTGATGGGGAATCACCCCTGGGTGTATGTATGGTGAACTCATGCAGTGATTTGATAGCTTTGGAACGACTCCTGGCATGTTCGAGGATGAACGTATGTTTAAGTGGGGGAGGATGTAACGACCCAACTGGTCGTTTTGAGCAATTGCGTTCGGTTTGGTAGTTTGAGGTCACGAGTAGCTTTACACAGTGTATTATGACTTGCGTGCATCATCGGTTCGGGATTTTGAGAAGTTCGAAAAGGATTGTTTTTTGGAGTGACTTTCATTTGAGAAGTTCGAAGTTTAAAGAATTGACCAAGGTTCGACTTTTGGGTACTCAACCTCGGATTGGAGTTTTGATGGTTCCGATAGGCTCGGGTGGTGATTTTGGACTTAGGCGTGCGTCCAGATTTGGATTTGGAGGTCCGTGGGTAATTTGAAGCATTTTGGCAAAAATTGGAAAGTTGAAGTTTTGAAAGATTGAGAGGTTTGACCGAGAGTTGACTTTGGTAATATCGGGGTCGGAATGCGATTTCAAGAGTTGGAACAACTCCGTTATGTCATTTGGTACTTGCCTGCAAATTTTGGTGTCATTTGGAGTTGATTTGATATAGTTCGGACACTTGGTTGCGATTCTAGAAATTCTTCACGTTCATAGTAATTTTCATGTGTTTTGGCATCCGATTCGTGGTTATAGAGGTTATTTTGGTGTTCCGATCATGCGAGCGAGTTCGTGTTATATTTTCAGACTTGTGTGGATGTTTGGTATAGAGCCCCGAGGGCTTGGATGAGTTTTGTACACGTTTCGGAGTGTTGGAAGAAGGTTCAGTTGTGTTGGTGTCTCTGTTCTCGCATTTGCGAGGTTTTCATTGCATTTACGATGTACGCATTTGCGAGATTATTCTCGCTTTTGCGACAATGGGCTGGGGCAAGGGAGTTCGCAATTATGAACTATTTCATCGCATTTGCGATTAGGCAGCTTCGCATTTGCGACACAAACTGTCGCTTTTGCGAAAATTCTGAGCTCGCATTTGCGAGTCTTGTGTCGCATTTGTGACCTTGGCAGAGCTAGTCAGCCTTCGCTTTTGCGACGCTTTTGTAGCATTTGCGAGCATCGCAATTGCGATCTGGATGTCACAAATGCGACATCTGAGGCTAGTATTAAGACTTCCATTTCGGGGATTAGCTTCATTTTATCATATTTTGAACCCTAGGTTCGAGAGTGGGCGATTTTGAGAGAGGATTTTCATTTCAAATCATTTGGGTAAGTGCCTCTAATCACTTTTCAATTATATTTTGTGATTATACCTCAGGTTTAACATCAAATTCATGAGAATCTAAAGGAAAATTTGGGGAAAATTTTAAAATCTTTCAAAAATGAAAAATGATGATTTGAGAGACGAATTGGTATCAGAACTTGATAATTTTGGTATGGTTGAACTCGTATCGGAATGGGTGTTCGGGTTTTATAAATTTTATTGGGTTCCGAGGTGCGGGCCTGGGGGGAGGGGGGAGGGGTTAACTTTTGTTGACTTTTTGCAAATTGTATAAAGATCATAGCTTTGTTAATTGAAATTGTTTTCTCTTGCATTGTTTGATGTATTTAAGTCGTCTTTGGCTAGATTGAGCCGGGCGGTGGTGAATTGGTAAAGGAAAAGCTAAATTGAGTATTGAGTTGGCCGAATTGAGGTAAGTGTCTTGTCTAACTTTGTGTGGGGGAACCTACCCCTTAGGAATTGAGTCGATTGTGCTATCTTGTTATGTGGAAGCCGTGTACGCAAGGTGACGAGTGGGTACACAGTCTATATGTGGCATTGACCGGTTTAGATTGTCTAGTCTCTTCTCATTCCTTTGATTAAATTGTCATAACATGTGGTATCTCGTTGTTAGGCTACTCTTACATGCTCTATATGATGTTGTTAGCACTTATTTACCTCTTGCTCATTATTTGGCCCTTATATGCCTTGGTTGAAGTTATTGCCTTCCTTATTATCTTGTTACCTCTTAATTTTTGAGTTCCTCTATGAATCTGTGCATATCTGCTACATGTCCAAATTGTTATAATTGCATGCTTAATTATCACGTGCCTTACATGTATTGTCAGTTTTATAGAGTTTGTTGTATTCCTTTGATTTTTACGTGGTTCCTTTGTTGCCGTGTACTCATACCTCGGTTGTAGAAAACACTTATAAATTGAGTTATTGAATTGTTGTTGTTGATTTAAATTATTGTATGGGGGATCGGGTTGCACGCCGCAACATGTGAAATAAGGGAGGTGGTGAAATAAGGGAGGATATTTATATTGTGACATTGTGATTGTACGGTGGGATCGGGTTACACGCTGCAATAGGTGAAATACGGGTGAATTGTTATGGTGAAATAAGGGTGAATTATGATATTGATATTATATGGTGGGATCGGGTTGCGCGCCGCAACATATTATATATATTATTATGATATTGATATTGTACAGTGGGATCGGGTTGCACACCGCAACAGGTGAAATAAGGGTGAATTGATATGGTGGAATAAGGGTGAATTATGATAGATATTATATGATGGGATCGGGTTGCACGCCGCAACAAATTTGTATATTTTGTTTCCCCTGTTTTATTGTATTGGCTTCAGTTCCTTCGTACGAGATTCTGAGAATTCGTACTTCCGGTTTTCACTGTCTTCTGAGAATTTAGTTATTGTTATTGACTTACTGCCTTGCCATCATTTCCTGAACCCTTTTTCCTAGTACTATTATTTTGGTAAATTGATTTTCAAAGTGAATTTACTATGTTGAGTCATTACCGCCCGCCCTGCTGAGTTGTTAGTAATATGGTGATTTAAAATAAAAGAATTAATATCATGCTACCTTGCGTGACTTCTAAGTTAAAACTCGTCGTATATTTCAGTATTTACTATTTCTTATAGTTGTTATATTTTATTTCAATTGATTTCTCAACTTAATCTCCTTAACCAGTCTGAGGTTTTTATCTTACTTCAAAACGAATTGTTATTATGATTTAATTTAATAAATTCTATATTAAATTCAATATCTTGTTCAATGTTGTATTTTATTTGAAAAATGTTATTTTTCTTCACTCAACTGATTTCTAAAATAAAATCATCTTTCTCACGGATTTCTTACCTGGTCTAGAAACTGAAATTTTACCTTATGATGCATAAATAAAATCTCTGGAATATCTTAATTAGCATTTGACACGGATATTATGTACCGAGTAACACGTGGGTTTTGCCGTGCAAAGTGAGATGGAAAGATGTGGGTGCAAGGTGCCATGTGTGTTAAAGGTTTAGAAGTTGTGATTTATGATATGAGATTACGAGCATTGGAATTGTGGGAATTGTGTATTAGAAACGATTTGATTGGTTGAGTTGACATCGTTTTCCCTACATGAGTACATTTATACTTCATCTGTACCCCAACTATGTTATTGTTTAATTACTTGATTATTTCTCGTTGCCATTCGTGTTCCCCTTATCGTTATTATTGGTTGTTATTTGATTTCTTTCTGCTATTGGTATTACTCTGATATTCCTTCCTTGTTAGCTTTATGTCATATCCTGCACAAGTTTATATTTTCGGTAGGTGCCTTGACCTGGCCTCGTCACTACTCTACCGAGGTTAGGCTTGATACTTATTGAGTACCACCGTGGTGTACTCATGCTATGCTTCTGCACATTTCTTTTTGTGCAGAACCAGGTACCTCGGATCGAGTTGGTTTTGAGACTTATCCTTAGTGTGGCTGGAGACTTCAAGATACACTTGCTGGGCGTTCGCAGGCTCCGGAGTCACCTTCTATTGTAATTATTTCCATTGTTTCCCTTTAATCTGGAACAGTGATATATTCATTATGTATAATTACTCCTAGAAAAGCTTATGACTTGTACTACCGGTTTTAGGATTCTAAATTTGTATAAAGATTTCTATTTCGAAATTTTTCGATGTTAGTTAAATATTGTTGTTATTTCAGTCAACGTTAGGCTTACCTAGTTTTAGAGACTAAGTGCCATCACAACTCCTTCGGAAGGATTTTGGGTCGTGATAGGGTGTTGTTCCGTGTTAATATCATTATCCTGAGTTATCCGGGTTTGCCTAAGATGGCAGTCCCCGAGTGAGGGTGGCCTTAGCCTATAAAATTCGGTGGTTGCTTAATAGGTCTTATACCGCCGAGGTCTAATAGCTTGGATCGTCCGAGTGAGAGAGTGATTGTTCGAATACAGGTTAAGGTGGCCCTTGGGCTCGTTTCCTTTAGGGGATCGGAAGCAGGGAATTCCTTAAGAAATGTAAAGGAAAAAATTTTAAATGACAAGATGTTTGCAAGGAAGAGACTTTTCTTTATTATTGTGCACAATAGTAATGTATGTGTACATGCTTTGTGTCAGGATTCGAGCAGTCTATGTGGGAACGGTTCATTTGACCGTTTGGCCCTTACATTGAATCCTATCGATCGAGACCCTTCAATCCCGAAGTCTCTTTCCACGCTAAAGTCGATATCAGAGGGTAATGCCCCCAGTGTTCAGGGTTGACCGAAGAGGGGCCTCGAACGCTATTACGATCATTGTCACCGGTTCATTTCCAGCCTTCAATTCTAAGTTAACACGATTTACTTGTTGCCTCGTTAAAAACCTTTCCGGAAAAACCATTTGGGATAAAACCGGCTCAAGGAAAAAAGAGTGCAATGCGTGCTTTCAGACCTAAAACCTCGTACCGTCCCTCGTTGGATACCTGTAGGGGTTAGTTTAAGATGTAAATAAAGGAAAGAACGGGGTCACACCTTAGCAGAAATACCGCTTTAAATGAGTTATATTCTAGTTGTTCGATAGTTGCTTGACGTTCATTCTTCTAAGCTTGTAGGATCCTTTTCTGGTGATCTCTATAATTTGGTACGGTCCTTCCTAGTTCGGCCCCATTTTTTATTCGTTCGGGTTTCGGGTGCTTTGCGTGACCTTTCTTAGTACTAAATCCCCGGTATTAAAGTGTCGAATGTTGGCCCTTCGATTATAATATCTTTCGATCCGCTGTTTTTGAGTGGCTAACAGGACGAGGGAGGATTCGCGCCTTCCATCTAATATATTCAGGTTCGTACTCATAGCTTCGTCGTTCGATCCCTTTGTTGCATATCGGAATCTGATACTTGGTTCCCCGGCCTCGACCGGTATTAAAACTTTGGCGCCATAAACCAAAAAAATGGGGTAGCCCCGGTACTGGACTTCGAGGTTGTATGGTATGCCCACAGGACTTCGGGCAATATTTCCTTCCATCTTCCTTTGGTGTCGGTTAACCTTTTTTTAAGGTTTTGGAGTATGGTTTTGTTGGTAGATTTAGCTTGTCCATTCCCACTAGGGTGATAGGGCGTCTATAGGATCCTTTTGATCTTGTGGTCTTCAAGGAATTTGGTTACTTTTCTTCCAATGAACTGTTTCCCGTTATCGCGTACAATCTCGGTCGGTATTACGAATCGGCATATGATGTGGTACAAAATGAAATCGATGACCTACTTTTCTCGGACCTCTCGTACGCCTGGGCTTCTACCCACTTAGAAATATAGTGAGTCATAAACAATATAAATTGAGCCTTACCGGGTGCCCACAGAAGGGGGCCAACGATGTCCATCCCCCACTTTATGAACGATCATGGTGACAAAACCGAATGCAGCAGCTCCCCGGGTCGATGGATCATCGGAGTGTGTTTTTGGCATTCATCACATTTTTGAACGAACTCCTTTGCGTCTTTTTCCATGTCGATCCAGTAATAACTAGCTCTGATTATTTTTCGAACCAGCGATTCGGTGCCCGAATGATTTCTACAGGTACCTTCGTGGATTTCCCTCAAAACATACTCAGTATCACCCGACCCTAGACATATTGCAAGTGGGCCATCAAATGTTCTTCTGAACAAGATTCCGTCTTCGGACAGGCTAAATCGGGCTGCCTTTGTACGCAGAGCCCTCGACTCTTTTGGATCTGAGGGAAATTTACCGGATTTGAGATATTCTACACACCTATTCCTCCAGTCCCAATTTAGGCTCGTCGAGTTGATCTCGGCGTAGCCTTCTTCCACCACCGATCTCATAAGTTGTACGACTTCTCCCGAGTTGAACTCGTCATCTTCGATTGACAACCCCAAGTTAGCGAGGGCATCAGCCTCGCTGTTTTGATCCTGAGGTACGTGTTGCAGAGTCCATTCTTTGAACCGATGTAATGACATCTATAATTTGTCCAAGTACCTTTGTATTCGTTCCTCTCTGACCTTGAATATTCCATTGACTTGGTTTACCACAAGGAGGGAGTCGCACTTGGCTTCGATCACCTCTGCCCCAAGCTCTTGGCTAGTTTAAGGCATGCAATCATGGCCTCATATTCGGCCTCGTTGTTAGTCAATTTCACAGTCTTAATAGATTGTCTAATTATATTACCCATTGGTGGCTTTAGTACGATGCCAAGTCTGGACCCTTTTGCATTTGAGACGCCGTCCGTGAAGAGGGTACAGATTCCCGAGGAAGTTCCTGAGTTAACCAATAACTCTCTTTCGACCTCGGGTTTTA
The DNA here is from genome assembly GCF_000390325.3 of Nicotiana tomentosiformis. Classification (NCBI taxonomy): domain Eukaryota; kingdom Viridiplantae; phylum Streptophyta; class Magnoliopsida; order Solanales; family Solanaceae; genus Nicotiana; species Nicotiana tomentosiformis. The sequence goes on along the minus strand of NC_090812.1, from coordinate 81,847,697 downwards.
GCCTCACCTAAGGTCCTACTAACATAGTAAATTGGAAATTGCATACCTTTTTCTTCCCGAACTAGGACTCCACTTACCGCTATCTCCGAGACCACCAAGTACAAGTACAGTTGTTCGTCTGTCTTCGGTATGTGAAGCAGGGGCGGGCTCGATAAATACCTCTTGAGTTCCTCCAAAGCTTGTTGGCATTCCGGGGTCTACGAGAAGTTGTTCTTCTTTTTCAACACAGCGAAGAATCGGTGGCTCTTGTCGGACGACCTCGAAATAAATCACCCCAGGGCGGCTATTCGCTAGGTTAACCTTTGCACAACCTTTACGTTGTCCACGACCGTGATATATTTGATGGATTTGATTTTATCAGGATTAATTTCGATTCCCCTATTGGATACCATGAGTCCTAGGAAGTTACCCGACCCAACTCAAAATGCACATTTTTCTGGGTTCAGCTTCAGTTTGATGAAGGTTTCCTGTAAATTTTTTAAATGGTCCTCTGCTCGTATGGACTTAACTAACATGTCGTCAATGTAAACTTCCATTGATTATCCTATTTGTTCCCCGAACATCCAATTTACTAGGCATTGATAAGTGGCACCGGCATTTTTTAATCCAAACAACATTACGTTATAACAGTATGTGCTGTATTTAGTGATGAAAGAAGTTTTTTCTTGATCACCTGGGTCCATCCGTATTTGGTTGTACACGGAATAGGCATCGAGAAAACTGAGGATCTCGTGGTCGGCCGTGGCATAGATCATACGGTCAATGTTGGGCAAAGGAAAAGAGTCTTTGGGGCATGCCTTATTCAAATCTTTATAGTCTATACACATTCTTAGTTTATTCCCTTTTTAGGGATACCACTACGTTTGCTACCCAATCCGGGTATTTAACCTCCCGAATAGACCCTATTTTAAGAAGTTTAGATACCTCATCCTTGATTAAAGCATGCTTGATATCGGACTGGGGTCTCCTCTTCTGTTTAACCGGGTGAAATTTCGGGTCCAGGCTTAGCTTGCGAGTGGTTATCTCCGGCGGGATTCCTGTCATATCGAGGTGGGACCAAGTGAAACAATCTTCGTTAGCTATAAGAAATCAAATGAGTTTTTTCCTGAGCTCGGAGCTTAGCCTCGTGCCCAAGTATACCTTTCGATCAAGCAAGTTTTCTCGCAATATGACTTGTTCCAGCTCCTCGACCGTCGATTTAGTGGCATCAGAATAATCGGGGGCTATAAAAGATCTGGTAACCCCATAATCATCATCCTCAACTTCCTTTTGTTTGACCGAATCTGCCGAAGATGGTGTTAGTGATTACTATTTGGCCCCACTTTTTACCATCTGGTTTGGGCCCTTCGATGTCGAAACTGTAGATGCCGGTATCACCTCCTCGACCGCGGACATTTCCTTCATAGCCGGCTGTTCTCCGTAGACTATTCTGACCCCGTCGGGTGTTGGGAATTTCAGTGCCTGGTGTAGTGTCGAGGGCACCGCCCTCGTGTTGTGGATCCATGGACTCCCCGAATAAAGCGTTATACCTCATGTCCCCTTTGATCACATAAAATTTAGTCTCTTGTATGGTCCCGACGGTGTTTACGGGTTACGTTATTTCGCCCTATGTGGTCTCACATGCCATGTTGAATCCGTTCAGAACTCAAACTGCAGGCACGATTTGGTCTTATAGACCGAGCTGCTCCACGACCCTTGATCGAATGATATTGGCTGAGCTACCTGGATCAATTAACACATGTTTAACCCGAATTTTATTTATGAGTACAGATATTACAGTGCATCATTGTGGGGCTACACGATACCTTCCATGTTACACCCTATATTTTCGTACGTAAAAGTGCATCGTAAGCAAACTAATGTAGGACCAAAAAATGAGATAATATTTAAAAGTATATAAAGTAAGTTAATCATGTTACCTCGGAGGTTACAAATATTGAAGATCATGAACAACAAGTAAAAAGAGGATTGGAAGGTTCAGAAAATAAAGGAATTGAAGAAAATAATATTTCGTCGAAAGTCGACAAGTTGGGAATGTTATAACATGTACTTTTAGGGTGAAACTAGGGTGCTTAATATGATAAGGAGATTATGTTATGATTTATATTAGTCGTATGACATCCGTGTGCTATGTTTTGAAGTCAAGTGAATTGTGGAACAAAAGTCGATGAAAGTCATCACAAGTTACGTTCATAAGTTTTACTGAAAATTTTGGTCAAATATAACTGCGATGTTCTCCCAATATACTTATAGTTACGGGGTGTTCCACCCATAAAATGTAAGATCTATGCGTTTAATTTCTAACGCATTAAACCGTTTGTCAATACGACATCAGAGTAGAGAGATATGGGCATTTTTGCTAGACTGCGCAGGCTGCTAGGTGACAAGTAGGTGTCACCTACTTGCTTAAATGAGAGCCCAAAAATGGGCCATTTCGGGTCGTCCAAAGAGGCCTTTTAAATGCCTATTTTCTTCATATATTAGACTGAAAATAGGGCATAATAACCAGACATAAGCTCTGCAAAAATCCTTCAAAAAATTTCCCACAAACCCTAATTGATTTTCTCTCCCTTTCAAGTTCTAATTGGAGGTAAAACCTAGGGTTTGAAGAACCAAGATAGGAGCTGAGTTATCCAACAAATAAGGTGAGTTTACTACTCTCTTTCATCCATTTTTTCTTCTGTAAATTCATGGTAAGTCGTTCTATACTTGTAAGAACTCACGGGACGGTAATCGGAAGCCGTGAGTTCGAGTTATTCACTTGTAGCGGACTATTTTATGGACTATTTTGTGTTGCTGTTGGGCTGCATATTTTACTACTATTTTGTGGGGTTTTGGAGGAGGAAGGGGGTGGAGAAACACCATATAAATGTAGGGTGGTGGGCTGGTCGTTCGTCGTAACATTTCCGGGTCGTTTGACACTACTAAGGTGGTCGTTTTGTGTATGAAGAGATTGGGGTGTGTTGGGCTTGTAGGCCTTGTATGTATATTTTGTTGGTTTGTCAGTGAGGACCAGGTGAGAGCTCACGGGCGTCGGGTTTGCAGCGACAGCTAGGTTCTGCACAGACATGGTCATTTCCGCCATGGTGTGACATCTGTGGTAGAGGACACTTGGGCCAATGCCGATTAGGTTCTGATGCTTGTTATACATGTAGGTGTCCGGGGCATATGATGCGAGATTTACCAAATAGAGATTCTGGGGGAATGGCACAACCAGCGAGTTCAGCAACAGGATCATCTATGTCGGTGCATCTTTCAGGGCGCGAGTCTTAGTGTTCGGCTGGTAGAGGTTGAGGCAGAGGTAGAGGTTCCAGTTCATGTAGTAATCAGAAACGTATTTATGCTTTAGCGGGTCGACAGGACCAGGAGTCTTTACCAGACGTTGTGGCAGGTATATTGACCATTTGCTCTCATGATGCTTATGCCTTGATAGACCCAAAATCTACTTTATCGTATATTACCCCATTTGTCACAGGGAAGTTTGGTATAGTGCCTGAAATACTAAGTGATCATTTTACGGTATCTATACCGGTTAGAGAATCGAATATTGCTAGACGGGTTTACCGAGGTTGTACGGTGATAATTAGTAATCGTCAGACCTCAGCTGACCTAGCTGAGCTAGAGATGATGGATTTTGATGCTATCATGGTCATGGACTAGTTGGCAGCTTGCTATGCCACAGTTGATTGCCGAGCAAAGGCAGCCAGATTTCATTTTTCGGGTGAGCCAGTCCATGAATGGGTAGGTAATACAGCGACACCCAGAGGTAGGTTTATTTCCTATCTGAAGGCGAGGACAATGATCGCAAAAGGGTGCATTTATCATATTGTGCGAGTTAGAGATGCAGATGCTGAGATACCTACACTTCAGTCTATTCCCGTAGTCAAAGAGAATGAAGATGTGTTTCCAGATGAGCTTCCAGGTATTCCTCCAGAGCGAGAGATTGATTTTAGCATCAATTTGACTCAAGGAACTCAACCAATATCCGTCCCTCCGTATAGAATGGCACCTGCCGAATTGAAGGAGTTGAAGGAGCAGTTAAAAGATTTGCTGGAGAAAGGTTTCATCAGGCCCAGTACCTCACCTTGGGGTGTACCGGTACTGTTTGTACGGAAGAAAGATGGCTCGCTGAGGATGTGTATCGATTATAGGCAGCTGAACAAGGTAACTATTAAGAATAAGTATCGACTTCCAAGGATCGATGACTTGTTTGATCAGTTGCAGGGGGCTAGATGCTTTTCAAAGATAGATTTGAGGTCGGGGTACCACCAGGTCAGAGTTCAGGAAAAAGATATTCCGAAGATAGCCTTCAGGACCCGATATGGCCACTTCGAGTTCCTTGTCATGTTCTTCGGGTTGATGAATGCACCCGCCATATTTATGGACTTGATGAATAGCCTATTCCGACCATTTTTAGATCTGTTCGTGATAGTATTTATTGATGATATTCTGGTTTATTCCTATTCAGAGGATGAGCATGCGGACCACCTGCGAGCGCTACTCCAAACCCTCCGTGATCGTAAGTTATATGCTAAGTTTTCTAAATGTGAGTTCTGGTTGAAGTCTGTAGCATTCTTGGGGCATATTGTATTAGATGAAGGTATAAAGGTATACACTCATAAGATTGAGGCCGTGAAATCTTGGCCTAGACCTACCACTCTGACAGAGGTTCATAGCTTTCTAGGCTTAGTAGGATACTACCGGAGGTTCGTAGAGGGTTTTTCTTCCCTTTCGGCACCATTGACGAAGTTGACGCAGAAAGAAACTAAGTTTCAATGGACGGAGGCTTACGAGCAGAGTTTCCAAGAGCTTAAGAACAAGTTGACCTCAGCGCCAGTTCTAATACTTCCAGAAGGTCCAGAGGGTTATGCCATGTATTGTGATGCCTCAGGTGTCGGGTTAGGATGTGTCCTGATGCAACATGGAAAGGTAATTACGTATGCTTCAAGGCAATTAAAGAAGCACGAGAGGAATTATCCGACCCATGACCTCGAGTTAGCTGTGGTTGTCCATGCACTTAAGATATGGCGGCATTATTTATATAGTGTTAATGTTGATGTATTTACAGATCATAAAAGCCTACAATATATCTTCAAGCAGAAAGAGTTGAATTTGTGATAGAGGCAATGGCTTGAGTTATTGAAAGATTATGATGTTAACATTCTCTACCATCCAGGGAAAGCTAATGTTGTAGCAGATGCCTTAAGTCGCTGATCTATGGGTAGCTTAGCACATGTAGAGGTTGAGAAAAGACAACTAACTAGAGAGATTCATTAATTGGCTTGTTTGGGGGTTCGGTTAGTAGATTCTGACGATGGTGGAGTTGTACTCCAAAACACTGCAAAATCATCTCTCATAGCTGAAGTCAAGGAAAGGCAGTATGAGGACCCAGAGTTGGTCGAGTTGAGAGAGCGAGTTCCGCAGCAGAAGAAGCCATTATTAGAGCTCAAGGGAGATGGGGTTCTCAGATACAGGGGTCGTCTGTGTGTTCCAGAGTAGCAGGGCTATGAGACAGGATTATGTCAGAGACACATTATTCGTGGTGCTCCATCCATCCTGGGTCAACGAAGATGTATCATGACATTAAGGATGTGTATTGGTGGAATGATATGAAGAAGAACATTGCTGAGTTTGTCGCCCAATGTCCTAGTTGCCAACAAGTGAAGGTAGAGTACCAGAATCCCGGAGGGCTAATGTAGACTATAAAGATCCCGACATGGAAATGCGAGGCGATAAACATGGACTTTATCACGAGTTTACCTCGTTCTAATCATAAGTTTGATTCTATATGGGTGATAGTCGATAGGCTCACAAAATCAGCTCATTTCCTACCGGTTAGATCTACATATATAGAAAAAGATTATGCAAAGTTATATATTAAGGAGATAGTGCGATTACACAGAGTACCAATTTCTATTATACCTGACCGTGGGGCTCAGTTTACAGCACATTTTTGGAGGTCATTTCAGAGAGGTCTAGGGACTCAGGTGAATCTCAGCACAACTTTTCATCCACAGACTGATGGACAAGCCAAGCGCATAATTCAAACGCTCGAGGATATGTTACGAGCATATGTGTTGGATTTTAAAAGAAGTTGGGATGAACATCTATCTCTTATCGAGTTTGCATATAATAACAATTACCACTCCATTATCCAGATGGCTCCGTACGAGGCTTTGTATGGGCGTAAGTGCAGATCTCTTATAGGGTGGTTGATGTTGGAGAATCTGAGTTACATGGGCTAGACCTGGTTCAGCAGGCCATAAAGAAAGTAAAGCTTATCCGGGAGCGACTGTTGACAGCATAGACTCATTAGAAGTCATATTCTGACGTGCGGCAACGAGACTTAGAGTTCAGGGTTAATGACTGGGTATTCTTAAAGGTATCACCTATGAAGGGCGTGATGAGGTTTGGTAAGAAAGGCAAGCTTAGCCCACGGTATATTGGGCCTTATAGGATCATTCGGTGAGTGGGCCAAGTAGCTTATGAGTTAGAGTTGGCCTCAGAATTGGAGTCTGTCCATCCGGTTTTTCACGTTTCTATGCTACGGAAGTGCATTGGCGATCCTACCCGAGTGGTGCCCATGGATAATGTACATATTACAGAGGAATTGTCATACGTGGAAATCCCAGTTGCCATCCTAGACCGACAAATCCGCAAGCTACGAAATAAGGAGGTAATCTCCGTGAAGGTTTTCTGGAGGAGCAAGAATGTAGAAGAGATGACGTGGGAATCGAAGGAAGAAATGAAGTCTAAATACCCTTACCTATTTCAAACTGAAGATATGGCTCGAGATAGGATTCTACAACACAGCTCTATTTAGGCTAGCAAGTCATCAGGTAAGCTTTTATTTTTGACTTTCAATATTTATGATTTACGGTCGGTGAGGCAAAGTGTTGCTATTTATCAAAATTGGCCATGTGTGGCATGCATAGCATGTTTTCTGGCTATGTGCAGGTTGGTTTTAGTCTAGTGTACGGAAGAGACTCTGGCAAAATTTTCCAAAGTCTCTAAGAGTAAACATTCGAGGACAAATGTTCCCAAGGGGGAATGATGTTATACCCTATATTTTCATACGTAAAAGTGCATCGTAAGCAAACTAAAGTAGGACAAAAAATGAGATAATATTTAAAAGTATATAAAGTAAGTCAATCATGTTACCTCGGAGGTTACAAATATTGAAGATCATGAACAACAAGTACACAGAGGATTGGAAGGTTCAAAAGCTAAAGGAATTGAAGAAAATAATGTTTCATCGAAAGTCGACAAGTTGGGAATGTTATAACATGTACTTTTGGGTTGAGACTAGGATGATTAATATGATAAGGAGATTATGTTATGATTTACATTAGTCGTATGACAACCGTATGTTATGTTTTGACGTCAAGCGAGTTGTGGAACAAAAGTCGATGAAAGTCATCACAAGTTATGTTCATAAGTTTTACTGAAAATTTTGGTCAAATGTAACTGTGATTTTATCCCAATATACTTAGAGTTACGGGGTGTTACACCCATAAAATTTAATATCTATGAGTTTAATTTCTAACGCATTAAACCGTTTGTCAATACGACATCGGAGTAGAGAGATATGGGCATTTTTGCTAGACTGCGCAAGCTACTAGGTGACAAGTAGGTGTGTCATCTACTTGCTTAAATGAGAGCCCAAAAATGGGCCATTTCGGGTCATCCAAAGAGGCCTTTTAAAGGCCTATTTTCTTCATATATTAGACTAAAAATAGGGCATAATAACCAGACATAAGCTCTGCAAAAATCCTCCCAAAAATTTCCCACAAACCCTAATTATTTTCTCTTCCTTTCAAGTTCTAATTGGAGGTAAAACCTAGAGTTTGAAGAACCAAGATAGGAGCTGAGTTATCCAACAAATAAGGTGAGTTTACTACTCTCTTTCATCCATTTTTTCTGCTGTAAATTCATGGTAAGTCGTTCTATACTTGTAAGAACTCACGGGACGGTGATTGGAAGCCGTGAGTTCGGGTTATTTACTTGTAGCAGACTGTTTTGTGTTGCTGTTGGACTGCGTGTTTTACTACTGTTTTGTGGGGTTTTGGAGAAGTAAGGGGGTTGATAAACACCATATAAATGTAGGGTGGTGGGCTGGTCATTCGTCGTAACATTTCCGGGTCATTTGACATTACTACGGTGGTCGTTTTGTGTATGAAGAGATTGGGGTGTATATTTTGTTGGTTTGTCAGCTATAGTAGTTATGAAGGTCTTGTCGGCCGAGCATTATATTGATGTTTAGTCAGTGTTATTTTCCATTCAGTTTTATATTTTGCTTCGTAAATTATCTTGAAATGTGGCCCCATGGCCAAAGTATGACATTATATGTTCAGAGTCCCTTAGTCGCATGTTGGTACATAAGGTTAGGTGAGGCACCGGGTGACGGTCTCGCCCCCCAGGTTCGGGGTGTGACATTCCGCATCCTCGTCATTTAAAGATAAAGTTCCCTCTGGTATGTAGTCTCGAGTTCGTTTCTCCCTAGTGATGGATACTTTGGTGCGTTTCAACATTGGCCCCTATGGGATATCAACCCCTCTGATGATGATGTTAATGATGTGTTGAGCTTCTTCTTGTTCTGCCTGTTTGTTAGAATCCCTATTCCTGAAATAATTCTTGGCTCGGTCGCTCAAGAACTCCCGAAGGTGCCCATTGTTGAATAGACGAGCCACTTCCTCTCTCAACTGTCGACAATCTTTCGTTCTGTGACCGTGAGTGCCATGATATTTGCACATCTGGTTAGGATCCCTTTGGGTTGGATCGGACTGTAGAGGTCGAGGCCATTTTGTATCTTTGATGCGCTCGATAACTGATACAATGGTGGCATCATCGACATTGAAGTTATATTCCGATAGCCTTGGTGCGTCTTTGGACCTGTCAAAGCCATTTTTGGTCATAAGCGCTGCTTTGACCTTGGACATTTCTCCTTTCGTTTCTCATGGAGTTTCGCCCTGACCTGCTGCTTCTCCGATCTCCATTATACGGCTGATACCGATCCCTGTTTGGCCTCGGTTCGCGATCGATATCTCTCTTGATTTTGTCGAGGGTTCTGACGGGATAGACTGACCCCGAAGGGGCCCCGAGTTGATCATCTTCGACTCTGATTTTTGATTAATACCGGTTTTGCACGTCGGCCCATGTAACAGCTGGGTATTTTATTAAGTTCTGCTTCAGCTGTTGTGAAGCCACCGAGCTTCGAATATTAAGTCCCTGAGTGAAAGCTTGAACAGCACAATCATCAGCGACCGGCGACAGATCCATTCGTTCCATTTGAAACCGAGACACGCACTCTCTGAGCATCTCGTTATCCTTCTGTTTGACTTTGAAAAGGTCCGATTTCCTAGTCTCGACCTTGATGGCACATGCGTGTGCTTTTACGAAAGAATCTATAAGCATAGCAAATGAGTCAATAGAATTAGGAGGTAAATTATGATACCATATCATAGCTCCCTTCCATAGGATCTCCCCAAATTTTTTCAATAGAACAGACTCGATCTCATCGTCCTCTAGGTTGTTACCTTTGATAGCACATGTATAAGAGGTTACATGCTCGTTTGGGTCGGTCGTTCTGTTATACTTGGGTATTTCGGGCATACGAAACTTCTTGGGGATCGGCTTCAGAGCCGCGCTCGGTGGAAAAGGTTTTTGCACAAACTTCCTGGAATCCAGTCCCTTCAATATAATTTGGTCTATCTTGGAATTGTAGGTTTTCACCTTTTTATTGTTAACTTCGATCTTCTTCTCCCCTGATTCTATCTGTTTTGTCAGCTCCTCAAACATTTTTATGATCTCGGGATTAGCTCCCGATTCTTGTTCGTTCGACCTTTTATGACCGGTTCATCCCTGCGGGTGACTTTTCGGGGAGGATCGGGCTCAACCCGGCTCGATGCACGGCTTTGGTTTTGTAACTGAGCTATCGTCGCCTGTTGATCCTGCAACATTTTGAAGCTCACTCGTAGACTGATCCCGTCTCCTTCAACATTTTGCGTGTTTCGAGTTGCCGATCGGGCTCCACCACGAACGCTATTTTCAGGGTCGGTAGGCAAGTTTGCATCGATAGCCACATGCGAATTAGCGTCAATCGGATCTGCGATCGGAATTCCAGCGGGATCAGCATGTGGTATCTCATTACTGGGCGCTATGTTGTTATTTTCAACTTGGTGACCGGACTCGTTGTCAACATGCAGAGGTATTGATTGAGAGTTTAACATTTTTGTATTTTAGCCTGGAATCAAAGATACTTCAAAGAGAAAGTGTAAAACAGTGTGTGTTATAGAGTTTTGTATCAAATAACCACTATTATCCTTAGCCCCACGGTGGGTGCCAAACTGTTTACCCTCAAAATCGGATAATAATTGAATTTATACGCGATTTTAGGGATACGTGATCTAACTTGATACAAAAATGAGAAATCAGTCTCAAATTGAAATAAATGATTAAAAAAAAAAATGCAAACCACGCAGGTTGAACAATCTTGACTTTGAAGGTTGGTCACCCTCGAGTCAAAGATACTGCAATCGGTGTCAGAACAGAGTGATAAGATAATAATGACTAGAAATAATAGTTTATTGCTTTTAGATGTGTGTTACAATGTCCTTTACAAATAATTAGACCTTCTTTATATAGTAGAGGAGTCCTACTTTAGGTACAATTCTATATAAGGTAAAAAATCTCATGATTTGCTAATTAATCGGTATTATTGATACGTGCCGAGATTCCCGCCGTGATAGTGCAGTCCGCAGATCTTGATTGTCTTGAATTCCCAACTCTCTGAACCTTGACTTCTACGGCCGCACAATTATTGTGTGGTCCGCACTTTGCATTGCAGCACTGTCAAATTTTCTTGCATTATGAGTTGGATGCTGGGTGGATTGCCTTAAATTTATGTTGGTTTTTTGTAATATGTAAGACTCATTAAAGAAGAAAATCTCTCTCTACTAAAAGTTAATTGGATTGTGATCCATTGCAACACAGAAGCATAAATCTATTACCTGAAAACGAAGGTAAGTAATCGATCGGAATTAGTTAATCCAAATTTATAATGTAAAAAAGTTAAATAAATTTATAGTACATATAATGTAAGTCCATTTAAACAATATCTCCCTTCTCCTTAATACTAGCCTAGTCACTGTATTTGCAAGGTCATAATAACTCGGTTTCTCATGTCTCCTAACTAAAAGAAATAACTTCTGTTTAATTATTATTTTGCTCTTTCGTGTGGGCTTGGAAAACAAAACATGCATCTTCTTTGGTGGAGATTTGTCACGGCCGTAGAGAGGCATGATTTTTATTTTACTTGGGGATCAGCAATGAGTTGGTAGGAGAAATGACTTGTTAGCGAGAGGCGGATTCAAATTAAAATTTTGATGGATTCAAACTTGTGCTGAACTTGTTGTACCGTTAAAACTAGGGGTTGAATATACACACACACTCTCTATATTGAACTCATAGACTGTGGCTACTGTTATTAATCTGTATTTACTATAATATTATGAAACAGTAAATTTTTCGTAACAGAAAACAGAAATAGAAAATCAAAAGTAAAACAGAATCTCGAAATAATCAAAGCAGAATCTGAAAAATAAATTCGAAATGAAATTGAGCCCATCGAATGCACAGTGTGTCCTTAAGAAAATTATTCCCCTTAAGTATCCGAGGTGTTGGAATATTATCCTCTAAAGATAGAACGATTTAACTCACCAGAGCATCGGTACCTAAAACGCTGGTGAACTGCGAACCACTTAATGGCTGTAAATCACACTGAAATTTATTTGTGAAGAAGAAGAAGAAGAAAAAGTTCAGAAAATTTCGTAAGGAAAAATTTTGGGATCAAGGCGAATTTATAACCATTTTCTAGCACTGTTTCTGAAAAATTCTAAATTTTCAGAAACAGTCATGGCTATTGGAATAGGCAGAACGTCTAAAATATTTCGGAAAAAGAATTTAAAATAACCCGGGAAAAAATAGATCGGGTCGCGTCGCGTCACGCGTGGGCCCTGGGTTATTCTGGGTTGACTTTTCGATAATTAATTAAATTAATTTATTAAATGATTGAAAAAAATTTTGTCCAAAAAGATTAATCAATTAATCGATCTTTGACCAAATCCGAAGCCGAGCCGAGCGAGCGATGACGGCGCGATGCTTACCTTCTTCCCAACCCATTTAACACCAGGAAAATGCTTTCTTAATATAAGCACATTCCCTTTTCTTTCCTTTACCAATGAGGGACAATTGCTCTTTCCAAAGTATAAGGGGACAACTCACTTTTCCTTCACATTTCTTCCCTCTATTTCTCATTCATCAACTTCCAATCCCAACAATCTCCCACATGAATGGGGAATGGCTATAAGACAATGGAATGCACGGACAAGTGTGTGATTTACAAGCAAGGATTAACTGCATCTGGATAAGTAGGTTTCCCTTTGAACTTTCCGTAGTGAACTTATATCGGATATATTCGGTCAATCGGTAGATTTGATATCTTTGAACTGTCGAGCTTTGTTGTATACCTAAATAACATAAGTCACATAATCAACCCTTAACCATCTATGGTTCTTACAGTTGTATTCGTTTCAGCCATGAACACTGCCTGGTTTCATGAGTGCTTAGGGAATGGCTTTTACTTTCACTCCCCTTGAAGCGGCTTACACTTCACACCCACATAGGTGATTTCTAAACGTGTAGTCCTATAGACACACTATCTGGTCATTTCCTGCCATACTTAGAAAATCATTAAAAAACTTTAAGCTTTATTGACTCATCAAAAAGCCTTAATTCTTTACCCTGATTCCTAAACATTGTCTTCATCACGAGAATGGGTTGAGTTATTTGACAATGTTAAACCGTCATTAATAACTTTATTTGATCTCTTTAAACCTAGCTCTTGGGATCTCCAGTCTGCTAGGTAGAGTTACCGCCATGATGACTTGTCCTAGGCCTTAACCCCCATCCCTTCGATGATCTTTCAACTGTCTCTCTAGATAGGCCTTTTGTAAGTGGATCCGACACGTTATCTCTTGACTTCACATAGTCAATCGTGATAATACCACTAGAGAGTAGTTGTCTAACGGTATTGTGTCTCCGTCGTATGTGACGAGATTTTTCGTTATACATAACGCTCCTTGCCCTACCTATTGCTGTTTGACTATCACAATGTATACATATAGGTGCCAACGGTTTGGGCAAAAATGGAATATCTTCCAAGAAATTTCGGAGCCATTCAGCTTCTTCACCGGTATTGTCTAAAGCTATGAATTCAGATTCCGTCGTAAAATGGGCGATGCACGTTTGTTTGGATGATTTTCAAGACACTGGTCCACCCCCAATTGTAAAAATATATCCATTCGTGGATTTAACTTCAGATGATCCGGTGATCCAATTTATATCACTATATCCCTCAATCACAGAGGGATATTTGTTATAATGCAGAGCATAGTCTTGAGTATGTTTCAGATATCCCAAAACTCATTTCATTACCATCCAATGTATTTGATTGGGATTACTTGTAAACCGACTCAGTTTACTAATAGCACATGTTATATTTGGTCGCGTACAATTCATGATATACATCAAACTTCCCAATACTCTTGCATAGTCCAGTTGTGAGTCACTTTCACCTTCATTCTTTTGAAGTGCATAACTCATATCAACTGGAGTCTTGGCAATCTTGAAATCCAAATACTTGACCTTATAGAGTCTTGTGAATTCTGATTCCTAAGATCACATCAGCAACTCCTAAATCTTTCATATCGAATTTGCTAGTCAGCATGCACTTAGTAGCATATATATCCGCCATATCTTTGCTCATTATCAACATGTCATCAACATATAAACAAACAATGACTTCATGACTTGGAGTGTTTTTAATATAAACACACTTGTCATACTCGTTGATTTTAAAACCATTTTGCCAATATTGTTTGGTCAAATTTAGCATGCCATTGTTTGGGTGCTTCTTTAAGTCCATAAAGCGATTTAACTAGTTTGCACACTTTCTTTTCTTTACCAGGAACCACAAAACCCTCAAGTTATTCCATATAAATTTCTTCCTCCAATTCTCCATTTAAGAAAGCTGTTTTAACATCCATTTGATGGATTTCAAGACCATACACGGTCGCCAGTGCCACTAAGACCCTAATAGATATTATCCTAGTTACTGGCGAGTAAGTGTCAAAGTAATCAAGGCCTTCCTTTTGTCTATAACCTTTAATAACAAGTCTTGCCTTATATTTGTCAATAATGCCATCAACTTTCATTTTTCTCTTAAAGATCCATTTCGAACCTAAAGGCTTATTTCCTGGAGGAAGATCAATCAATTCCCATGTATGGTTATCCAAAATTGATTAAATCTCACTATTGACTGCCTCTTTCCAAAATGTTGAGTCAGAAGATAATATAGCTGCTTTGAAAGTTTGAGGCTCATTTTCAAGCAAGAATGTCACAAAATTTAGTCCAAAGGAAGTAGATGTTCTTTGACGTTTGCTACGCCTTGGATCCTCTTCACTTAGAGTATTTTTCCTTTGGTTCTTCCCGTGGTCGTTTATTTCTTTCACTTGACGACTCACATTCAGTTTTATAAAAATAAATATTTTTAAAGAATTCAGCATTATCTGATTCAATTACCGTATTAACATGAATTTCGAGATTATCAGATTTATGAACCAAAAACCAACATGCTTTACTAATTGTAGCATATCCAATAAAAATACAATCCACAGTTTTTGGTCCGATTTTTACCCTTCTGGGTAAAGGTAATTGTACCTTTGCTAAACACCCCCACACTTTGAAATATTTCAAGTTGAATTTTCTTCCTTTCCATTTTTCATATGGAATAGATTGCGTTTTGTTATGGGGTACTCTGTTAAGTATTCAGTTAGCTGTAAGGATAGCTTCCCCCCACAAGCTCTGTGGTAAGACAGAACTTATTAATAAAGCATTCATCATTTCCTTTAATGTCTGATTTTTTCTTTCCTCAATTCTATTGGATTGAGTTGTGTAGGGGGGCAGTAGTTTAATGGATAATTCCATATTCCGAACATATCTTTGCAAAAGGAGATTCATATTCTCCACCCTTATCACTTCTAATTATTTTAATATTTTTATTCAATTGATTCTCCACTTCATTCTTATATTCCTTAAATGCTTCAATTGCTTCATCCTTACTATTAAGAAAATAAACATAACAATATCGAGTACAATCATCAATAAAAGTTATAAAATATGTTTTCCCACCACGAGATGGTCATGACTTCATATCACAAATGTCAGTATGAATTAAGTCTAAGGAATTTGAATTCCTTTTAACACGCCTTATAAGGATGTTTGACAAACTTAGATTCAACACATATTTGACATTTTGATTTATTATACTCGAATTTAGGCAATAGTTCTAAATTAATTAACTTCCACAAGGTTTTGTAATTGACATGTCCTAAACGAACATGCCATGAATTATTTGACCCCAATAAATAAGAAGAAGCTGAAATTTTATTAATACTGTCAACAACCATTACATTGAGTTTGAGAAGGTCCTCTGTTAGGTAGCCCTTTCCAACATAGATATCATTCTTGCTTACAACAACTTTGTCAGATACAAATACATATTTGAATCCATTCTTAACAAGTAGAGAAGTTGGAACTAAATTTTTCCTAATAGTAGGAACATGAAAAATGTTGTTGAACATTAACACCTTGCCGAAAGTCATCTTCAGGAATATCTTCTCATAACCCTCAATCTTGGTTGTTGCAGTATTTCTTATGGGAAGCTCTTCTTCGGGACCATCAACAGAGTAAGTCGCAAATACTTCTTTGATAGCACAAACATGTCGAGTGGCTCCAGAGTCAATCCATCACTCCTTCAGATTTCCAACTAAGTTACATTTCAAAAGTATTACACACAGATCATCAATATCATCATTCTTCTCCACTATGTTGGCATGTCCCTTTTACTTGTCCTTTTTTGGGAGACGACAGTCAGGGTCTTTATGACCAGCTTATCCACAATTATAGCAGTTGCCCTTGAATTGTTTCTTGTTTTTCTCCTTAATCCGTCCAGAATCTTCCTCTTCTTACTTTTGTTGAAGATATTGATAAGGATCATGGATAGAGTTAGTGATTGATAGTGATCGAGTCTATTCTATTACTTGTAGTAGTTATACTAGGACTCTTTACTTGTGTGTATTGTAGCTTAGATAGGACTCCTAAATGTATAGAACTCCTCAAGTGTAATCTGTATAAATTGGTGCACAAGTGTGCAGATGACACATCAACAAAGCAGTCTCTTTCTTTTCGACTTCTACTGTGTTTCTCTGCATGGTATCCGCGCAGTAGTAAGCTACGCTACACAACAACCTTCCCATATACTTCTACTGAAAAACAATGGCCCCAAACTCATCCTCTACTGTCCCTTTGTCACTATCAATATCTTCACTACATCACCTTATTACTGCATGCCCAATCAAACTTAAGCCCACTAATTATCTCATATGGAGAACACAAATGTTACAACTCATGTAGGTCATAAAAGTGACCAAGTTGATCAAGGAAAGCATGTCTGATGTAAGTAATTCCGCTACTGTAGAGGACAGTGCACTGGATGCTAAAGCCAGTAGTGGAAAAGCAGTTGATGTTGACTGGAAAGAGAAGGATGTATTGCTAAGGACTTGGATTTCAGGAACCATGACTGAAGAAATCATGTATCTTGTTGTAGGATGCTCAATAGCCAAGGAGATGTGGAAATGCTTGGAGGAAGCCTACCTTCAAGCAACTAAGGACAAAGAGGTCCAACTTAAGCAACAACTGCAAAATATTAAGTTGGGAACCAAAAAGCTTGATGAATATCTGAAGGAATTTAAGGGCACCTGTGATGATCTTGCAGCCATACACAAGCCAGTTGATGAAGACAGTAAAGTTACCAACTTTGCCATAGGTTTAGGTCCTAAATACAGAACTTTTAGGACAGTGATGCTGGAAAAGGCTCCATATCCCACATTGAATCAGTTTGTCAATAAACTTAGAGGCTTTGACATGAGAGAAAAAAAAGAAGAAATGCCTCAACAGAACTACAACATGGCGTTTACGGTACAAAAAGGTAGAGGTCGAGGAAACTTTAATCAGAAGAGAGGCAGTAACAACTTCAATTCAAGGGGTAGACGTTTTAGGCCTGCTGGTCAAGGCAACACTAACCAGAATAATCAAACTGTGCAATCTGCAAATTCTAAAAAGGGAAAGGTTTTCACCGATGCTTGTCAAATTTGTGGTAGAAATAACCACATTATTTTGAAATATTTTTACAGGTGGGACTATTTCTATCAGGCTGCAAAAGATCTGCCACAAGCTTTAGCAGATGTTAATCTACAAAACACTGCTGGGGAGGATGATACAATGTATGTGGATTATGGTGAAACTTTCCATATGACCAACTCAGTAGGTAATTATTTAACCTTTAGACTTACAATGGAACAAACAAAATAGTCGTCGGGGATGGCTCACAATTAGCAATCCTGGGAAATACTGTTAAGTTAGGATCGAAAGTTAAAGAAATTCTTGTTGTTCCTAATATGAAAAAGAATCTTTTGTCAGTTAGCAAACTTGTAAAGGACAATTTATGTACTCTTGAGTTTGATGATTCTGGTTTTCTTGTTAAGGACAAGAAGTCAGGGAAACCAATATCCAAAGGAGCTAAAAGAGGAGGATTATATGCACGGGAGGATAACAACCCATATGCCTTGACTGCATCACAAGATTGGAAGAAGACAGATAGTATTTGGCATTTTAGATTAGGACACCTTAGTTTGAAGTCTTTAAAGCTTTTGAGTAGCAATAAATCTATTGATGTTAGAAGTTGGAATAAATTTCCTACTATCTATACTAGTTGCAAGTTAGGAAAGAGTTGTAAGCTTCTTTTTGAATTGAGAAATAAAATTGAGAAGGAAACTTTGCATAAATTTTATTGTGATCTATGGGGTCCAGCTCCTGTTCAATCTTCTCAGCATATGAGATATTATGTGATATTTGTGGATGATAATACAAGATACACCTGGCTTTATCCCATGAATAAGAAATCTGAGTTCTTTGAAAACTTCCTTAAATTCCAGAAAATGGTAGAAAGACAGTTTTCAAAGACTATTAAAAAATTTCAAAGTGATGGAGGTGGTGAATTCACCAGTACTGAGTTTATTAAACATCTGGAAAGATGTGGAATTATTAGGCAGATGTCTTGTCCTAATACCCCTGAACAGAGTGGAATTTTCGAGAGTAAACACAAACATATAGTGGAAACTGGGTTGACAATGCTGTTTCATGCTAAGCTGCCTCAGTTTTTGTGGGTTGAAGCTTTTCTATCGGCTGTATTTTTAATAAATAGGCTACCCTCATCAGTTCTAAAAAATGAGATCCCTTTTGTAAATTTGTATGATGCTTCCCCAGATTATAACAGCTTGAAGGTCTTTGGTTGCAGATGCTATCCTTATATAAAGGGACATAATAAGTTCTCACCAAAAACATATCCATGTGTGTTTATTGGTTACAACAACCTACACCAAGGATATAGGTATTTTCATCCACCAACTAAGAGGGTCTTTATATCGAGGCATATGGTATTTGATGAACTTACATTGCCCTATGTGCAGCCTGAACCATCTCACACTAATACTTCAACTCACTTAGCCACTTTTCTTGAATTTTTTCCTAAAGTGCAGGACAATGTTGAGACAACAGGGGAGACCATTGCTTCAGGGAAAGTGTTACACACAAATACAGAACATGATCATGTTGTTCTTGATGATGCAGCTAATGTCCACACTCCTCATGACAGTCAGCCTTCTAATCAAGACTAGTCTATAGACTTGAACAATACAATTAGTAAGGACAATGGTAGTGTTGAACAGAATGAAGACCTGGAAAGTGAGTCCATAACAAGTGCAGATACTGAGAGCTCACATAGTGAAATGCAAGAACCTATCTCAGTGTATGATCCACAAGATGAAAATGACCTCATACATGAACAGGTTTGTGCACTAGATAACATAGAAGGCCATCATATGGTCACAAGATATAAGGCAGGGAAGATGCCTATAACTCATACCTCATTAGTAGCAGTCAAGAATACAATGGACATAGAACCAAGGAATGTGAGCCAAGCACTTAGAAGTCCTCATTGGTTTGAAACAATGCATGAGGAAATTGATACATTACACAGGAACAAGACTTGGATTTTAGTCTCAAAAACTGCAGACATGAATATAGTTGGCTCGAAGTGGGTTTTCAAAACAAAACCGAAGCCTGATGGCACTATAGATAGGTACAAAGCCAGGATTATTGCAAAGGGATACTCTCAACAAGAAGGAGTTGACTTTGAAGAGACATTCAGTCCTGTGATCAATGCAACTACCATAAGAGTGATCCTATCAGTTGCAGTCAGTTTACACTGGCCTATCAGACAACTTGATGTCAAAAATGCATTTCTACATGGGCATCTTCAGGAGGAAGTTTTCATGAGCCAACCCCCAGGTTTTTTGATTCAAATAACCCAAATCATGTTTTCCTTCTAAAAAGGGCACTGTATGGCCTTAAGCAGGCACCTAGGGCCTGGTTTGACAGGTTTAGTTTCTATCTACTCCACCTTGGTTTTAAGTGTAGTAGAGCAGACTCATCACTATTTGTACTGCAATGCAAAAGAGGAATAATCTTGTTGCTTCTGTATGTGGATGACATAGTAATTATAGGAAACTCTTCTGAGTTCATTGCAGAGATAGTCACAAGTCTTGGAAAGGAGTTTGCCATGAAAGACCTTGGACCTTTGCATTTCTTTCTAGGTATAGAAGTGAGATACTTCAATGGAGGTATTCATCTGAATCAAGGAAAGTGATGTTGGGCATATTTCGATATGTGTTGATGTTACTTTACCCATATTTTAACCGCTTTTTGATGCTATTTGATCTTTAAAATGCCCAACATAGTTTAATTATTGGTTTTATGACTAATTGAGTTGTGTGTGATGATTTAGGGTGTTTGGAGTGCAAAAATATGAAGAAAAGGTGCTCTAGCTAGAGGAAGAGGGGTTGGATGCGTCGCATCCAATCTAGAAAAAAATCAGATTTCGTGCACCCTTAGCAGTGAAGTCAGCCCATAGCATCTGCCTTAGCATCCGCACACGGGCAAAGCTGAGATGGAGGAACAAAGGGTGGATGCGAAGCATCCACCCTAGCATGCGAAGCTGAGAAGAGGAGGACGAGGTGGATGCGACGCATCCACCCTAGCATCAATCCCTAAAGCTGATTTGGATTAGAAATAGGAGAACTTTGGCCCACGACTTTTGTACGCAATATATAAGCCAAAAACGCCTCTTTTAGGTCATCTAACATATTGGGAAGAGGGAAAAAGCCACGACAAAGCTGTGGAGGCCGGAATTCATCAAGTTTCATCTTTTTCCCACCAAACTTAGTAATCTTTATGTTTCTTTGTATGATTTGTTGTTTGGCTACCATGTCTATGTGGAGCTAAACTTCACGTTCTAGGGTTGTGGTTCTTTCATGACTATTATTATTCTGATATTGATTTTGCCTTCTTGATTTATCATATTAGTTTATTTATTCAATCTTGCGCTTAATTATTTAATTGCTTGATCACCAATTGAATATTATCTACGAATCTAGAATTGAACTCGAAAGTGGGAATTCTATATTGCATATAGGATTGAGTAGGGCAAGTTCTTGAACTCGGGCATCGGGGAACGGATTCGTGGTTAGGATAGACATATACCTAATTGCCTTGCTTGGTTGATTTACAGGAATTATAAATGCGTTCTTGTTGATTCTAACTCCATAGACATATAGGCGTTAGGTTAGCTTGAATAGGCGAGTAAGAACTCGACAGATTCTTATGAGCAATATTAACCCTGTCAACCAATAAGCTAGATAAATTAGTCGGTCAATTCAATTGAAGAATACAATAGGATTGTTAGATAGCCCATAACCCTAGATCGTTTTCATTACATTGATATCATAAAAATCTGCTCTTTCTCTGTTCAAAGTTTATTATTTATATTTTTTTATTTAATTAGTTTAGAATAAAATATTTTTAGGTTTAATTCTTGTTTAGATAATTAGGATAGTCTAATTTAGTTAATAGTTAATCATAAGTCCTCGTGGGTTCGACATCCGACTTTTAGTCACTTTATTACTTGACGACCGCGTATACTTGCGTGAGTGTGTTTGGTCGCAACAAGTTTTTGGCGCCGTTGCCGGGGACTTAGAAATTTGCTATTAAGGCAGTCAGTACACCATTGGCACAAAAACATGGACTACAATAGTCTACAGGGAATCCAGTTGATGCCTCTGCATACAGAAGTATTGTAGGAAGCCTTCAATACCTCACACTAACTAGGCCTGACATATCACATGCTGTGAACCTGGAAAGTCAGTTCATGTAAAATCCAAACAGTGAACATCTTCAAGCTGTAAGAAGGATTCTCAGGTATGTAAAGGGAACCACTCAGTATGGGCTTAGGCAGCTTGCAAGGTCACCTCTAAGGTTATATGCCTTCTCTGATACAGATTGGGGAGGATGTGCCACAACAAGGAGGTCAACTACAGGGTATACAATTTATCTAGGTGCAAATTGTATATCTTGGGCATATAAGAAGCAACATACAATGGCAAGGTCCTATGCTGAGGCTGAATATAGGGCACTAGCCTCGACTGCAGATGAAGTTACTT
The DNA here is from genome assembly GCF_000390325.3 of Nicotiana tomentosiformis. Taxonomy (NCBI): domain Eukaryota; kingdom Viridiplantae; phylum Streptophyta; class Magnoliopsida; order Solanales; family Solanaceae; genus Nicotiana; species Nicotiana tomentosiformis. The sequence goes on along the minus strand of NC_090812.1, from coordinate 81,825,963 downwards.
GGATCACTTATATTTTTAGAGATATTGGTGTGCCCTTAAAGACAACTCCAGTCTTGTTTTGTGATAATCTCAGTGCATTGTATATGACAGTAAATTCAGTCATACATGCCAGAACAAAACATGTATAGATGGATTATCATTTTGTGAGAGAAAAGGTGGCTAGTGGATAGCTTGTCACACACTTTGTTCGATCAAAGGATCAGCTGGCTGACATTCATACCAAGGCACTGTCTAAGGAACATTTTGTAATTTTTCGGAGAAAGCTAGGAGTGGGTATTCCCCCCACACTAGCTTGAGGGAAAGTGTTGAATATATTGATAAGGATTATGGATAGAGTTAATGATTGATAGTGATCGAGTCTATCTATTACTTGTAGTAGTTACACTAGGACTCTTTACTTATGTGTATTGTAGCTTAGATAGGACTCCTAAATGTATAGAACTCCTCAAGTGTAATAGGTAAAAATTGGTGCACAAGTTTGCAGATGACACATCAACAAAGCAGTCTCTTTCTTCTCGACTTCTAATGTGTTTCTCTGTAACTTTTTGGAGCAGCCTCTTCAACAATATTCGCTCCCATAATCGTTGTATTTCCACGCGACTTCTTCTCGGCTGTTTTGTTATCTTCTTTAATTTTGAGATGAATCACAAGATCTTCCAATTTCATTTCTTTACGCTTGTGCTTTAGATAATTTTTGAAATTTCTCCACGAAGGAGGCAACTTTTCAATCATTGCAACTACTTAAAATGCTTCATTCACTACCATACCTTCAGCAATAAGGTCGTGAAAATTAAGTTGAAGCTCTTGAACTTGGGTTCCAACAGTTTTGCTGTCTAACATTTTATAGTCTAGAAACTTGGAAACCAAAGGTTTTTTCAAGCACGCATCTTCAGTCTTGTTGTCACGACCCAAAATCCCACCACAGGCGTCGTGATGTCACTTAGTCTCTAAGACTAGGTAAGCCAAGTACAATTACATTTCAAGCCCCTTTTGTTTTTGAATATGAATTGAATAGGTAATCAAAACTAACAGCGGAAACAAATATGTAAACCTCCCAAGACTGATAATACTGTGTCACGAACTCTAACTGAATACATAAAATGATCTCTAGGATCGAATACTCTATATTGTTTGAATAATAATTAACAGTACAATAAAATGGAAAGACTCCAAGGAACTGCGACGACCAAGCAACTCTACCTTGAATCCTTGCGATCACACTTTAACTCTGTCTGAGTCCGATAGATCCAATACATGGCTCTGCACAAAAATGTGCAGAAGTGTAGTATGAGTATACCACGGTTGGTACCTAGTAAGTATCAAGACTAACCTCAGTAGAGTAGAGACGAGGTACAGTCAAGACACTCAATAGTCTAATAGCCTGTGCAATAAGATATACAAAATAATAGGAAATAAATAACAATAAGTGCAACAAGAACACCATTAATAACGCTCAATAATTTATAAATATAAGTACACCCAATTAAATCAAGTATTTCAAATAAATATCTTTCACATATAATTCTTCCGAATAAATCTCTTTCAAATATAATTCCTTCAAATAAATATCTTTCAAATATACTTCCTTTAAATAAATCTCTCTCAAATATAATTTCTTCAAATAAATACCTTTCGAATGTAATTCTTTCAAATAAATCTTTTTGAATAAAAATCCTTTCAAATAAATATTTTGAATATAATTCTTTCAATTAAAAAGTCACTATGTGACACTTCATTTCATAATCATACAACTACGGGTCTCAGCCCATTTTTATTTTTTTCATAAATACGGGTCTCAACCCACTTTCATATTTTCACGGCACTTCGTGCCTATAATTAAATCATCATATTTTTCCGGTACCTCGTGCCCTCATTTCATATCATAACTGCACGAACAATTGACGTGCCAATATCATCATTATTTACTCACGACACCTCGTGCCCATATTTTCATATCATAAATTTGCCTGGCAATGGCCACAGACCCCAATTTCAAAATAAATCAGACTATTACCAATTTACCAACAACAAGACCAATTACACAAGATATAAAAATAAACACATTGAAAATCACAACATCACATAAAAATTTCCAACGCAACAACCCCACATCATCACATATCATCCCTGACAATAGCCACCCTTATCTCTCCTATAGCCACCCTTATCACTCCTATAATAGCCTCTCTTATCCTTCCGCCCTGACAATATCAATAGCAACCCTTATCGCTCTTATAGTCACCCTTATCGCTCCGCCCAGACAATACCCCAACACACATAACAACAGTGAAATGTCCCCCTTATGACCACATAATATCAACAGTGAGATGCCACCATTATATCCTCAATATGATAACTCAATTAACACAATAATTTACACGAAATATTATCACGACAACGTAACAAAAATCAATTCATATCATAATTTGCACAATGGCCACAACCAATTTCAAGATATAACAAAATCAATTAATTTCACAAAAAATAGCCCAAGGCTCCACACAATGTATATAAAACCTCAAAAACAATCAACATAGATATAATAATAATTAACATAGGGCACACCTTCATTAATCCAAATTTAGATAATTATATTAACACTTATTCTTAAGCTTGCTTAATTAATTATTTGCATAGGGAAAATTCATAATGAAATCAAATTCTAAGAAATATCAAACCATAAAACTCACGGAAATCACATAACTATACAAGTAATAATTACATCAAATTGTCATATAAAAACAAGTTCAATAATTATGATTTGAGGCATGACAATTAGATGATTAAATATATAACAACAATTATTCAATTTACTACACAATATGCCCAAGACTTACACAATAAATTTTGCACATATAAGCCCGAGTACATACTCATGACCTCGCGTAAATGGCTTTTCACATTTCACAAATGGCACATAAGAATCGATGCCTAAGGGGTAATTCCCCCACTCGAGGTTAAGCAAGACACTTACCTTTTTGAAGTTAGGCCGATATTCCAAAATGGCCTTCTTGCTTGAATTGACCTCCGGATAGCTCAAATCTATCCAAATTAATTGTATAACTTCATTAAAATTTATAAAAAATAATTTCGGATAATAAAACGTCAACTTAAAAATTTATTTTAAAAAGTCAACAAAAGTCAACACGGGGCCCGCCTCTCGGAACCCGATATAATTTTTACAAAATTCGAACACCCATTCCGATACGAGTTCAACCATACCAATTTTATCAAATTCCGATAACAACTCGACCTCCAAATCTTAAATTTAATCTTGATTTTTCTTCCATAAATTCACGGATTCATGATGTAAATGAGTATGGAATCATGAAATATAATCAATATAGGATAAGGACCACTTACCCCAATGTTTTCTCTAGAAAATTGCCCAAAAATCGCCCAAGAACCGTGCTCCAAAAATCCAAAACGAAATGAAGGAAATGACCATTTTTGGTCCTTAAGTTTATGCCCATCCGTCACTAAAAGTCCACACCAGAACTTACTTGCACCATCCTTCATTCAATCGATCATAACTTTATGTACAAATGTCCAAATAATAAATGGTTTAATTTACTGGAAATTAGAATCAAAAGACTACAACTTTTATGTTTTGATAATTTTAATGGTTTATGAATTGCGAGATATAAGCTTCCAAAGTCGGCTCCACGCATCAGAAATTTTTTGCGAAACTATTCTACCAGCCTTCATTCAATACATCATAACTTTCTCTACAAATATCCAAAAAATGAATGGTTTAACTTTATGAAAACTAGAATGAAAAGACTACAACTTTCATGTTTTGATAATATTCCGATTCCTTATTAATTGTGAGATATAAGCTTCCAAAATCGGCTCCACGCATCAAAAATTTCTGGCGAAACTGCTCTACCAGCCTTATTCAATCCATCATAACTTTCTGTACAAATGTCCAAATAATGAATGGTTTAACTTTCTGGAAATTAGAATCAAAGGATTTCAACTTTGACGTTTTAAATATTTTCAGATTCCTTATAGCTTGCAAGATATAAGCTTCCAAATTTGGCTCCACGCACCAAAAATTTCCGGCGAACAACCCTGCAACAGAAATTTCCAGCAACCCTCTTTGGCCGAAATCCATTCCGTTTACCTTCCGAAATCCACATGAGGCCCTCGGGACCTTAACCAATTATACCAACATGTCCCAAAATATAATACAAACTTAGTCGAGGCTTCAAACCACATCAAACAACATCAAAACGACGAATCGCACCTCAAATCAAAATCTATGAACTTTGAACTTTCAAATTCTATATCTTGTGCCAAAACACATCAAATCAATTCAGAATGACTTCAAATTTTGTACACAAGTCATAAATGACATAACGGACCTATTCCAATTTCTATAATCAGATTTCAACCTCGATATCAAAAAGTCAACCCCCCATCAAACTTCCCAAAAATTTAACTTTCGGCATTTCAAGCCTAATTCTACTACGGACCTCCAAATAATTTTTCGGATACGCTTCTAAGTCCAAAATCACCATACGGAGATATTGACATCATCAGAATTTTATTCCGGAGTTGTTTGCTCAAAAGTCAACTCTCCGATCAACTCTTTCCATTTAAGCTTCAAATTAAGGATTGTTTCTTTTAATTAATTCTGAATCTTCCGAAAAATCAAACTCGACCACACATGTGGGTCATAATACTTACTACGAAGTTGCTCGAGATCTTAAGTCACTGAACAGGGCGTTAATTCTTAAAACGATAAGTCGGGTCGTTACATGCTCCACCTCTTAAACAAACGTTCGTCCTCGAACGTGCTAAGAATTATTCTGAGGTTACCAAATTGATGATTTTAGTTTTACACATATACTTACGGTTGATCCCACGTTACCGTATTTGAGATAAGCCCGACAACACCGTCTCAGTTGAGATTATTTTTTGATTTACACTTATAAGCCTAAAAACCAATTTCTTACACTCCAAACATTTTCAAAAGGCCTGATTTTCACATCAACGCACTATATTAGTCTCAACTGGCTATAGCCACTCGTGTCTACACACACATCAACTTTCTTGATAGTGTTGAAGTACTTCAAAATTATTCTGGAGTGTTACATTCTCCCCTGCTTAGGATCATTCGCCCTCAAATACATAACATAACTATCTCTTCTTTTGCACGTCTCAATCCCCCAAATTTTTACTAACTCACAAATTTTTCGGAGATTTCGGCAGAGTCTCCCCTGTAAATAGGTTTATCCACCTGCCATAGTAACACCAAAACAACTCCTAACAACACATCCACAACCCAACAAAGCACCATAATGTATATATCAATAACACTAATCTCAGCATTACATGCACCGCATTATCATAATGATATCAGGACATTAAGTACATCATATGTATGCCCATCACCACATCTCTGGTCTTAATAGTTGTTCATAATCGATTATAACATCGCCGATTAACCTCATATTAACCAAAACCTCATTTTAAATTTTTCACAACACTGACAGCAAAATGTGAGGCATGAAGACCTCATAACTATTTACCCGACTTAACGAGTCACATTTAACGCCACCTGGGTACTTACCTTGTAGGCTAAAACTCAATAACTACGGCACAATTATGGTACAAAAATACATAAAAGAATTATCACATAAGACTATCAGGCATAACTCCCTATTAGTACTTTAGTACAAATTAAACTTCACAAAGGGAGAATTTAAACTCATAAATATTTTACCACAAGGACCTCATCCTTATATAATTTCCACTACGGCTTGTAGCCCGGTTTAAATATTTCACATCATATAAAAATGCGAGAATCTCGTCCTCAACTCCGAATCACAAGTATTTTGCACATTGTGCCAACTGAAATTTCAATTTCCTTTCTTTCTTCTTTTCAATAAATTTCGTAAACATTTTTCATAACACATAATGAACCCTCATACCGGTAGGGCATATAATTCATAAAATTGGAATCAGTTATTTCGAAACACATCAAACCCACTGTAATGGATAATAAAAATTACTTTTGGACTTATAGCCCTCAATGGTGCCCAAAAATAAAATGATAGACACGGGCTAACATCTTCAAACCTCCCAACAGGGATAAACATATACGTGGTTCACAAAATTACAATGCTCACCCATAAGCGGAGCATAATAGGAGGACTCGCCTCAATATTCAGAACCGAACCAAAGTAAGGAAAAATATCCTTTTATAACAAATCAGGATCATACCTGTAACGACACCATATGGTATATCAGCCTCAGCTAAATCATAGCGATTATATCAATGGGTCGGGCCTCCACCTCTTAGGCACCCTCTACCCGTCTGTCCTCCACCCCTAACTGGCTGTGCACGTGGGGTAGTAGCTGCACTGGGGGCCAGAGTTTGAGTGTTCTGATAAAATTCACCCCTCCCAAATCTGGGATAATCTCTCATAATGTGCCCCTCTGATGTCGCGGCTGCTCGTACTGAGTCTGTGCCAGATAACTAGAATAACCACTGAAAAAATCTCGTGTCGGTTGTGCACTATAAGAACTTACTGGGGCACCCCGAGTAATCTGATGTGCGGACTGAGCTGGCTGACTGCTCGAACCTCCGCCATAATGGGTCATAGCTGAAGAGTAAAATCCACTGAACCCTCCAGAGCTTCGAGACCTTTTGGCCTCCTTATACTCCCTTTCCTCGCCAAGAACACCCTCAATCCTCTTCGCAATCTCTACTACTTGCTGAAATGGAGTATCAGTTTGCAACTCTCGAACCATACATATTTTAAGATCATAATCGAGACCCTCAATGAATCTGCAGACTATCTCTCTTACTGTAGGAACCAAGATAGGTGCATAACGGGCTAACTCACTAAACCTGATAGTATATTCTAACACTGTCATAGTACCCTGACGCAACCATTCAAACTCTGTGCGCCACGCATCTTGGAGAGTCTGGGGAACAAACTCTTTCAAAAATATTTTCGAAAATTGAGCCCAAGTTGGTGGTATTGCATCGGCTGGTCTACCTTCTTTATAAACTTGCCACCACTGATATGCTGTGCCTGACAGCTAAAATATAGTAAAGGCTACTCCGCTCACTTCCACAATACCCATGGTGCAGAGAATACGATGACACTTTTCTAGAAATCCTTGGGCATCCTCTGAAGTTGTACCACTGAAAATAGGTGGACTATACCTTTTAAATCTCTTAAGTCTCTTTTGTTCTTCTTCTGATGCCTTTGGCCTGACTTCAGGATGAGCCGGAATAACGGGTTGTACCGGTACTACACTCAAAACCTAACCAATGTGAACTCGCTGCTCTGGAATATGGGTGGTAGGAGTCTGAGTTACTCCCCCAATCTGTGAAATATTTGGTGCAACAAAGATCAATCCCGCTTGAGTTAACGTACCAAACATAATCAAGAACTGTGCTAAAGTCTCTTGAAGTCCGGGGGTAACAATAGGTGCTTCTAGTACCTGTCCCCCAACTGGAGCTACTGGCGGCTCCTCAACTGCTGTTCTGACAGGTGCTCTAGTCGCGGCACGTACCCTTCCTCGGCCTCTACCTCGGCCTCGAACTCAACCTCGGCCCCGGCCTCTTGCGCCCTAGCAGAATGCGTGAGTGCATGCTCAGATGACTCGGTAGTGCGTGTCCTCACCATATGTGAGAGAATAGAGATACAAAGGCTCAAATTCCACAATCAACAAATCCGCACGACGGGAATAAAAGAAGTGGAAATTTTCTAACAGTTCTGTAGCCTCGCGAAGATAAGTACAGATGTCTCCGTACCGATCCGCAAGACTCTACTAGACTCGTTCGTGACTCACAGAGCCTATGAACCTAGAGCTATGCTACCAACTTGTCACGACCCAAAAGCCCACCACAGGCGCCGTGATGGCACTTAGTCTCTAAGACTAGGTAAGCCAAGTACAATTACATTTCAAGCCCTTTTTTTAAATATGAATTGATTGGGTAATCAAAACCAACAGCGGAAACAAATATGAAAACCTTCCAAGACTGGTAATACTGAGTCACGAACTCTAACTGAATACATGAAATGATCTCAAGGATCGAATACTCTATACTGTTTGAATAATAATTAACAGTACAATAAAATGAAAAGACTCCAAGGAACTGCGATGACCAAACAGCTCTACCCTGAATCCTTGCGATCACACTTTAACTCTGTCCGAGTCCGATAGCTCCAATACCTGGCTCTGCACAAAAATGTACAAAAGTGTAGTATGAGTGCACCACGGTCGGTACCCAGTAAGTATCAAGACTAACCTCAGTGGAGTAGAGACAAGGTACAGTCAAGACACTCACTAGTCTAATATAAAAAATAATAGGAAACAAATAACAATAAGTGCAACAAGAACACCATTAATAACGCTCAACAATTTATAAATATAAGTACACCCAATTAAATCAAGTATTTTAAATAAATATCTTTCACATATAATTCTTCCGAATAAATCTCTTTCAAATATAATTCCTTCAAATAACTATCTTTCAAATATACTTCCTTTAAATAAATCTCTCTCAAATATAATTTCTTCAAATAAATACCTTTCGAATGTAATTCTTTCAAATAAATCTTTTTGAATAAAAGTCCTTCCAAATAAATATTTTGAATATAATTTCAATTAAAAAGTCACCATGTGACACTTCATTTCATAATCATACAACTACGGGTCTCAGTCTATTTTTATATTTTTCATAAACACGGGTCTTAGCCCACTTTTATATTTTCACGGCACTTCGTGCCTATAATTAAATCATCATATTTTACCGGCACCTCGTACCCTCATTTCATATCACAACTGCACGGACAATTAATGTGCCAATATCATCATTATTTACTCACGACACCTTATGCTGACATTTTTATATCATAATTCGCCTGGCAATAGCCACAGACCCTAATTTCAACATAAATCAGACTATTACCAATTTACCAACAACAAGACGAATTGCACAAGATAAAAAACTAAACACAGTGAAAATCACAACATCACATAAAAATTTTCACGCAACAATCCCACATCATCACATATCATCCCTGATAATAGCCACCCTTATCTCTCCTATAGCCTCCTTTATCACTCCCATAATAGCCTCACTTATCCCTCCGCCTTGACAATATCAATAACCACCCTTATCGCTCATATAGCCACCCTTATCGCTTCTCCCAGACAATACCCCAACATACATAACAACAGTGAAATGCCTCCCTTATGCCCACATAATATCAATAATGAGATGACACCCTTATATCCTCAAAATGATAACTCAATTAACACAACAATTTACACAGAATATTATTACGGCAACGTAACAAAAATCAATTCATATCACAATTTGCACAATGGCCACAACCAATTCCAAGGATATAACAAAATCAATTAATTTCACAACAAATAGCTCAAGGCTCCACACAATGTATATAAAACCTCAAAAATAATCAACAAAGATAGAAAAATAATCAACATAGGGCACACTTTCATTAATTTAAATTTAGATAATTATATTAACACCTCTTCTTAAGCTTGCTTAATTAATTATTTGCACACCGTTTGGCTTGACGAGGCTATTGTCGTTGCCGCAACAGTCGCAGAAGGATGTCCATTTTCAAATGTCATTTCTCACTATCAACAACATAACAGTTCAATTAATGGCAGAAAATAAAACAGTAAACAGTACTGTAATTATTAATAAACAGTACGTTTAATAAACAAAAACTGAAGTATTTATATATTGTTTCACAAGAAAACGATAAAGTTTTTATGTTCTTCAAATCGTTTCTGAATATTAATACTTCGATGAAGATTTTATATCTTCAAATCAGAAATAGAAAAATTCAGAAGGAGTAGAAAATCACAAAAGTTTTAATCTCTAGAAAACAGAATACAGATTAAAGTATAAAAAATAATTTCCTTAAGATTGTTATTAATGTGTATTTACTATAATATTATGAAACAGTAAATTTTCTGTAACAGAAAACAGAAACAGAAAATCAGAAGTAAAGCAGAATCTCAAAATAATCAAAGCAGGATCTGAAAAATAAATTTTGGAATGAAATCGAGCTCACTGAATGCACAGTGTGTCCTTAAAGAAATTATTTCACTTAAGTACCTGAGGTGTTGGAATACTATCCTCCCAGGATAGAACGATTTAACTCACCAAAGTACCGGTACCTAAAACGCTGGTGAACTGCGAACCACTTAATGGTTGTAAATCACACTATAATTTATTTGTGCAGAAGAAGAAGAAGAAGTTCAGAAAATTTCGTAAGGAAAAATTCTGGGATCAAGGCAAATTTATAGCCATTTTCTGGCACTGTTTTTAAAAATTTACAACCTTTCAGAAACAAGCATGGCTGTTGGAACGGGGGGAACGTTTAAAATATTCCTAGAAAAGAATTTAAAATAATCCGGGAAAAGAAACGGACTGGGTCGCGTCGCGCGTGGGTCCTGGGTTATTCCGAGTTGACTTTTCGATAATTAATTAAATTAATTAATTAAATAATTAAAAGAAATTTTTTCCAAAAAGATTAATCAATCAATCTGAAGCCGAAGCCGAAGCCGAATCCGAGCGACGACGACGGCGCGAGGCTTACCTTCTTTCCAACCCATTTAACACCAAGAGAAGTGCTTTCTTAATATAAGCACATTCCATTTTCTTTCCACTACCAATGAAGGACAATTACTCTTTCCAAAGCATAAGGGAACAACTCACTTTCCCTTCACATTTCTTCCCTCCATTTCCCATTCACCAACTTCCAATCCCAACATCTACATCAGCCTCTTGCTTATAAGCCATTGAAGTACTCATTTTTTTCAACACTAACTACTTTTTTAATAACTAGTTTTAGTGTATGTGCATTGCACGTGTACATCACGTCAATTAGTATAAAACGTGTAAAAAAGAATAAATTATTGAAAAATAGCAACTGATTTTAAACTAAATGCGATATTTGTTTAAATGATTAAAATAAATATTATTACATTAATATAATAATTGAATTCAATATCTTCAAAATATATAAAGATGATGAATTTAGTTGAATTAGTTGTATAGTATTTGGAGTTTTGAGATTTTATTAATTATTATATAGATATATGTTATGTTGTTATATCTCACGCAACATATCTTTTATTAATGTTATATTCATAATACTATAATACATGAGACAAACATGTTTTTTCCACGCAACTAAGCACACAGTCTTTCCGTTGGTATAAATGAAGTATAAAAACTTTATGATAATCATCGTGTAAGGAATAAATTAGTTTTCTATTTTATTAGACAACACAAAAATAAAATCTAATTTTAATTAATCAAGATTCTAAAAAAATATTTTATGTAGAAAAATGAGGTTAAGTTACTTTATAACAAAAAATATTAAAAGGTTAAAAATGTGTTATGCTCTTTTTTTTTTTTTTTTTTTTCTGAGGACGGTCTGGACCAACTCTGCACCGCATCTATCTTCTTCGGATCCACCTGAATACCCTCACTGGACACCACGTGCCCCAAGAACGCCACTGAACTGAGCCAAAACTCACATTTGGAGAACTTTGCATAAAGCTTCTCCTCCCTCAATCGCTGTAACACAATCCTCAGATGTTGAGCATGCTCCTCCTGGCTACGAGAGTACACCAGGATGTCGTCAATGAATACAATAACGAACGAGTCGAGATAAGGCCGAAACACACTGTTCATCAAATGCATGAACGCTGCTGGGACGTTGGTCAACCCCAAAGACATCACAAGGAACTTATAATGGCCATATCGGGTCCTGAAAGCTGTCTTAAGAATATCTGAGTCCCGAATCTTCAGCTGGTGATACCCTGACCTCAAATCAATCTTGGAGAACACCATCACTCCTTGAAGCTGGTCAAACAAATCATCAATACGCGGCAAAGGATACTTGTTCTTGATTGTGACCTTGTTCAACTGTCTGTAATCAATGAACATTCTCATAGTACCATCCTTCTTCTTCATAAATAGAACTGGTGCACCCCAAGGTAACACGCTAGACCGAATAAACCCCTTATCAAGGAGTTCCTGAAGTTGCTCCTTCAACTCATTCAACTCAGCCGGTTCCATACGGTACGGTGGAATAGAAATGGGATGAGTGCCCGTCACCAAATCAATACTGAAATCAATATCTCTGTCGGGCGGCATGCCCGGCAGGTCTGCAGGAAACACATTCGGGAAATCTCGCACCACCGGAATAGAATCAATAGCAGGGGCCTCTGCACTAACATCCCTCAGTAAGGCCAGATAAGATAGACAACCTTTCTCAACCATCAGCTAAGCTTTCAAGTATGAAATCACTCTACTAGGAACATAATCTATAGAGACGCTCCACTTAACCCTCGGCAACCCCGGCATCGCCAACGTCACGGTCTTAACGTGACAATCTAGAACAGCATGACATGGAGACAGCCAATCCATACCCAAAATTACGTCAAAATCGACCATACTAAGCAACAAGAGATCTACTCTGGTCTCCAGACTCCCAATAGTCACCACACATGACCGATATACATGGTCCACAATGATAGTATCGCCCAGTGGAGTGGATACATGAATAGATGAAACTAGAGACTCACGGGGCATATCCAGATAATGAGCGAAATACGATGACACATATGAATAAGTGGAACCAGGGTCAAATAATACAGAGGCATCTCTATGACATACTGAGACAATACCTGTAATCACAGCATCCGAAGCAATGGCATCTGGACTGGAAGGAAGAGCATAGAAATGGGCATGGCCGCCCCCTGATCGGCCTCCCCTTGTCGGGCGACCCCTAGCTGACTGGGCTCCACCCCGAGCTATCTGAGTGGGTGGTAAAGAAAATGGTGCTGATGTCATAGATTGGCTCCTCTGCTGAGCCGGACCTCCCATAAGGCGGGGACAATGTCTCCTGATGTGGCCAAACTCTCCACACTCATAGCAAATCCCCAGTGCTGGTGTTGGGGACTGAAGAGAGCCCCGAGCACCGGGATAACCGGTAGAAGGACCTGGCATAGATGAGCCCTGACCCGATGGAGCACGGGATGAACTCTGAGCTGGGAGGGCACTGAGAGATGAATGGCTCTGCTGATAACTGTGTGAACCATAGCTAGATGATGCACCACGATGAACTGGGCGAGCCGTCTGAGCATGTTTGAAAGGACGACCCCTATCGTGGTAGAACTGCCCCCAGAAAGAACACCACTAAATCCACCCTGTCCATGAGGCCTCTTGGACTCTCTCTCAACCCGCTCCTGGCTGCGAACCATCTCAATCTGAAGAGCAATGTCGACAACCTCATCAAAAGTAGCACCAAACACTCTCTCTCTAGTCATAAGCAATCGCAGCTGAAAAGTGAGGCCATCTATGAACCTCCTGATCCTCTCTCTGTCTATGGGAACCAACCAGATAGCATGACGGGCCAACTCAGAAAATCTCATCTCATACTGCGTCACAAACATATCACCCTGACGAAGCTGCTTGAACTGCATGCGCAGCTCCTCTCTGCGGGACTGAGGCACAAACTTCTCCAGGAAAAGAATAGAGAACTGCTGCCATGTAAGAGGTGCTGCGCCGACTGGCCTACGCCTCTCGTAAGCCTCCTACCAACTGAAGGCAACCCCATAGAACTGAAAAGTAGTGAACGAGACCCCATTGGTCTCCAGAATACCTGCCGTACAGAGTATCCTCTGACACCTGTCCAAACAACCCTGTGCATCCTCTCCCTCTGCACCACTAAAAGATGGAGGCTGGAGTCTCCCAAACCTCTCCAATCGACGCTGATCATCATCAGGAATGACAGGAACCATATAGTCCTGAGCAACTGCAATCGGCTGGGCTGGTGGTGCCCCTGGTGTCTGGAATCCCTGTACCACCTGCTCTGGTGTGTGGGCGGCAGGAGTCTGAGCACCTCCCCCAGCCTGAGAAGTGGATGTTGTGACCGGAACAGAGACCGCCTGAGCAAGACTGGTATACGCGGTCAGAATCTGAGCTAAGGCCACATGAAGGCCTGGAATCACAATAGGCACAGGTGGTGCCTGAGCTGGTCCCACAAGCTCATCCACAACTGGTTGCCTGCTCCTGAACTGGGGCAACTGGTGGGTCTACAGGTACTGCCCCAGCTGTTGTGCGGGCTGCACCTCTGCCCCTACTGCGACCTCGGCCTCTCGCGGCCCTGACTGGTGGTACTGGTGGCTGTCCATCCTGCCTCGTAGTATGCGTCCTCACCATCTGTGAGAGAATTAGAACAACAAAAATTTAGTTACCAGAATCAAAAGATTCGCACGACAAGAATTCAAGAATGTGAAGTTTCCTAATGGTTCGGCAGCCTCTCGAAGATAAGTACAGACATCTCCGTACCGATCCGCAAGATTCTACTAAACCTGCTCATGACTCGTGAGACCTATATAACATAAGATCTGATACAAACTTGTCACGACCCAAAACTTAACCCGTCGTGATGGCGCCTATCGTGATACTATGCAAGCCGACATCTCCAAAATACTTTTAACATTTAACATAAATGAATTAATATATTTAAAAATAACCGGAGTCTTTCATAAAAACGGGGTAAAACCCAAAGCATAAGTGCGAAAACAAAAAAATAGCCCGACATCGGGGTATCACTGAGTCATGAGCATCTAGATATCCAGTCTAATACAAACAGTGTTTAAGTATCAATACAGAAAAGAAAGAAAAGATAGAAGGAGAGACAGGGTCTACGGACGCCGGCAGTTACCTCGTAGTCTCCGATACTTGATCGCGCACGAACTCAACGACCTCCGTGATCAAACACACCTGGATCTGCACATGAAGTGCAGGGTGTAGCATGAGTACAACCAACTCAGCAAGTAACAGAAATAAATAAGGAACTGAGAAGGTAGTGACGAGCTATACTATACAGTTCATTTTCAATAATTTCAGCAAGGAATAGACATGCTTTCAAATCCGGCGGTTCAAATCAAATCAATTATATTAAGTTAAAGTGCAGGTAAATCCGGATATGGAATCTTTCAGAAATTTCACGACAATGACAGATAGCAGCTAAGTGCATCAACAAATGAAAAAGCAAGTACAGCCTCTCAGGGCAACAATCACTCAACTCGTTACAACAGCTTAATCACTCGGCTCTCAGCCCTCAGTACTCACACTCAATAGGTACCTGCGCTCACTGGGGGTGTGCAGACTCCGGAGGGGCTCCTTCAGCCCAAGCACTATATCGCTGCGGCGTGCTGTCCGATCCCATATAAATAGCCATAAGACTCGTTGCGGCATGCAACCCGATTCATATATATATATACAGCCCGGAGGCTCGTTGCGGCGTGCAACCCAATCCATATATACAGTTCTAAGGCTCGTTGCGGCGTGCAACCCGATCCATATACATACATATAGCTCACAGCTCGTCACTCAGGCCCTAACTGAGTCACCAACGTTTCTAGTCTCTTGGGCTCTCAGAAATCATAAAGATAAGCCCAAACAAAAATAACATAGTGTATTAACAAGAATCAAGAAGAGACTGAGATATGATACGTAAGTAAAACCATGACTGAGTACAAGACAATAATTAGCAAATACTTCAACAAGTACTCGACCTTTGCGGGTCCCAACAGTACCATCCCATAGCCTAAGCATGATTTCTAACATGATTGCAGTCAAATTTCTATAACACATAGACAACATGTAATTAACGATAGCTATTTGACTTTACAGTCTCACGGGACGGACCAAGTCACAATCCCCCAGGGTGCACGCCCACGCGCCCGTCACCTAGCATGTGCGTCACCTCTAAAATAGTCACATCATACCAAAAATCTGGGGTTTCATATCCTCAGGACCAGATTTAAAACTGTTACTTACCTCAAACCACGTAAAATCCTACTCTGCAATGCCCTTGCCCCTCGAATCAATCACCAAATGCCCCGAATCTAGCCACAAGAAGTACGATGTAATTAATATAAGCTAAAAGAATCAATTCACAAGAAAAATACGAAATTATAAGCCAAAAATCCGAAATCGGCCGGAACCCGGCCCCCGAGCCCACGTCTCGAAATCCGATAAAAGTCACAAAACTCGAAAGTCCATTCACCCACGAGCCTAACCATACCAAAATTACTCAAATCCGATAACAAAATCTCATTCAAAACCTCAAAATTCTAACTCAAGAGTTCTTCCTCTTTTTCCCCAATTTCTCACCCCAAATCACAAATTAGATGATAAAATTAAAGTTGAAATCATGGGATTTAACCAAAATCAAGTAGGAATCACTTACCCCAATCAACTCCACAAAAATCCCTTCAAGAATCGCCCAATTCCGTGTTCTCTAGCTCAAAATATGTAAAATGGGTTCAAACCCTCATTTTTTAAATTATTACTGTCTGCCCAGATTTCCTTCTTCGCGAACGCGGTCATCCTCTCGCATTCGCGTAGGCCAACTCAGACTGCCTCCCAGTTTACTCTTCGCGAACACGATCAACGCTTCATGAACGCGAAGCTTTACAGCTCAACTCATCGCGAACGTGGCCCGTACCTCGCGAACGCGTAGACCAAAGACCTGGGGTCCCCAGCTGCCTCACTTCTCTTTGCGAACGCGACACCACTCACGCGTTCGCGATGCACACGCAGACCACACCTTCGCATTCGCGTCCTCTTCTTCGCGAACGCGAAGAACAAAATCTTCCCAGCTCCCATTAACCCTTAGCGAACGTGTAAGAGGAAACCAGAAAATATACACCATCAGATATCAACCATCAACCAAAGTCCAAAAATGATCTGTTAACCACTCGAAACTCACCCGAGGCCCCCGGGACCTCAACCAAACATACCATCAAGTCCTAAAACACTATACGAACTTAGTCGAATCCTCAAACCATCTCAAATAACATCAAAAACACGAATCACTCTCCAATCCAAACTTAATGAACTTCGAAATTTCCAAATTCTACAAACGATGCCGAATCATATCAAACCACATCCGATTGACCTCAAATTTTGCACACAAGTCATATTCAACATTACGAACTTATTTCAACTTCCGGAATCGGAATCCGACCCCGATATCAAAAAGTCAACCCCCGGCCAAACTCCCCAAAAGTTCGACTTTCGCCATTTCAAGCCTAAATTAGCTACAGACTTCAAATTCACAGTCCAGACACGCTCCTAAGTCCAAAATCACCCAACGAATCTAACAGAACCGACAGAACTCCATTCCGGAGTCGGCTTCACACAATTCCGACTACGGTCAAAATCTTAAGACTTAAGCTTCTATTTTAGGGACTAAGTGTCCCAAATCACTCCGAAACCAAAAACAAGACCTCCCGGCAAGTCACATAAGCAGAAATAGATACGGGAAAAATAGTAAATAGGGGATCAGGGCTAATACACTCAAAACGACAGGTCGGGTCGTTACAACTAACTCACACATAAATCATGGTGGTCGAAAAATAAATTTTCCGGTAGTATTTTCTTATTTTATGTTTTTTATTATTTTTTTATTTTCAGTCTAATAAATAATTACCCAATTAAAATAGAAGAAATATGAGTATTTTTTAGCCGCTCCTAAAAACAATAGCCGATAAAATATTTTTTATATATATGTGTATTATACACATATAACATACGCATTATATATATATTTTTTGACTAGCAAATGTAATTAGTTTCGGACGGCCGGTTAATTTTATATTTTTCTCTTAAAATAGGAACGACCCAACCCAACCCGACCAAATACCCATATACGTAAGTTAAAATAAAACTAAAAATGAATTCTTCCCCCATAAAAAATTTAGTTCGGAATGCATGAGATTCTGACCAAAAAATAAATAAATAAAAGGTATAATTAAAGAACACTTGAAATAAAAATGCTATCAATTTGAATAAAAATCTTGAAAAAAAAATAGAAGTGTCATATTTTGAAGGATTTACCATTCACTTTTAGTATTATTTTAATTTATATATATGAGTATTGGATCGGGTGGGCCAGATCGGTTGAGTCATTCCTATTTTAATTGGATTATTATTTATTAGATTGAAAATAAAAAATAACAAAATCACAAAATAAGAAAATACTACTAAAAAATTATATTTTTCGATCCTCATGATTTTTGTGTAAGTTAGTAAAAGTTTTATGATTTTTGTGTGAGAAAATATAGTTATGTGACTTTGATGAAAAAAAGTCATAGTTATATGATTTTTGTATGAGAAAACAAAGTTATATGACTTTAGTAAAAACAAGTCATATTTATATGAATTCCTTTAAGCCACAGAATTATGTTAACCTCAACGCAGTAAAGATTGTTTCATAGATATCAAATCAAGAAAAGAGTCTTAGAAATCAGAGTTTATGTGTAAAACGTGTGTCCTAATTATAGCAAATCAAGTAATCCATATAGACAAATGAGTGATACATGATAGCCTTGCTATCAACTCCTTTCCAAGCTTGAAATAGACATCTCCAAGTCTAAAATTTCCAATAATCTGGCATATGTTGATCATTTCAACAGTCCAAGCTCACAGCTTTGAAACAGGTAAGCCTGAAATTGTGAACCATTTCTATTTAGTGAAACCCCTCAAGCATATTGGATCAAATTTTGCAGCTCTAAGGAATTTGCATATACGCGTTACCTAAAGTTTTCGAGTTAACAATGCTTGGACATGCAGCAGGAGGTTGAGAATTCTCATTTAAGAATGCATCTACACTGTTTGGATTACCCCAAACTGGGTAGCCTTTAATTTTTCCCTGTGACATCAAGAAACATACGCATCACTAAAAATCGAAAGCACCTATTTTGTATAGCCTGAAGCCCTAACACTCAGTATCAGTAGTTCATGCATTTTAGCAAAATAATATCTTTAAGTTCAACGTGATACGTGGAAAACGATCTCTCTTAAAAATTGCATACCAGGACATTCAGAGCAGCTAGTGTAGCCATTCCCTCACGAGTCCACTGCATTAAGAATCAGGAGAGTTAAAACTATTTTAAACAAGACGGCAACCCCATGTAAAAGAGATTTGGTGAATTAGATGGGAAATAGCTGTCGCAGCAGGAACATTGCTTCTTAGATTACAGGTTAAGGACAGATAATATACAATTAAGTGCATGATTACCTTAGATGCAGAAGCTATGTGGGGTACCACAACGGCGTTCTTCATGTCCGCAAGACCAGGTTTCATGTAGGGCTCATCCTAACACAACATAATAATTAAAGAAGGGCATTACTTGAATGTATAAGACAAAGGAAGCATCCTATACTCTACAAGAATAGATTATTTGCTAGCTTTTCCTTTGCTAGAAATGGTGCATAATACACCAGTTTCTCATTGACCATCGGATACGCCTTTTACATGTTCATAGCGGGAGAAGGGAATCACCAAAATAAATATACTACTATTGTGATTACCTCAAAGACATCAAGGCCAACACGGAACATGGGATTTTCCCTCAGATGCTCAACAAGAGCTACCTCATCAACCACAGGCCCCCTACTACAGTTCACAAGTATTGCTTCCTACAGGATCAGATGGAGTAATATCAAGATGTCGCATTTGTATAAATCAGCAAGCATAATAGATATTCTTGCAACTGATTTTACCTTCTTCATCATTGCAAGCCGTTCTTTGTTTACAAGGTGGTACGTTGTTTTATCAAGGATTGGATGTAGACTTATCTAGAGAAACATTTTGGCCAGAGATTAGATCTTGAATGAGAAATCCACTACTATGTCCAGATAGGTGAATATAGATCTAAAAATGCACTCTTCATGTAGAAAATAATTACCACATCAGCCTCTCGGAGCACCTCCTCCATGGATGCAGCTCTTTTCCATGTCACAGGCTGTTCACCACTGGCTTTAAGGAACTGACCATAGGCTGCAAAGGCAAAAGAACATAAGCAGATGAAAATGTGCTTGAGAAGTTTGTCAATGTAGTAGACTGATCAAAACATGCCTGTCACAAATTTTTCTAGACGAGTAGCTTGGTACAGGTCGTAGTAGATCAAGTTCATCTTGAAGCCTTCAATCTGTTCCAACAAAAAAACAAAGTTGCTCAAATTAACATAGCAAATGTACATACATTTATTTGATCTTGATTTCCGGTGAAGATGAAGTTTGAAAGTGAAGCTCGTCCTAAAATAAACATGTAGAGCAGAGAATAGCCCTGCCTTTAAATTGTTTTCAGCCAACAATTTCAGAAAACAAAAAAGTTGAGATCAATATTTGTCAACCAAAAAGCACAAAGCAAACTAGAAAACTTAAGAGGATAAATCTTAGTAGCTGATTATTACCATCATTCTAGCATAAGCAGATCCAATACGACCAGCCCCTATTACACCAACAGTTTGTCCTTTAAGCAAGTTCCCCACAAACCTGGAATAGACCATTAATTTAGTTATAGACCTGAGCCGACACAAGAAATAGAAGGTAATTGAGATTAAACAGTTACATACAAATGTGGAAGCCATCCTTCATATTTGCCAGCTCTCATGAACTCATCTGCCTCCACAATCCTTCTCGCTGCTGCTAAAGAAAGTGAAGCTGCTAACTCTGCTGTAGTCTCGGTCAGTACTCCCTGGACATCAGAACATTATGTGAGAAGAGAGAATTATGCCTTTACAGATATGCAGATATCAATTGTCATTGTGATCACAAGCAATATTTCTTGCATCATTTACCATATCGATCAGTCTATATGGTCCGACAAAATCCCTCCTAGGGCAATTTAGAAGCTACAGATTACATTGATACACATGTCGCAAGTTCAGGATAACTTTTGTGTCTTATTTTACTAAAGAAGTGTTTTACCAGTTTCAAATTCAAAGTGAATTGGAGCATTCCCTCATAACTGAGACTCCATGTAAAAGACCTCTCACGTGAAAAAACAAAAACTTGTTGTTAAGAGGAAATATAACCGACTATAACTTCCATAATATACTATATGTGTTGTGTTGTGTCAAATGGCAATTGTCAGTGTATCGACATAGATTCAGTGCCTCTGATAAGTCCAAACACTACTGTAGACAACCTCAGACCAATCTATTGAATATTGATTAATATAGTAGATCAAACACTATATGATCAGGCATGATATGCATTTAAAATTATCAGCTAAGATGTCTTATACAAAGTTACTGATTATTTCAGTACCAAAGAAACTGGATTACTACAAATCAAAAATGAAGAAGTATAAACTTACAGGTGTGTTTCCAACAGCAACACCGTACTTGTTAGCAGCTTCAACGTCAACATTGTTGTATCCTACAGCCATGTTACTGAAAGCTTTCCCTCCAGCCCTGCTTAATGCAGAGAATAGTGTTTCTCCCCAATCCTCTGTCAACTGAATATTACAAAACCCAAGAAAATGAAAGTATTTAAGTTCAACTTTCTGATAGTGTAAAAGTTTTTTTTTTATAAGTAGGTCACTAAAAAGATAACAAGAAATAACTAATTCAACCTAAAAACTAGCTCGCGGGGTGAGGATGTCTAAACCATGTAAGGAGACAACAACTAATTCTTTCTACCAATATTGGACAGTTGACATCTGGCGCGTGGACAATATAATATGGGAGTTCAACATTGGGTAAACTAAGAATTCAGATGAGTCTGATAAAAATGGACCTTAGGATTAACTCACCAAAAGCTAACTCACGAGGTGAAGATTGCCTAAGACAATATAAGGAGACGACAACTAAGTCCCTTAGCTAAAGTTAGACACTTAACACTTAACATAACCATCCAAAAATATTCTATTGTAAACTGCCACAATAGAGTAACATAGTTAAATCTAGATCATTTAGAAGAAAACAGGAGGCAAAACTCGAAAGCAAATCACAAGCCATAATGCATGTAGGATCAATCACCTGTCCAATGACTCCATCGCACCTATCTCCAATAAGAGCAAGAATGTCTTCAACCGATAGAATAGTTTTCTTCTCAGTGCATATCTACTCATAATTACAAAATCAAATGCATTAAATCAAGTTAATCAAACCCAAAAAAGAATGAACAACTTGAAAAGAAATATGGAAAAGGAATATATATATATATATATATATATATTACTTCGAGACGACAATCTTGTTCAATTAGAAGATTAATCCATCTAGTTCCCGGCATAGATTTTGTGCTGACAACTCTGTATTTCCCATTTGGATTCCACACTTCAATTTGAACTGGCTTTGCCATCTTCAATTCTAACGTTTATGTCTCTGCTCTCTGCTTACTCACACCACTTTATTTCCTTCTTTAAATGAAATCTTCTGGTTTCTATTATACCTAAATATATAAATAAAATTGCAGGAAATTATCAGGTGCATTGCAGAACACTACAAAATTTTCTATCAGTAATAAAAGAATGGGAGTAGAGAAAACATATGGTACGTGTCGGATTATGGCTTGTTGATGCATAGAAGAATGATATGTTGGAGTTGCAGGGAAACTTGTATGGTTGAATTATTAGTGATTTTAAGCTGAGGACCTCTCATTTTGGCAGAGGATAATGGGACTCTGGGTTTACGCCACGTAAGTTGGCTGCTATCTTTATTGAACGACGACAAAATTTAGCCCTTTTGCTCCAAAGAATTGTGAATCACCAGTTTTAGAGACTATCTGCTACATATAAGATGAGAACACACTGCAACTAGTTGTTGGTTACAATTTTTGGAGGTTGCAATTGTTATGAATTTTAGAAAAAATATGCAAGCAACAACACGGTTGAAAATAGGATTGAAAAATTATCTCTAAAATTTTATTAATCATAAGTCTTTAAATAGTCAAATAAATAAAATAGTAGACTCCTCCTACAACTAAATTACTAAACTCTTACTATAATTAAAATGCTGAATCTTCTAGCACACTTATCCTAAAACTAAACAACTAATTATTCTAGAAAACAGTAGCAGTAACAGATGCAAAATCCTTCCTTCTTATGCTATTAGTGCTTGTGCATGAGCATTTTTAAACTTGCACACTTTTGTAACATGACCTTTTTGTTTGCAATTTTCACATAATGCATCAAGTCTCCACCAACAAAATTTTTCTAAGTGTGCTTTCTTTTTGCAATATTTGCAATAAGGATAATCAACTTTTTCTTTTTGGTGTTTCGCATAAAAAATATCCTCAGTAACTTTGTCTTGTCTGAAGACCCTTCTTTGCTCTTGTGCTTGAAGAGCACTTATTAATTCTGCAACAGAGATGGTAGAGAGATCTTTAGACTCTTCCAGAGAGGAAATTTTGGATTCAAATCTCTCGGGAATTATCACAAGAATTTTTTAACTATCCTGTCATCTTTGAAATCCTGGCCAAGTAATCTGATTTTATTGACAATTAAAGAAATTCGGTCAGAATATTTAGCGATGGTCTCATCATCTTGCATTCTAAGAGATTCAAAATCTCTTTTCAAATTTAAAATCTGATTTTGTCTGCCTCGTTCACTTCCTTGATACTCCTGTTTGAGTGTTTCCCAAGCCTCTTTTGATGTCTCACATGCAATAATTTTAGAGAAAATTGAATCTGCAACTAAATTTTGAATTATAGTTTTGGCTTTGTATTTTTGGGTTTTCTCATCTGAATGAGCTTTGATTTGGGCAAGGGTAGGATTTGCAGGAAGTGGTTGTATAAGTTTGTCTTCCATTACAACTTCCCATAGATCATAAGCTTCAAGATAAGATTTCATCTTCACTGACCAAATCTGATACTTTTCACCAGTGAAAGTTTGTGGGGTATTCAAAGAGAGACCGTTGCTTGCCATTGTTAAAAATTTGGTTAAAAATCGGTATGGGTAAAAATGCATATGATTTAAAAGTGGTTGAAATTGATTGTTTTTCAGCGAATTCAGAGATCCGTCAAGATCAATGGAGGCTCTGATACCACTGTTATGGATTTTAGAAAAAATATGCAAGCAACAAGAAGGTTGAAAATAGGATTAAAAAATTATCTCTAAAATTTTATTAATCATAAGGTTTTAAATAGCCAAATAAATAAAGTAGTAGACTCCTCCTACAACTAAATTACTAAACTCTTACTATAATTAAAATTCTGAATCTTCTAGCAGACTGCTCCTAAAACTAAATAACTAATTATTCTAGAAAACAGTAGCAGTAACAGTTGCAAAATCCAACAGCAATTTTATCACACACAATGCACATGTACTATTTAAATGTAGACTTTCATTGACCAAAAAAATGTAAAATTTCAATTCTATAATAGTAAAACTTTACTTCTATCTTCCCTTCTCTTAGTATGATGGGTAACTTTTTGTTACTACATTAAAAAAAAATTACCCAGCACACAACTAAGCTTTCGTCGTGCCTGGAGTTTGAGTAAAGACTACTAATTACATTGAGTTATTGTACATAACTCTATCTTTTATATTTGCAGACTACAAAAAGTTGTTTATACGATTTAAACTCATGATATCCTAGCGGAGTTTGAGGAAAGGCTACCAATTACATTGAGTTATTGGACATAACTTTATCTTTCATGTTTGCAAATTATAAAAAATTGTTTCTACGACTTAAATTTATGACGTCCTAAACATACCGGCAAGGTTGTATTATTTATCAATGCACATGGTTGAAATATCTTGAATATGTAATCTGTACTAAATTTGCACGTGCAGTAGTACTCTGATCTACACCCTCTAACTAAAGATCTTAGATTCGTATTACATATATATTTTACGCTTATATTTGCAATTTGAACATTCATAGACTATTTTTTTTCTTTGTTCTTATTCATAGACTTCTACGCACTAATAGTCCGTTGGGATCAACTGATTGTAAATTGCTGATATGTTTGAAGTGCTGAAAAGTATTTTAGTGCTGAAACTGATTTTTTAATTAAGCATTTACGTGTTTGAATAGACGTGCTGAAACTAATAATAAACAGTTGATGTGTTTTACAGAAAAGTGTTGATAAGCTGTTCTTTTAGTAAAATGACTAAAATACCCTTAATTATTTTTTTTAAAAAGTGAAAAGTCTTTTTGTAAAGAAAAGGATAAACGACGAATATGGAATAAAGAGAAAGTTATTTTGAGAAAAGTATTTTGGGAATTAAAAAAGGAAAAAAGTTCATTATTGCCCCTGTACTATTGTAAATAGTATACGTTTGTCCTCTGTTTCACTTTATGTCAAAAACCCACCCTACCGTTAGCAAAGTAAGTGGAACTGCCCCTAACCCTAACGGATGGCCAATGTGGCAGCTGACCCACTCCATTTTTTCCATGTCAGCTGCCAAGTCACTTATTTACTCAATTAAAAAAAACATATCCCCCAACCCGAATCCGGAACCAAAATAATGTATTTTTGGACTCAAGACACAAAAATAGGTGAAAAACAAAGTTAGTGACCAAAATACATATAACGCCCTTTAAAAGGGCGCTATACCTTAACGATCGTTTCCCCGTTAAGGTATAGCGCCCTTTAAAGGGGCATTATATTTGAATATGAAAAGACGGGCAGGTATAGCGCCGTTTATTATAGCGCCTTAATAAACGACGCTATACCTACATAAAATACCATCCCCTTCCCTTCCCCACCAAACCAGAACCCTCCCCCCATTAATGACCAAAAAAGCTCGAGTGGAGCCGACCCGTCCCACAAAAAGTAAATATTCTCGGTCTCACATCCTAGCTAAGGCGTTATCTCGTTGTGAGTTGCTCGTTTCGGCTCCAAATCGCCAAATCTTCAACTTTTTAAAAACCTTAAATCGAGGTATTCCGACTTATTTTTTATTGAAACTCGTATAAAAAATGCATATTAGTTGTTTTAATGTGTTCTATGTTATTTTGTGATTTAACTATTTTGTTATTTTTATCCGGACTATGATATTAGTGTGCTAAAAAAATTAGTAAAAATAGAGAAATTATTATTAGTTGTTAAAAAAATGTTAACTAGATACTTTTTACTGTGATATATGTATTTTCGTGAATATTTTGTGATTAAATTATTTGTTATTTTTATCTGATTTAGATTATTTATTGTCTTAAAGACTAGTAAAATAGATAAATTATTACTTTAATTTCCTCTAGTGGTACTGGTGGCCTAATGTAGTACTTGTATTTGTAATGTAGTATCGTTTTAGCTTAGTAAAATGTAGTACCATTTATTGTAGTATCCTTATAGTTATTGAAATTAATCATTTAAGTATCTGTTATACCCAAAAATACGTCAAAATAGATGATAGTTCAAACACAAACTCTGTCCAATTCTAGTCAACGATCGTAAAAATATCCGATAATTCAAACACAAACTCTGTCCAATTCTATTCAACGATCGTAAGAAAATAGCATGAGAAAACAACAATATTTTTCGGATACCTTGGTGTGACTGGGCCTCAAATATCGAGCCTGGAACCCATATGTGAATATTTAATAATTAAATCTTGTATAATTATGAAAATTAATTATTTAATTTTATTATAGTCAAAAATAAGTGAGTCATAAACAAAAATATATAATAATGAAACTAACATATACAATATTAAACTAACATATGAATAATAAACTAACATTTAAAATAACAGACATCTTGAGTGATAAATCGAGAAAATTTTCTCATTATGAACACAAGAATTCAGGATATCTTGGTGCTACAAGGCCTCAAATATCGAGCCCGGAACCCATGTGTAAATATTTAATAATTAAATCTTGTATAATTATGAAAATTAATTATTTAATTTTATTATAGTAAAAAATAAGTGAGTCATAAATAAAATATATAATAATAAAACTAACATATAAATTAATAAAACTAACATATACAATATTAAACTAACATTTAAATAATAAACTAACATTTAAAATAACAAACATGTTGAGTGATAAATCGAGAAAATTTTCTCATCATGAACACAAGAATTCAGGATATCTTGGTGCTACTGGGCCTCAAATATCGAGCACGAAACCCATATGTGAATATTTAATAATTAAATCTTGTATAATTATGAAAATTAATTATTTAATTTTATTATAGTCAAAAATAAGTGAGTCATAAACAAAAATATATAATAATTAAACTAACATATAAATTAATAAAACTAACATATACATTAAACTAACATATAAATAATAAACTAATATTTAAAATAACAGATATGTTGAGTGACAAATCGAGAAAATTTTCTCATCATGAACACAAGAATTCAGGATATCTTGGTGCTACTGGGCCTCAAATATCGAGTCCGGAACCCATATGTGAATATTTAATAATTAAATCTTGTATAATTATAAAAATTAATTATTTAATTTACAAACAAACATATAAAATAATAAACTAACATATTAAAGTAAAATAATATAATTAATCTTGTTTAATTTACAGTAGACGGCATGGAAGTTCCGCCTTTGCATCACGGACCTGCCAGCCTGGAGCTACTGGCATTACAGGGCGATCATAGGTCATCCCACATATGGGAGGGATAGTTACTGGCCCAGACTTTCCGTGCCAGGAGAGTAGACGATATGTGGGGCTTTCTCAAGGACCGCGCTCTCCATCCCCGTATAGTCAGACGCCTCCAGGATACGGGCTTTTATAAGATTATGGAGATCGGCCGGCTGCAGCTCCATTGGTTGTTGATCACGGCCCTGATAGAGTGGTGGAGATCGGAGACGCACACATTCCATTTGCCCATTGGCGAGGCCACCATCATGCTGCAGGACGTGGAGGTCATGTATGGGCTGCCCGTTGATGGACACCCTGTTGCTCTGCCGCATGCCATGAGAGAGCAGACAGGTTTGCAGTACCTGGACATGCTGCAGCGGCTCACCAGTTTACAGCCACCGAAGGAGACTGCACTGGTTGGGGCCAGTCGTCTGCAGTTGATGACTGTCCGACATCATTTGGAGGCATTACACCCCTGACATCACAGACGATACACTAGAGCTTCATATTCACTGGTACACGAGGTTGCTGCTACTCCTTATGTTTGGAGGGGTTTTGTTCCCGAACACTTCGGGGAACCTAGTGAACTTGAGATTTCTTCATCATCTTGAGCGGCTAGATGATTTACCCCAGTACAACTGGGGTGTTGCTATTCTCGACTACTTGTATAGGCAGATGTGCCGGGTGAGTATGGGCACCCAGCGTGACGTTGCTGGATTTTTGCCGCTGCTACAGGTGAAAACATATTCGAATACTCTATTCATTATAACATACCCAGTAAAAATATACCTTAAATTTTACGTCCACTTTGTATGTTAGGTCTTGGCCTGGGAGCGGTTCCTGCAGTTATAGCCACCTCTACCTCCATTAGCTCCGGTTGCACCATCTCCGTTTCTCCCTCTATCTAGGAGGTGGGTTGATAGGCGGGGATATGGACGAGAGTACGAGGCTCGACATAATCTCCCCTTGTGCAGGGATTTGTTGGATTTGCTGGAGAGCGCACACGTAAATGTATACCTAAGTTTACTTGGCCTGGCTTCATATGTGTTGCGTATACTCACGTTTTCTGTTGTTACTTAATAGTTCATTTGGAGGCCATACAGGGATGAGCTAATAGCCAGATTGCCCGATTATTGCTCGGCCAATAGAATTCTGTGGATCTCTTCCGTCCCGTTGATGTGCCTTGATATTATAGAGCATCATGCCACCAAGCGAGTACTTTGCCAGTTTGGCCGCCCGCAGCTTGTACCGCCACCGCCCGACTGGCATATCACACATTACCAGCGGGATGATCGTTCCAGGGTGAACCAGACATATATGGCATGGCTAGAGGCACAGATCAATACTTGGGACCTGCGACATGACCTGATTCCAACCCCCCTCCACCTGACCGGATGGAGACTGATCATGATTATATGGGTTGGTACCGGGTTACCCGACTTTTCGTCGGGAATCCCATTTATCGCGCTGGCGGTCGATACGTTCCATACGCCGGGAGGCACGAGGCACTGGTATGTTATTTGGTATACTTACTTATAACGTTAACCTAGCGTTCTGTAATTTATATTTTACATATTGTGCAGGCTATTGGCCTACATCTGTTCCACCAGTTGGGACTGCAGATGCAACAACATACTGACGAGGGAGAGGCCGCTTTGCACGAGTATGGCCGACAGGTTATCGATCTGGCTTCCCGGACATTGCAGCGAGCCCGAGATGATGAACGCTTAGGACACGAGCCTCATTATGTGGTGCCAGAGCAGTACCATCGTAGGCACCAGTGGCGTCGAAGCGTGGTCAACATGGTAGGCGTGCCCCACGAGGTAGGGGTGTCCCACGAGGTCGTGGGGGTCGGTGAGGAGGTGGTCTCCAGCAAGGGGGCGTTGAGGCACCTGTTGAGGATGTTATAGTTGATCAGCCGGGTGACCTCCATGAGCCAGGCCACTCTCACATCAGCATGTCGTCATTTAGCCTTCAGCTTCAGCTCACTCCAGAGGCTTCGCAGGTGACCCCGTCAGCTCCATTGTTGATCACGGGCATTGTCATTACGCGAGAGGATTGGGATTAGTATTTTCATGATCTTCCAGGCCCATCGAACGTTGCTGATGATCGGCCGACACAAGATGTGGATAATGGGCGCCGGCTGAGTTATGGCTCATCATCGAGGGATGTTGGGGATCTCTCACAGGCGCAAGTATGTTTGTATTACTATTACATTTAAATTTATTTTTATATCATTGATTAGCCATAAATATCTTTATGTTTTCTTTTATTAAGGCTTCATCCTCGCCCGTCACGGAGGCCACTTTGTGCGATACTGACCTGGTTGCGCCAGATGATTATATTCAGGAGACCGACGAGACCATGGTAAGACAATTTAAATTTGTGTATCTTAACACGTACATTACAAATATATATTTTCATATACTGAAATATCTTATTATTCTGTAGGTTACTGCTGGACAGACGACCCCTTCTACCGAGCCTGCCAGCCCTATTGACGATCATGTTGCAGCGCATCCTCCGATAAAGAGGCGACGTGATGAGGATGATCCTGATAGTGTAGCCGAGCGAGATGGGATGCACCTCAGGCCAACAGTTGCATTAAAGCATACATGATATGGGACGCATTGATTTTTTTTGTATTTTATGTACATATGACATTCAGTAAATAATTGCAATGGATTTTATTGTTTACACTATATGCGCATTATGTTTTTATTTCTTCGGTTTTTCGTTATTTTAATACTACAACACAAGCACAAACATAGCAACTTAACATAATTTAAATTCAGTACAACTGATGAAAATATATGACACGGAAAACATAAAGATAAAATACTATACTCAACACATACATGTGTTTGTTTAGTCACTACCGCCTATTATTCTCTGCTCCAACCACTTAAATTTCTCTTCCATTTTATTTTTTTCTTCTTCCGCCTCTTTTAGTTTCTCCTGCAATGTCGCAATTTCTCGTTGCATTTCAGAGATCTAGCCTTGGTATTCACTGTTCATATTCCAAACATACTACAAACATGATTTATAATATTCCTGGTTAATGGGTTCATCATACCATTCCTCAAACATACAATGATTTCCGTCATTGCGTTCAAACCTGTATAGGCACATCTTGTATCTGCACCCAACATTACCATCGGACCAACATGCCTTCATAATTGCACGTTTGCCACAATAGCACCTTGGTTGGTCATTGCGTCCAGACATTTATTAATGCAAGAAAAATAAAAAATGTATGGAAAGTTTTGCTATTTATTTTGGTTAAGCGCAGATAATAACTAAAATGCGCTAGTTATTTATAGGCAAGACAACCCACATAACGTAGTATTTTACCGTGCTATGCTTCGTGTGTTAAAGATTCTTTCGGGTACAATACAGCTTTTTTAGAAGATAGCTTTTGCAGTCGAGCAGCTTTTCAGGTCGACAAGACAACACACATAATGTAGTATTTAACCGCGCTATGCTTCGCGTGTTAAAAATTCTTTCGGGTATAATACAACTTTTCCAAAAGATAGATTTTGCAGGCGAACAACTTTTCAAGACAATTGTTTTTTAAAAAAAAAAGGGTTTATGTTAGATTGTTGTACTAAAGTATTAATGTTAAATATCAATAAGATTTATCAGCAATGGAAACATAATTTTATTTTATACATTCTGCAAGATAAACAAGTACATACACTTATTACAACCACATTACGGAAACAAAACACTATGTGTATCCTTGATAGTTTGGCACATTAGATGAACTTCCACCAGGAGCTGGATTACCACCGCTACCCAAACTAGTTGAAGGACATTTACGACGGCCGTGCCCTGTTTGTGAGCATATGCCACATTTGCGTGCATAAACGGTATCACCAACATCCATTTAGTTTTTTATACGCGTTCTTTTTTGCACTTGTCGCTGACGCAAAAACTCCTTGTTACACACCATTTTAAATGGTTCCGGTGGCCAATAATACTCAGCACCCACTGGCTGCAACTGCCTACTATAGGTGTTTAAGTATGCAGCAACACTATATTTTTTATCAACGTAGTTGGTTGGCCCTAAACCTGTATGTTGAAAGCACTTGATGGCATGTGAGCATGACATGTAGTAGATTGACCATTTATCACAAGAGCATAACCTTCTGGATTCATTTACGGTGTGCGTATTATTCCCCCGATTGTGATGGATAGCGGTGCGAACTTCAAAAATATTTCACTCGTTGCAATACTGTAAAAATGAATGCCAATGTGCTCGCTTCCTGTATTTCTCAAATCTTTTCATTGGTATTGACATAAACTCAATACCTCTTTCCATCAATGACGATGCACCTGTAGCCCTTTCAACAAACCTCTCCGCCATCAGCTTGAATGACATCCATACCATGGCAGTGACAGGCAATCCTCGTGCAGACTTCAATAACCCGTTGAAAGACTCTGACACATTTATAGTCAGAATTCCCCATCTTCTGCCACCATCCGCATGCAAAGTCCACTTGTCAAGATCATGTCGCATCAACCAACGATAGGCTCCCTCGTCTTCCTGCCTGATAGATTCCATGCGCCTCCTGAATTTACAATGTTAGTGATTTATTGCAGCCATCCACATTAAATCATGCAAATCCTTGTTGGGATATGCCTTCTGGAAATTGGCCTTCAGGTGCCTCACAAAGTAATGGTGGTAGGCATACGGTTCCTGCCATGCACGCAAATTCTATACAGAACTTAAAATACCACCATGCCGATCAGATATTAGACAAATACCTGAACGCTATTTGATAACGTGCTCTTTCAAGTGGTTCAAAAATAGTGTCCATGTCTCTTGGCTTTCATTGGCACAAATAGCAAAAGCTAAGGAAAATATACTTCCATTAGCATCTACTGCAACGACAATCAACAACTTAATATCATACTTTCCATAGACATGAGTGCCATATATGGATATTACTGACCAGCAATGCACAAAACCATCAACTGCTGGTTTAAATGCCCACAACACGTATCTGAATATATATTTTGGTATTCCCGGACTTTGCTCAAGCTTTCATTCAACAATAGTCCCGGGATTAAAGTGTTGCAATGCGGCCATGTACCTGGGTAGAGATGTAAATGACTTATCCCAGTTACAATAAACAATTTCAAACGCACGTTTGCGCCCGAGAAATGCCTTTCTTTTGGTAATGGTGCACCCATATTCCTGGTGAACGGATGTAATACACTCTTTGATCTTATACCCTATGGACGCTTCAATGTGTGGAATCAATACAAGAGAAATCAAGTCAACATCCAAGTTGAAGTGATTCCCACTGAATATGTCCATTTCATAATTGTGGGTGCCAATGTATTTTCCCACAACCCACATATTTATTTTCTTCTTCTTCTTCGCACGCAGCATCCAATTACAACCCGTAAACCATCTACGACAAACAACCTTGTATACATCCGGAGTTGACTCCCATACCGTCATCTCACGACACTCTTTTACGCTGTACATTTTCACCGCCCTGCTTACGCGCTCTTTATCAGGAAAAAGCATGCCCTTTGACAGCACCGTTGGTCTAGACTCATCCCACATTGCTGTCTGAATTTCGTCAGTATCCCTTGTGAGGGCATCCACATCCGGCATACTTGGCAAATGATCAATGTAGGGAATCTCCCTTGAATGAAACGACACGTGGGACTCGTACACTCTTAGTCTAATGGGGGTGGAGCATGCTCCCTCGTCAAATCAGGTCCAGCATTCTCTTCCTCCTCATCATCACCCTTATCAGGGAAAGGTGTGTCATCTACGGACTCATCGACATTGTTGTCATAATCATTGTTCTCTTCTTGACTCTGTGCATATGCTAGATCCTGATTAAATATGTCGTCTTCGGGCAATTGAGTCAGGACAGGACGTTCAAGTCACACGTTTTCACTGCACAACCAACAAAATAATGAGTTACTCAAATTGATAAATACTTTACATATAGCTATATCACTTCACTTACAAATCGTAATGTGTTGACATCCCATGATGGACATCATCCTATTGGTGATGACTCCCGGATGGACCACCATGATCCAACACACCAGAACTATGCATATTCTAACTGGCGTTGGTTCATAACTTGTAAAATTCATATCTGGCCGGTACCCCCAGTAAAATATATGAGTGTTAATACAAATTCAATACAACAAAAATAAATATCGTAACACAAAGAAAAATTGAAGTTTACCACTCGTCTTGTGGATCATGTAAAGTAGGAGAGAAATTATTTCCTCGCTTCTCATTCACCCGTGGAGATAAGTTTAGATCAGGACAAACTCTTTCAGCCGGAACCTGTTCGGCTAAAATTGCTCCAAAATAATCACCCGATGATTGAGGGATATCCCTGCTTTGCGCAACCTCATTATTGCGAATGTCTTCAGCCTTGACGTACATTTCCAATATTTTTATCAAAAAAAGTTCCCGGTATTCATCCGGAGTCCTCAAAAAATCACTCAGAGATTCATCATCATCGATGTTAAACTCAGCATAACAAGCAACCCCTTGCGGAGTGACAGAATACAGATATCTTGTGGTTACTTTAAGGTTCACCGAACGTTTGCTCACACTCATTTTTTTTACATAACAACGATACCAATCTATCATACTCCATTGTAAGTGGCAACTTAACATGACACAGTGGAGATAAACTATAGCTTACTGAGTTATTCACCACCACAACCTCACCCCATCCCCCACTCCCACCAATATAATGAAACCCTAATTCTTCGCTCTTCAGACATTATGACAAAATGCAAAACAACTTAACGAAGAAAAATTTAACAAGACTTGAGAATTTTTCTGAATGAATTTTTACAAAATCCTTAAAGTCTTTAAATAAGGCAATGCCCAATCCGGGGGGTCGAATTTTTTGAGGTATAGCGCCTTAAATAAGGGCGCTATACCAATTTGAATTATTGTTATGTCAGTTAAGCACATAATAATTATTGGTGGGCCCACAAAATATGTATAGCGCCTTAATAAAAGGTGTTATACCTGCCCGTCTTTTATATAGCGCCATTATAAAAGGCGATATATGTATAACGCCCTTTTAAAGGGCGCTATATGTATTTTGGTCACTAACGTTTTTTCCACCTATTTTTGTGTCTTGAGTCCAAAAATACATTATTTTGGTTCCGGACTCCCCCCAACCCCACCCTCTTCGGGCTCCCTACTTCTTCTTCCATGAGTTCTTCATCTTTGCTTCAAATTTTTCAATCCAAACTAGGCCAAGTTTTTCATCAAATTGACTCAAGTTGCAACCATAACTTCTCAACATTAATATTCTCAACAAATTCAAGCTAACACTATGATTAAACTTCAGCAAATTAGAATATCCATTTTATGTTCTCAAGCATTCTTACAAGTCCTTCAATGGTGATTTTTTTTTTCGAATCTATAAACATCAGTGTTATTCTTCCCGTTTCAAGCTCCAATTTTTACTTTTTTTACTCGATTTCAGTAGGAAACAAGCAGAATTTCAGATTCTTGGGTCTTTTTTCAACTTCAAATTTCGGCAACCCAAAAAATGGAGTACAAATTTGTTCTTCACTTAAATCTACGAAATTAATGTTTGATTTACGATTTTAAGCTACAAACAACAACACCGACAAATCGAATTGTCAATTTCAATTTTTCGACACACAAATAACACACCATAGTGGGTTTCGAGATTCTCACCATAATTTCCAAATTTTTCGACACCCAAAGAACACACCAAAGTAAATAACATTGTGCAATTGGTTGGCGCATAGAAATGTTGCATGTGGCCGTTGTACACATTTCATTTAGACAATTCTAGAATGAAGTAACAGTTTAACTAGCACTCTATCAGTGGCCAAAATGCTTAAAATCAACATTTTCTCGTATCTTAGCTTACATATTCATATGGAATAACAAATTGATAATAAATTTCTTGATTAGCTCGTTTATTTTATGAAGATATTATAGAATTCTGAGTCAGAAACTAGTAATATCACGTCCTAAACAAAATTATCATCATTCATTTGACACTATCATGATTCTGATTGTTTGAATAAGTGATTATTAAATAATTAACGTAATCAATTTGATTGAAGTGATATAGAATTTTGTTAACTCTTAAAACTTACTTTGACTGACGAAATCAATTTAAACACAATTTATCCGCTAGAAGTTAAATCATTTCGCTCGTACTAATTTATATGTTCTGTGTGAGAAAATTGACACACATATAAAGAATTTAACCTACTGGCTCTAACTCTAAATCATGAATTGATACATAACTGCAATTTTTTATGCAAGTAACTTTCTTATTGAGTAGATGACAAACACGGACGAAATTAATTAGATTGGAATCATTCATGTGGATCCGTGTTAGAAAAGTGAATATTTACATATGATTTAATAATATAAAATCAAAAAGGGAAAGAAATATAATATTATGACTCTTCCTGAACGTAAAATTCATGTTTATGACATGTGATTATATTGTTGATTAGTGAAACAAATAATGTGATTCCTGCGAACTGTGTTCAATTTTTTCTTTCACTACCTACATTTGAAAGAAGGCTTTGACTATTGGATTTTCAATGCAAGTGAGTTGACTTGTATCAATTTGGCTTTGATGAATTTTCAATGCAAGTGAGACGGATTCATCGATTTGGAAAATCGTCAAGAGAGAGAAAGACTACCCTCTCTCTAACTTCCACTAACCCATCTTAACCCAAAATGCCCACATGCCCACATCCGATAACCGACCCCACACTCCAAAACCTACTGGAATCCCCTAATATTTCCCATGTCCCCCATCTACGGGATATGGAAGAGGATATGCCCCAAAAGAACTCCTTTAAGAAAATCCTCCTTGAGGCAAACCAATTCTCATCTACCATGTACCAACTACCGCACCAATCACCCTCCATTCCTTTATTTGAACTAAACGTCAGGAACATTCCGATCCCACTGACGAATGAAGACAACGTCAGACTCTACCAACCTTGGAAAAATTCCCTAATTATCAAAACTTTTGGGTGGAAAATTCCACACCAAGTGCTGCGAGCAAAGCTAGCACACTTATGAAAACCAATAGAACCCCACACCCTCATCGATTTGGGCTGGGATTTCTTTATAGTCAAATTCAATCTCGAAGAGAGCATGACTAGGATCTTGATAGAGGGCCCATGGTTTATAGCGGGACATTTCTTATCGGTTCGCCGATGGGAACCAAATTTCGTCCTAGTAGAATCTAAGATAGCCATAACAGCTGTGTGGATCAGGCTACCCCAGTTGCCGACGGAATTCTACGATAAGGCCATTCTGGAACAAGTTGGCAATAGAATCGAAAAACTCTTAAAGATCGACACATGTACCTCCTCGACCCTAAGGGGCAGGTACGCAAGAATTTGTGTTCAAGTGTCATTGAAAATCCCAGTTACCACTAGAGTAACCATAGGTACTCACACCCAGCCCATAATGTATGAGGGAGAGGGGATTGTTTGCAACGCCTGTGGAAGGATTGGGCA
This sequence comes from Nicotiana tomentosiformis, assembly GCF_000390325.3. Lineage (NCBI taxonomy): Eukaryota > Viridiplantae > Streptophyta > Magnoliopsida > Solanales > Solanaceae > Nicotiana > Nicotiana tomentosiformis. The sequence goes on along the minus strand of NC_090812.1, from coordinate 81,789,035 downwards.
TACAATTAGGTTTTGTTCCTTCAATGCTAAACCCCCAGACCTAAACTCACAACCAGATTCCCACACAAATACTCCCTCCTCCCTCCCCCCCCCCCCCAACAAAAGGAGAAGAAATAGTTCATAACGGAGATGGTCAATGAAAAAGTGTCCATTTCCGGAAAAACAAGCATCTACAATGGCAGCAAAAGGGAACAACGACAACGGCTACCCAAACGCAGGTAAAGCGATTCAATCCGGTGTCAGGTACGTTCCTTGCCCTGAACCACAGGCCTGCCATGGGCTCCTCAAATTTGGGCCGCATTGAAAATGACCCAGTGAGCCAGTTGGCCCAAAGGGGGCGATCTCTCGATCCAAAAAGGTGATCCCTAAGGATTGGGCATACAATTAGGTTTTGTTCCTTCAATGCTAAACCCCCATCCCTAAACTCACAACCAGATGCCTACACAAATACCCCCCCCCCCCTAATCGGAGAAGAAATGGAGATTGTCAATGGAAAATTGTCCTTTTTCCCGAAAAACAAGCATCTACAACGGCAGCAAAAGGGAACAACAACATCGGCTACCCAAATAGAAGTAAAGCGATTCAATCCGGAGTTAGGTACGTTCCTTGCCCTGAACCACAATCCTACCATGAGCTCCTTAAATGTCACTCCCCAAAACTGAGAAGCGCGACCGGCGCTCAACCGAGTGAACCTGACCGAGCAAGCCTGTTAGATTTTCTTCTACCCAAACTCATCCACAAATGGAGGTAATACATATTTTCATTAATTAGACAAAAAGGTGTTCATGTCTACAATACTAATTCATTATCAATAGTTTTATCATTTTTAAAGTCTCAAATGGACAAGTAATACAACCACAACATAACATATTTTGACTTTTCCAGCACCAATACACAACCTACATTATGTATATGGAGCCTCTATAGATAAAGAAGAGTACAATGATAATGCCGGCAACAAGGCCCCGGCTATACCTCAAACAGAATACAGAAAGTACAAAAGATTCATGACCCCGGGATGAAGTGGGGCTCACCAAATTAGCTGGGAAGAAGGTGTACTGTTATCACTAATCAATATCTCCTGCTGTGGAACCACCTACATCCATTTAAAGATGCAGCGCCCCCGACAAAAGGGACGTTAGTACTGTTGAATAGCACTAGTATTTATAACTAAACACCCTATCAATAGAATGACAAATAATACAAACAAGATTATCATAATGCTAATGAAAGCCTTAATCAACATCAAACCTCAATTTAGGATCAAGACAGTGTTTCAATCAATTTCCATATCTTACATTGGGAGATTTTTAGTATAGATATACCATTTCCACAATACCATTATTCACAATACCAGTACCACCGTACTCTCAGCACGGAGTCCATCACGACCCGATCGGCTAGGATATCTCATTAGAGACATCAACCACAATTTCTCTCAATGTCAATACCACCGTCTTTAACACGAAGTCCGATCACGACCCGATCGGCTATGCTATCCAATAAGGACATCAACCACAATTACCATTTCAATTATAATTTACAGCACAATCACCACCATGTGTGCGGCATGGTGTCCGATTACGACTCGACCGACTAGGATGTCTTATTCGAGACATCAACCTTTTTATATCAATTATCGCATTTCATACTTTTTTTTATATCTTTTCATCTCATTGGCACTAGTGGCCAAAATTATAAAATCATTCTTGGTACGTTGGCCGTATTTAGTATTTCATGCTCACCTTTTCAATTTCAAATATCATCATCATCAACAACAACAAATACAATTCAAATCAAGGTATGTAGTACACATGTGAGCAATTTAGAGTCTAAGGCATATAAAGATATTTCACAAAATTTGGCATAATAGCCTTTGTTTGAACTTGACTTGAAGTCGAAACATTATTAATGCACATACCATATTTTAATGCATCCTCAATTGATAATATAACATGAATAAAGCATTTGAGATACTTGTCGAATATATATCTTTCAACCCAATCTTACTCGGAATAGACAATTTTATAATGAACCACTCGGGACTTACATATTTTTCATGAATATCGTGTGATTCAATTCTAAGAGAAGAGTTTAGCCAACATACCTCACTTGAGCTTCCTTACACTCTAAATGTTTCGGAATTTTTAGCAACTTCAATCTATTTTAGAAATATAACAAATTGAACCAAAATTAGGAAGATGATCATGGTTCTAGCTCATTTGAGTATTTTATCAAACACTAGGTGTGCATAAGGTTTCAAGGTCCTTTTATGGAGAATGCCATCATCCCACAACCCAATCTTTACTATTTTTAGCTCAACAATCTTCCTACACCCTTTGATAATACATGTATGTAAAATAAACAACTCTCATGCCCAAAAATTATCTTGCTAATTACCCATTTTCAGAAAATTTAAAATTAGGGGTTAGGATGTAGAATCTTACCTCTAGGATGAAGACCTAGTGCGTTTACCTTCTTAATCATCCAAAACATGGGCAAGAATTGAAGAACAATTATTGAAGAATACCTTTTCACTCTAGGACACTCTCTCACACTCTAAAATGTCAGATTATAGCTCAAAATGGCCCAAGACTGTATTTAACCAAATAGAGTTGGGTTTTAAAAACTCAAAAATGGAGCTCCGGAACAAGGTATGCGATCGCATAATCAATATGCGAACCGCATTTCGGTCGTATAATTGTTGGCCAAAATGACCAAAAATCTGCCTATGTCTGCGGTCACTATGCGATTGGCATAACTGTTCTGCGGTCGCATAATGAACTGCAGAACAGTTATGCGGTCGCATAGTCGACCGCATAATTGCATCCCAGCTGACCCTCTTCTGCCTCACTTCTGCGGCCATTATGTGGCCCGCAGAGTGATTCTGTGGTCCCATAATCGATCGCAGAAATGCGTTTTTCCCCCAAAAAATTTCCTTTACTTTTCGGTGCATTGTTCAACCCAAAGAGTCTAAATACTCAACAAGTAAAATCAATTCGGCACCACGAAATATTATTTTCTTTTGCAAAATTTTACGGGGCCTTACATTAAATTTGGGCCGCATTGAAAATGACTTAGTGAGTCAGTTGGCCCAAAAGGGGCGATCTCTCGACCCAAAAGGTCTAGATACCTCCCCAATGGCCTCTGTGGACCATAAGCAAATTAGCCAAAATCATCAATTAGGCACAAGTAGCCCACGTGACCCATCACATACAAACTTTCTGGCCATAGAAGGTACCTACCTAACATACCAATAAAAGATGCCTCTTTGGGCATAATATCTTACACCCGTACTCACAAATTTGATACTAACAAAGTGGAAGAAAATACCTTAAGTGGACTTCTATATGTACCCCCTAAATAGGGTATTCTTACACAAATAAAAAATACCCCAGTCTCTCAAAGAGATATGCTCACTGCCCAATCCCACTTGTCAGTGGGCCAACCCACCCTAAGGGACCTAAACATCGATCCCACTACACTCACGCACAGAGCCCAACCCCTCCCCCTCCCCCCCTCTCTCTCCTCCGATTGTGTCACCCCCTCTACAGGTAATCGATTACCTACTTCATATCAATCTTCCATAGTTACCAGTGAGAAGACCTTGTTTGTCAATCCTCCAAGATTGACTGCTCAATCTTCAGACATACCTCTCAACGAATCAGACATGGATTATAGCCGTAGTCCCAATAATATGACTCATTCTTCCCAACCCCTCTCTTGCGGATCCTACAAGGCTGAGTTCAGTAATGGAGAACTCAAACTCAAATACCCAACCCGCAATCACCAACCCACTAACACCTTCCTCTACCCCACTACCACCAGAACACACGCCAGACTCATGGCTAGAGCTGGCATTATAGGAGACCAGTCAAAAAATGCAATAGATGGTGGGGTCAGTGATCGTGTTCAATTGCACACCTCAAAAGAAGTATGAAACGATTGTTTGCAATAATAAAACCTAACTAAGAGTCGGGGTCGAATCTATATGGAGCTAAAATGGAAGTTAGGGGTATATATTCTAATGCGTGTGATTGAATTATCTTGATTTGCACTTCCACAAAAAGTTTTTGTTTCTATTTCTAATTTTACACTCAAGATTGCAGAATAAAGAAAGAAGACTAGGAATAGTTGTTTTTGAGACTTTTTCAAATTGGTAAAAAGCCTAGAGATGTGACCATTACCTAGGTGTTTGCCTAATGGGATAAAGACCTTAATACTTGTTTTGTTGATCAGGGTGTACTATAGATATCAACTCTCAATTACCCACTTAATACCTCCCGGTCAGAGAGAGATTTTGCCCAATTTGGCTTTCTCAAGTCCAAATGGATATCACACAAAACAGTTGATAAAAGCTCAAGTCAGGTTATTACTATCTCTAGGTTGAACCCCTTAATTGGGTTAATCAATCTCTCGATTGACCCAATTCCTTGTTAGCCAAGTTTTCCTAGACTAAGACTCTCTTTCTCAAGTAGAGACTAAGTCAAATAGGCATGAACTAATGTTTGCAACTATTAATTTCACAAATTAAAGCATGAAATAGGCTAAATAATAAACACACAATCATAAACAAGTACTAAATTAGACACCCGTAAGGTTTACACACTAGGGTTGGGTCACAACCCTAGTAAACATCTAGCTACATATGCTTGGGTTTGAAGAAAAAGAAGAAGAGAGACTAATTAAACTCATAATGTAAGCTTAAAATAATAAAATCTATAGTAAATTACACCACAATATAGTAAACTTCCAAAAGAGGCAAAGAAAAATGACTACAGTAATTGCTGATGTCAAAAACTTGACCTAATTTTGTTAAACTCTTCTATTTATACAAGTCTAAAAATCTCAGACAAAAATGCCCCTCAAGATGTTCTGCAGCCGCACAATTCCATGTGCGGTCCGCAGACTTCTTCATCTGGCAGAAGCTGGGATTCTGCGACCACATAATTCTGAATTGCGGCCGCGAGGCAACATTTCTGTGGTCTCAAGGCACTTCTTTTGTGGCCGCACAATTCTTGTGCGGTCCGCAATTCACAGGGAATTGGGACTTGGAAATTTGCACACTTTCTGAACTTGAGTCCTAGCCCAGCTCTTGCGGCCGCACAATTAATGTGTGGTCCGCAATTTGCACAAATATCTGCTGAATTTTGCTACTATTTTTGCGGTTGCGAGTGGAATTCTACGGTCCGCAATTGCTTCTCTGGCAGCAAAATTCCTTCTGCGGATCGCACATTGTATGCTTTTGTGCTATTTTGTTGCCTTGTGCTTGGACTACTCCTCTTTGAGCCGGATTTCATCTCGGGAGTCCAACTTCTACCATTCTTGCATTTTGCACATTTCATTAGTTTCAGGAACACAATTCAATGGTTTTAGACTAAAACAAAAGCTAAAAGGTGCTAATAAGTAGTCAAAATCCCCACTTATTAGTCAGTCCCCATGAAAATCAGAATCCAGGACCCTCGATACTTAGTGAGACTAGCCACGCAGCTACTCCATCAGGACCTGGCAAACTTTGGACACCAGCTGTGGATGTCCACCCTGCTTCAGGCATAATACATTAGGACACATCAACCATTGTCCAAGGAGGAGATCAACAGCCTAATGGGCCACCTGTGCCAGTCCATGCCTTTCTTTCCTCTAATGAACCTAGAGACTCCAACCCCATTACCCAAATTTACCCTGTGGCTACCAATAGTCCCAGTACCCTCCCCCCCCTCCCCCAATACTCTTGTCCAGTATCTCCCATCAACCAGATGAGCAGGGGACTCAACAACACACTAAGTTACCTTAGAGAATCCAATGTGGATCTGGAAAATCTCATAGAAAAGCTGGTAGGTCCCAAAAACAAAAACATTCATCATGCAAGAACCATTAGAAATAGATTTCAAAGAGCCCTTGGGGGAAATGCTTATTGCTTTGTGCCCCATAAAGCTAAAAAGCTACTCAATAGATCTCTGAGTGCCCTTATCTCAAGGCTCAGGGAACTCAGTAGTATCCCTAAACCCTCTGTTGGGTGTGATGAAGCCAACCCATATGGCCAAGGGGAAAGGAACCAAGAGGAAGGCCCCCACTCAAAATCCATTATTAATGAATTTCATAATATAGATTGTTAGAGGTGTTAATAGTGTTGAGTTCCGTAGGCACTGTGCCTCCATGGTTAAGCTTCACAACCCTGCTCTGGTGGTTCTTCTTGAAATTAGGATGGCAGATCATAGGCACCTCACTATTGAGCTCCAGTTTGATGCTCAATTCCAAACCCTCTCTATTGGCTAGTCTGGGGGCATTGTGCTAATGTGGAAGGAGGATTTACTGAAGCTGGAGGAGGTGTCCACCTCACCCCAAGGGATCCATGTCATGGTGCGGGTAATTCCATCTTCCACAAAATGGCTATTTTCTGCTATTTATGCTACTAACTGCTTAGTTTATAGGACTAGACTGTGGGAGCTCCTAGAAGACTTAGCTTATGTTTATAGGGGCAATTGGCTAGTTGGAGGTAACTTTAATGAAATTCTGAAAGCTAGAGATAAGTTAGGAGGTAACTGCTTAAACTTCAATAGCAGTAATAGATTATGGCAGTGTCTCAATCAATGTAATCTAGTGGACCTGGGATTCAAGGGCTCTAAATACACCTGGACCAATAAAAGATATACTAGGAGGCAGGACCTGATCCTGGAAAGACTAGATAGATTCCTTGCTACTGATAATTGGATAGAACTCTTCCCTGAAACCATTTTCACCCACCTCCCTAGGACTCATTCTGATCATTGCCCTCTACTCCTCAACCTCCTGAGCAACTACCACACTACACACAATAGACCATTTAGGTTTGAATCTATGTGGTGTAACCACCCTGATTTTCTACCCATTGTGCAGCAAAGTTTATCCCTTGAGTATAACATCCATAAGGCTACTGAGATCTTCAAAAGTAGGGTAACCATCAGGAATAAACATGTGTTTGGCAACATATTTCACAAGAAATAGCATATCCTTGCTAGATTAAATGGTATTCAAAGATCCAATAACTACCCATTTAGCACTTTTCTCCAGAGTCTAGAAGCTAATCTTCAATAGGAGTTTAATGTTATCCTTAAGAATGAAGATGACTTCTAGAAGCTCAAATCTAGGATTAACTGACTGAGTGAAGGGGATGCCAACATCAAGTTTTTCCACACCTCAACCCTTAACGTAAGAAAGAGGAACATAATCTTTTGTTTGAAAGATGACGCAGGAAACTGTAACGACCCGACTTGTCATTTTAAGAATTAATGCCTCGTTCAGTGACTTAAGATCACGAGCAACTTCGCAATATGTATTATGACCCGCGGGTGTGGTCGAGTTTGATTTACGAATGATTCGGAGTGATTTGGGATACTTAGTCCCTAAAACGGAAGCTTAAGTCTTAGGATTTTGACTGTAGTCAGAACTGTGTGAAGATGACTTCGGAATGGAGTTTTGTCGGTTCTGTTAGCTCCGTTGGGTGATTTTGGACTTAGGAGTGTATCCGGACTGTGAATTAGAGGTCCGTAGCTGATTTAGGCTTGAAATGGCAAAAGTCAAATTTTTGGAGATATGGACCGGAAGTGGACTTTTTGATATCGAGGTTGGAATCCGATTCCGGAAGTTGTAGTAGGTCCGTAATGTCAATTATGACTTGTGTACAAAATTTGAGGACAATCAGACGTGATTTGATAGGTTTCGGCATCGATTGTAGAAGCTGAAGTTTCAAAGTTCATTAAGTTTGAATAGGGGTGCGATTCATGATTTAGATGTTATTTGATGTGATTTGAGACCTCGAACGAGTTCGTGTTAGGTTATGGAACTTGTGGGTATATTTAGATAGGGTCCCGTGGGCCTCGAGTGTGTTTCGGATGGGCTACGGACCATTTCCTTCTATTTTTGAACTGCTGGTTCTGGTGTCTGATATCCTTCTTTGCGATCGCGAAGATTCTTCAGCAAAGTGTCTCTGCTGATTGCCTCAATTTCCTTCTTCGCGTTCGCGTAATACTCCTCGTGATCCCGTAGCTCTGCACATTTCCTTCATCGTGTTCGCATCAATTGCCCCGCGTTCGCGTAAGCTCCTGCCCATTGTTCATCGCGTTAGCGTCCCTTTACTCGCGATCGCGAAGGGTCTTTCTTGGAAGCCTCAATTCTCTCCTCCGCGATCGCGACCCAATCTCCGCGATCGCGATGCATAGTCAACTGGGCAGAATTAAAAGTCTCAAAAATGGGGTTTGAGTTCATAACACAAAATCAAATTGGGAGCTCGGTAGAAGGCGATCTTTGGAGAGATTCTTGCGTGGGTGTTTGGGGTAAGTGATTCTTATCCAGTTTTGGTTAATTTCCATAATTATGCCTTTGAATCCAACATTTAATTCGGATTTTAAAGGAGAAAAATAAAGATTTTTGTAAAATCTTCCAAAAACAAAAATTTAAGATTTGGAGGTCGAGTTATTATTGAAATTCGATAAAATTGGTATGGTTGAACTCGTATTGGAATAGGTGTTTGGATTTCATGAAAATTATGTTGGGTTCCGAGGGGCGGGCCTCGCGTTGACTTTTGTTGATTTTTTGGAATAAATTTTTAAGTCGACGAATTATTATCCGGAATTGTTTCCGATGAATTTTAATGAAGTTGTAGTAAATTGGATAATTGTTGGCATATATTTAATTATCTAGTTGCCATGCCTCAAATCACATTTATTGAATTTGTTTTTATATGATAATTTGATGTAATTATTACTTGTATATCTATTTGAATTCCGTGAGTTTGATGGTTGATATTCTTGGAATTTAATTTTCATTATGAATTTTTCCTATGCAAATAATTAATTAAGCAAGCTTAAGAAGATGTGCTAACATAATTCCCTGAATTTGGATTATTGAAAGATTTGCTTTATGCTGAATAATTTCTATCTTTGTTGGTTGTTTTAGTGGTGTTATACGCATTGTGTGGAGCCTTTGGCCATTTGTTGTGAAATTAATTGATTTGGTTATATCTTTGGAATTTGGTTGTGGTCATTGGGCAAATTGTGATATGAATTGATTTTGTTATGTTGTCGTGATAATTTCCCGTATAAATTATTGTATTGTGTGAGTTATTATTTTGAGGATATATGGGTGGCATTTCACCGTTGCTATTATGTGGGTATAAGGGTGGCATTTCACTGTTGTTGTGTTTGTTGGAATATTGTCTGGGCGGAGTGATAAGGGTGGTTATAGGAGAGATAAGGGTGACTATTGATATTGTTTGGGCGGAGCGATAAGGGTGGCTATAGGAGCGATAAGGGTGGATATTGTCAGGGACGATATGTGATGATGTGGAGTTATGGTGTTGGTGATTTTCATGTGACGTTGTGATTTTCTTGTGTTTATTTTTATGCCTTGTGCAATTTGTCTTATTGTGGGTAAATTGATAATAATCTGATTTATGTTAAAATTGGGAGCTTGTGGCTATTGTCAGGCAGATTATAAAATAAAATGTGGGCACGAGTTACCGTGAGTAAATGATAATGATATATGGCACGTGAATTGTCTATGCAGTTGTGATATGAAATGAGGGCACGAGGTGCCAGGGAAATAATATATGATTTGATTATGGGCACGAAGTGCCGTGGAAATATGAAAAATGGGCTGAGACCCGTGTTTACATAAAATATGAAAATGGGCTGAGACCCGTATTTTTATGACTATGAAATGAGGTGTCACATGGTGACCTTTTTAATTGAAAGAATTATATTCAAAATATTTATTTGGAAGGATTTTTATTCAAAAAGAATTATATGAAAGAATTGTATTTGAAATATATTTATTTGACGAAATTATATTAGAAGAGATTTATTGAAAAAAATTTATATTCGAAAGATGTTTATTTGAGGAAATTATATTTGAAAAAGAGTTTTATTCGTAAGAATTATGTGTGAAAGATATTTAATTGAAGAACTTGATTTAATTGGGTGTAATTATATTTATCAATTGGTGAGCGATATTAATGGTAATTTTATTGTCTTACTGTGCACATCACTGGTTGTTTTATGTTGCCCTTATTGTTATTTGTTTCCTATTATTTTGTATACTATATTGCATAGGTTATTAAACTAGTGAGTGTCTTGACTGTAGCTCGTTTCTACTCTACTGAGGTTAGTCTTGATACTTACTGGGTACCGACCGTGGTGTACTCATACTACACTTCTGCACATTTTTGTGCAGAGCCAGGTATTGGAGATATCGGACTTGAGCCGAGTTAAAGCGGGATCGTAAGGATTCAAGGTAGAGCTGCTTGGTCGTCGCAGTCCCTTGGAGTCTATTCATTTTATTGTACTGTTAATTTTTAATCAAACAGAATTGTATATTCAGTCCTCGTGATCATTCCATGTATTCAGTTAGAGTTCGTGACTCAGTACTACCAGTCTTGGGAGGCTTTTTTTTCATATTTGTTTCCGCTGTTGATTTTGGCACTATTATTGAATTAAAAATATGTCTTAAAAATGTAATTAAAATCGGCTTACCTAGTCTTAGAGACTAGGTGCCATCACGACGCCTGTGGTGGGATTTTGGGTCATGACAAGTTGGTATCAGAGCTCTAGGTTCATAGGTTCTACGAGTCACGAACGAGTCTAGTAGAGTCTTGCGGATCGGTACAGAGGCGTCTGTACTTATCTTCGAGAGGCTACAGAACTGTTAGGAAATTTTCACTTCTTTCATTCCTGTCGTGCGGATTTGTTGATTGTAGAATTTGAGCCTTTATATATCTATTCTCTCACATATGTTGAGGACATGTGCTACCGGTTAGCTGAGTAGGCATCTGCACATACCGCTAGGGCTGCAAGAGGTAGAGGCTGAGGTCGAGGTATAGGTCGAGGAAGGGCACGTGCTACGACTAGAGCACCTGTCAGAACAACAGTTGAGGAGCCACCAGTAGCTCCAGTTGGGGGACAGGTACCAGAAACACCTGTTGTTACCCCCGGACTTCAGGAAACCTTAGCACAGTTCCTGAGTATGTTTGGTATATTAACTCAGGTGGGATTGATCTCTGTTGCACCAAATATTTCGTAGATTGGGGGAGTAACTCAGACTCTTATCACAACTCCAGAGTAGCAGGTTCATGTTGGTCAGGTTCCGGGTGCAATACCGGTACAACATGTTATTTCGGTTCGGCCTGAGGTTAGGCCAGAGGCATCAGAAGAAGAACAATAGAGGCTTGAAAGGTTTAAGAGGTATAGTCCACCTACTTTCAGTGGCACAACTACAGAGGATGCCCAAGGATTTCTAAAAAATTATCACAGTATTCTCCGCACCATGGATATTATGGAAGTGAGCGGAGTTGCCTTTACTACATTTCAACTGTCAGGCGCAGCATATCGGTGGTGGAAAATCTATGAAGAAGGTAGACCATCCGATGCAACACCACTTACTTGGGCTCAATTTTCGGAAATGTTCTTGAAGGAATTTGTTCCCCAGACTCTCGGAGATGCGTGGCGCACAGAGTTTGAACGGTTGCGTCAGGGCACCATGACAGTGTCAGAATATGCTATCAGGTTCGGTGAGATAGCCCGTCATGCACCTATCTTAGTTCCTACAATCAGAGAGCGGGTCCGTAGATTCATTGAGGGGCTCGATTATGATATTAAAATATGCATGGCTCGAGAGTTGCAAACCGATACTCCATTTCAACAAGTAGTGGAGATTGCAAGGAAGATTGAGGGTGTTTTAGGCGAGGAAAGGGAGTCTAAGGAGGCCAAAAGGTCTCGAAGATCTGGAGGGTTCAGTGGATTTTACTCTTCAGCTAGGACCCATTATAGAGGAGGCTCGAGTAGTCGGCCAGCTCAGTCCGCACATCAGATTACTCGGAGTGCTCCAGTAAGTTCTTACAATGCACCACCGGCACGAGATTCCTATAATGGTTATTCCAGTTATCTGGTGCAGACTCAGTATGAGTAATCACATCCTCGGAGGGGTTGTTATGAGTGTGGTGACACTAGGCACATTATGAGATATTATCCCAAACTTAGGAGGGGTGGATTTATCAGAACACACAGGCTATGGACCCCAATGCAGTTACTACTCCACGTACACAGTCAGCTAGAGGTGGAGGACAGGCGGGTAGAGGGCGCCTAAGAGGTGGAGGCCCGACCCGTTGATATAATCGCTATGATTTGGCTGAGGCCGATACACCAGATGGTGTCGTTACATATATGATCCTGATTTGTTATAAAAATTTTCCCTTAATTTGATTCGGATCTGAATATTGAGGTGAGTCATCCTATTATGCTCCACTTATGGGTAAGCTTCGTAAATTGTGACCCACTTATATGTTTATCCCCGTTGGGAGATTTAAAGATGTGAGCCCGTGTCTGTTATTTTATTTTTGTACACCATTGAGGGCTATAAGTCCAAAAGTAATTTTTATTATTCATTACAGTGGGTTTAATGTGTTTCGGAATAATTGATTCCAATTTTTATGAATTATATGCCCTACCGGCATGAGGGTTTGTTATTTGTTATGAAAAATATTTACGAAATTTATTGAAAAGAAGAAAGAAAAGAAATTGAAATTTCAGTTGGCATAATGTGCAAAATACTTGTGATTCGGAGTTGAGGACGAGATCCTCGCATTTTATATATGATGTGAAATATTTAAACCGGGTTACAAGCCGAGGTGAAAATTATATAAGGATGAGGTCCTGGTGGTGAAATATTTATGAGTTTAAATTCTTCTTTTGTGAAATTTAATTTGTACAATAATATTAATAGGGAGTCATGCATGTTAGGCCTATTTGATAATTCTTGTATATTTTCTGTGCATATTCAGCCGTTTTCGTGCTATAAACATTGAGTTTTAGCCTACGAGGTGAGCGCCCAGGTGGCGTTAAATGTGACTCATTAATCCGAGTAAGTAATCATGAGATATTCATGCCTCACATTCTGTTGTCAATGTTGTGAAAATTCAAAATGAGGTGGGGGTTAATATGAGATTAATTGATGATGCTGGAATTAATTATGAACAGCTTTTAAGACCAAAGATGTGGTGATGAGCATACATATGATGTGCTCCATGTCATGATATCATTATGATAATGCAGCTCTTATAATGCTGAGATTGGTGTTATTGATATATACCTTGTGGATGTATTGTTAGGATGGTGTTACTCTGGCAGGTGGATAGGCCCAATTACAGTGGAGACTCTGTCGAAAATTCTGAAAATTTTGGGAGTTAGTAAAAATTTGGGGGATTGGGACGTGCAAAAGAAAAGACAAATTATGTTATGTGTTTAAGGGCGAATGATCCTAAGCGGGGAAGAATGAAATACCCCAGAAAAATTTTGAAGTACTTCAACTCTATCAAGAAAGTTGATGTGTGAGTAGGCACGAGTTACTATAGCCAGTTGAGACTAATACCGTGCGTTGTTGTAAAAATCAGGCCTTTTGAAAATATTTGAAGTGTAAGAAATTGATCTTAAAGTTTACAAATATGGATAAAAGAAATAATCTCAAATGAGATGATGTTGTCGGGCTTATCTCAAATACGGTAACGGGAGATCAACCGTGAGTATATGTGTAAAAGTAAAATCATTAATTTGGTAATATCAGAATAGTTCTTAGAACGCTCGAGGACGAACGTTTGTTTAAGAGGTGGAGAATGTAACGACCCGACTTGTCGTTTTAAGAATTAATGCCTCGTTCAGTGACTTAAGGTCTCGAGCAACTTCGCAATATGTATTATGACTCATGGGTGTGGTCGAGTTTGATTTACGGATGATTCGGAGTGATTTGGGATACTTAGTCCCTAAAACGGAAGCTTAAGTCTTTGGATTTTGACCGTAATCGAAACTGTGTGAAGACGACCCCGGAATGGAGTTATGTCGGTTCTGTTAGCTCCGTTGGGTGATTTTGGACTTAGGAGCGTGTCCGGACTGTGAATTTGAGGTCCGTAGCTGATTTAGACTTGAAATGGCAAAAGTCAATTTTTTGGAAATTTGGACCGGAAGTGGAATTTTTGATAACGAGATCGGAATCCGATTCCGGAAGTTGGAGTAGGTCCGTAATGTCAATTATGACTTGTGTGCAAAATTTGAGGATAATCGGATGTGACTTGATAGGTTTCTGCATCGATTGTAGAAGTTGAAGTTTCAAAGTTCATTAAGTTTGAATTGGGGTACGATTCATGATTTAGATGTTATTTGATGTGATTTGAGACCTCGAGCGAGTCCGTGTTAGGTTATGGAACTTGTGGGTATGTTTAGACGGGGTCCCGGGGGCCTCGGGTGTGTTTCGGATGGGCTACGAACCATTTCCTTTTAATTTTTGAACTACTGATTCTGGTGTTTGATATCCTTCTTCGCGATTGCGAAGATCCTTCCGCATTCGCGAAGTGTCTCTGCTGATTGCCTCAATTTCCTTCTTCGTGTTCGCGTAATACTCCTCGCGATCGCGTAGCTCTGCACATTTCCTTCAACGCGTTTGCATCAATTGCCCCGCGTTCGTGTAAGCTCCTGCCTATTGTTCATCGCGTTCGCATTCCTTTACTCGCGATCGCGAAGGGTCTTTCTTGGTAGCCTCAATTCTCTTCTCCGCGATCATGACCCAATCTCCGCGATCGCGATGCATAGTCAACTGGGCAGAATTAAAAGTCTCAAAAATGGGGGTTTGAGTTCATAACACAAAATCAAATTGGGAGCTCGGTAGAAGGCGATTTTTGGAGAGATTCTTGCGTTGGTGTTTGGGGTAAGTGATTCTTATCCAGTTTTGATTAATTTCCATGATTATGCCTTTGAATCCATCATTTAATTCGGATTTTAAAGGAGGAAAATCAAGATTTTTGTAAAATCTTCCAAAAACGAAAATTTAAGATTTGGAGGTCGAGTTGTGGAATTCGATAAAATTGGTATGGTTGAACTCGTATCGGAATAGGTGTTCGGATTTCATGAAAATTATGTCATGTTCCGAGGGGTGGCCCCCGCGTTGACTTTTGTTGACTTTTTGGAATAAAATTTTAAGTCGACGAATTATTATTCGGAATTATTTCCGATGAATTTTAATGAAGTTGTACAATTAATTTGGATAGATTTGAGCTGTCCGGAGATCAATTCAAGCAAGAGGGCTATTTTAGAATATTGGCCTAACTTCAAAAAGGTAAGTGTCTTGCTTAACCTCGAGTGGGGGAATTACCCCGTAGGCATCGAGTCTTATGTGCTATTTGTGAAATGTAAAAAGTCGAGTACGCGAGGTGACGAGTACGTACTCGGGTTTATATGTGCAAAATTTATTGAGTTAAAGTCTTGGAAATATTGTGTAGTAAATTGGATAATTGTTGGCATATATTTATTTATCTAGTTGCCATGCCTCAAATCACATTTATTGAATTTATTTTTATATGATAATTTGATGTAATTATTACTTGTATATCTATGTGAATTCCGTGAGTTTGATGGTTGATATTCTTGGAATTTAATTTTCATTATGAATTTTTCCTATGCAAATAATTAATTAAGCAAGTTTAAGAAGATGTGCTAACATAATTACCTGAATTTGAATTATTGAAAGCTTTGCTTTATGCTGAATAATTTCTATCTTTGTTGGTTGTTTTAGTGGTGTTATACGCATTGTGTGGAGCCTTCGGCCATTTGTTGTGAAATTAATTGATTTGGTTATATCTTTGAAATTTGGTTGTGGTCATTGGGCAAATTGTTATATTAATTGATTTTGTTATGTTGTCGTGATAATTTCCCGTATAAATTATTGTGTTGTGTGAGTTATTATTTTGAGGATATAAGGGTGGCATTTCACCGTTGCTATTATGTGGGTATAAGGGTGGCATTTCACTGTTGTTGTGTCTGTTGGCATATTGTTTGGGCGGAGCGATAAGGGTGGCTATAGGAGAGATAGGGGTGGCAATTGATATTGTTTGGGCGGAGCGATAAGGGTGGCTATTGTCAGAGACGATATGTGATGATGTGGAGTTGTGGTGCTGGTGATTTTCATGTGATGTTGTGATTTTCTTGTGTTTATTTTGATGCCTTGTGCAATTTGTCTTGTTGTTGGTAAATTGATAATAATCTGATTTATGTTGAAATTGGGAGCATGTGGCTATTGCCAGGCGGTTTATAAAATGAAATGTGGGCACGGGGTGTCGTGAGTAAATGATAATGATATTTGGCACGTGAATTGTCTGTGCAGTTATGATATGAAATGAGGGCACAAGCTGCCGGAAAAATAATATGATTTTATTATGGGCACGAAGTACCGTAAAAATATAAAAAATGGGTTGAGACCCGGGTTTACAAAAAATATAAAAATAGGCTGAGACCCGTTTTTTTATGACTATGAAATGAGGTGTCACATGGTGACCTTTTTAATTGAAAGAATTATATTCAAAATATTTATTTGAAAGGATTTTTATTCAAAAAGAATTATATGAAAGAATTGTATTTGAAATATATTTATTTGACGAAATTATATTAGAAGAGATTTATTGAAAGAATTTTATATTCGAAAGATGTTTATTTGAGAAAATTATATTTGAAAAAGAGTTTTATTCGTAAGAATTATGTGTGAAAGATATTTAATTGAATAACTTGATTTAACTGGGTGTAATTGTATTTATCAATTAGTAAGCGATATTAATGGTGATTTTATTGTCTTACTGTGCACATCACTGGTTGTTTTATATTTCCCTTATTATTATTTGTTTCCTATTATTTTGTATACTATATTGCATAGGTTATTAGACTAGTGAGTGTCTTGACTGTACCTCGTCTCTACTCTAGTGAGGTTAGTCTTGATACTTATTGGGTACCGACCGTGGTATACTCATACTACACTTCTGCATATTTTTGTGCAGAGCCAGGTATTGGAGACATCGGACTTGAGCAGAGTTAAAGCGGGATCGTAAGGATTCAAGGTAGAGTTGTTTGATCGTCGCAGTCCCTTGGAGTCTTTTCATTTTATTGTACTGTTAATTTTTAATCAAACAGTATTATATATTCGGTCCTCGTGATCATTCCATGTATTCAGTTAGAGTTCGTGACTCAATACTACCAGTCTTGGGAGTTTTTTTTTTCATATTTGTTTCCGCTGTTGATTTTGGCACCTGTATTGAATTTAAAAAAATGGCTTAAAATGTAATTGAAATCGGCTTACCTAGTCTTAGAGACTAGGTGCCATCACGACGCCTGTTGTGAGATTTTGGGTCTTGACATAATCCAAGAACCCCAGCTCATCAAAGAAGCCATCATTAAGTACTTCTCCCATATCTTCACCACTGAACACATTCATTCCAGTAGGACCCCCTCATATAATGAAGATAGACCTCGTGTCTTTGATAACATAGCCAAGCTAACTTTGGATTCCCCTCTAAGGTTGTTTGAGATTAGTTGTGCCCTAAACTCCTTTAAGCCTATGAAGGCTCCAGATCCTGATGTGCTCCAACCCATCTTCTACCAAAAACATTGGCACATCCTGGACAACTAGATAAATAACTATTGCATGCCAGTGTTTTCATCTGGCATCATGCCCTATGAGATTAACAGAACCTACCTTTGCCTAATTCCCAAATGTTCTAATGCTACTATGCTGAGAAACTTCAGACCTATAGGACTGTGCAACACCGTGTACAAGATTATTACCAAAATCATTATTAACAATATCATTGGCCCCACTCAAGCCAGCTTCCTCTCCAATATAAGGGTTGTTGATAATGCCATTATGGTTCAGGAATACATTAACCATTTCCAGAAAATGAAAGGGAAAAATGCTCACATGATCTTAAAAGTAGACCTCGAGAAATCATATGATAGGTTGGAATGGTCCTTCATCAGGGACTCCCTACTCTTCTTCAATTTCCCTGACACACTAATCACCTTGATTATGTCTTGCATCACTACCAGTTTCATCGTTGTTCTTGATAATGGTGACAAGACCAAAATTCTTCAACCCAACTAGGGCCCTTAGACAGGGGTGTCACGACCCAAACTGTAGGGCCGCGACAGGCACCCAGTGCCTAACTCAACCGAGTACCAATGTAACATATCCTTCTTATCATACTATCATGGAAAAATGAACCGAAAATGTCATCATGAGATAACTAGAATTAAACATAAGAGAATACTCGACATGGGATGACCCAACATGATATAAAAGCTTATGCATGCGACATACGGGCCTATAAGGCCGACATGATTATTTGTATATCCAAAACATAGGCTGACAAGGCCATACAAGTATCCATATACATGACATCTGTCTACAAGCCTCTATGATTACATAAATGTCATAAAATTCGAGATATGGCCCCACCATACCAATCAATACATGTCCAAATCATACTAACCAGATAGGCAACTCCGGAGGAAGTGGAGTGCACCAACACCTTCCGCTGAGCTGATAGCCTACTAGGAGGACTCTCAACCTGTTTATCGGGACCTGCGGGCATGTAACACAGTATCCCCAGGAAAAAGGGACGTCAGTACAAATAAAGTACAGAGTATGTAAGGCATGACAGTAGTATATAAAAGACATGAATAAAACATGAAGTAAAGAACTCAACCTGTAATTCTGAATAGCTCTCTGAATCATGAAAAATTTATAATGTCATGCATGTGCGTATAAATGTTATACCATGCATAGGTATATGCGTACATAACATCATCAAGCCTCTAAGGGCATCCCATCATATCATCTCAGCCACGGTGGGCGAAATCATCAACGTATATCAGCCGATCAGGTGGTGGTGTGTATATAACGCCATTACATTTTACCATATCCCATATACATATAATATACGCGTATATAATGCCATCTAGTCATGGGTCAATGTACATGTATAAATGAATGCAATGCATAATGAAGTAAGTCAGTAAGATTTCTCGGAATGTCATAAGATCAATATGCCTTCGGATTAACTTTAGCAACTTACGTATTTTTCTGATACCCATGAACAGAAGATATAATAATAGGACACATGGGAAATCAAAAACATAGGCACCCCTAGTACTTCTATGAATAGAGTCATTTATCAAAGTTTCGCGTTTGCACGTTTTGTTTGTATCATATAGATCATGCCAAAAGAAAAAAATGGATAGCCTTAACATACCTTAACTCCATTGAATCCTTAATACCTTCCAAGCAATTCTTCAAACAATTCAACTCAATCAACCATAGCATAAAGAGATTCAAAATCAGTGTTGAGTAAAGGCTATGTCCGCAACTTAAACTAGTAGCTCGTTTATGTAAATTTGGGCAGCATCTCCCCTGTAACAAGAGCCTCCTCCAATACCATATACAAACAACAATGACCAGAGAAATCCAGCAATACATAATTAGCAATAACAAGACACAATATAACAACAACAAGTCACAACTATTTCACGACTAGCTACAAGCCGAATTAGAATCTGTATACCCCATATCACCTCTTATAGACTTCTTACTTTAACTTACTAGTATTATTAACATGATAATGAATTCATTCATCAATTATTCCAGCCTTATACCGTATATTTATAACAAAAAACATAATCCACAACTCCAATTATCCTCAATTAGCAACTTTATTCACTAGTTCATGTCTAGTCCATCCATTTAACTTAATCAATGTCAAGATAACCTTAAGCACATGTAATAACACAATATACATACCTCATACACTATCTTCAAGTTGAAATCTAAGTTATATTTAGCTTACAACAGCCCTCAATGGCAATACAACACCATAGAAGTGACTTAAGCTAATCTTCACTTCCAATCTCAAGTTTCGTATGTTTCTTTCACCAATTCACTTGATAAATATATAGGCATGCATAACAACAGAAACAATATCATAATCAAGTTATTTTTCCCATTTTCCAGCCATTTATAGTTCATGGAAACAACCTTTCCAAAACAGTCCATTAAAACCCATAGCATCTCAAACTATTTCAAGAGTCCTCTTGTAGTATTTTGCTCAAATAATGCAACCAACACACAAACAACTTCAAGTACATGTAGTAGGATTTTATACTCACCTTAAACAGTAGAAACAATATGAAATTTCAGCCAAGCACAAACCACAACTATCCTCAATAACACCACAACACTATAGGTGTTATATTCTCTTCTTGAATCAACTTTTGGTGTTCAAGTTGGTGTATAAACACTAGTAGTTCGCCTTGAAAATCTAATATATATGAAGTAGGGGCTGATTATTACCTTAATCAACAAGAACAATATAAAATATGAGGTTACTTACCTTTGAATAACCCTCCAAAATAGCCACAAGACGAAGAACTACGATCTAGCAAGCACCACGGGATTTCTAGCATTGGATTCATGTTTTCATCTTAGGTTCTCACCCTAGAATCATGGAGGAACCATTGGAGAGAATTTAGAAACTGTTTTGGACCAGAAAAATGAGTTAAAACGACTGATAATTGACTTAAATACAAGCTGGAACTTTTCCCCGACTTTGTGGGTCCCATGGGTGTTGCTTGCATAGTCTCACGAAAATGCGAATATCTCTCTACTCCAATATCTTTTCAATGAAAGGTTAAATGCGTTAGAAACTAGACTCAAATACCTTACAATTTGGTATTTAATATGTCCTAAAAAGACATCATAAGCCTTACGAAATGTATTGCTCAAAAAACTTCATTACAAGGAAAATCCTTAGTCGGTTTTTCCGCAACTTAAATCCGATTTTTCCCAAACTTTATATTTCATATCCAAACATCCTATATAGTAATATTATGACTTTAAATGCATTTAAATCATGATTAACAAGTCTCATATTTATCTTAACTTACTTAAGACTTTGGTAAACCTTTCTTATCCTTGTAGAAGGATTTCGTCCTTTTTGAGCTTACATTAGATAATCCTATAATGACAGTGACGTCTGAAGTATGAGGTGTAACAACATGTACCCTTAGAAATATTTGTCCCTGAATGATAACTCTTAAAGGCTTGCAAAAATGGGACGTAACATCAGTAAATCACTTTATATACTTTTAAAGATGATCTCATTTTCAAGCTTACATCAATTGACTTACGACGTACTTTCACGTACAAAAACATGGGGTGTAACATTACTCCCCCCTTTGGAACATTCGTCCTCGAATGTTGACTGATGCATTTTTATCCTTGTATGTGCGCCTATGCGACTCTTCTCTCATTTTCCTCCGGCATTTAACCAATTTCTAGGACTCACTTTGTGAACATATACAGGACTACGATAAGCTGTCCCTATGGGCATCTATAGGTATACTGAAGGTCTTCGCTTGGTACTTTGTTGAATGTACCACTATTGTTATATTTTGTTTCCTAGCCTTGGTTATCTGTCCTTATGGCTTTAGTGCATTTAGGTAGGTCATACCGTACTATAACACTTACTTCGGTTTATTATTACCGAGGTCTACTACCCAACTCTAGGTTACTCTCTCACTGCTTATCCCATATGTATAAATCTAAGTCCTTTAATGCTTCCTTATTATTGTTCGTCTAAAGAATGACATCATAACCTCCTCCTATACTTTGGAATTTTTATCCCTCTATTGTTGATTCACCTTAATGTTGATCCATAATCTACCATTGATAACTTGAAACTTCTTACATAATACATTATCAATAAGGCTCACGTCTTATCGAGGAATATTTGAAGTGATTTGCCTGATCCACCTAGGGACGATACTATACTTCAATAACTGTATTTCATAGCATCCCAACGTGATTCATCATATGGGTTCTAATCCCATGCAACTCATGAAATCCCTTTTCTCAAAATTGTTACTCAATCAAAGGCCTAAACGTCATCCTCTTATCTATCACCATTACACCATTATTGTACTACCAGGGCAGCATTTCATCTCTTCCAATTGCTCATAGTCTTAGACTCATACGAGTCAATTCAAGCTATACTGGGCTTTTTATAACTTACGGAAACCATCATCTCTCTTATTTTGATGGGCTTAATCCCAATGCCTTACCTATTCTTGTCACCTTCTCACTCATCTTTACTTATCCTTACTCCAATCTATCTAAACCCTTGTCGTTCTATGATACTTTATCTTGCGATCTACACATATCTATTCATACTACTCGTAACCTTCCTTTAACTTGCTAGCACCATAGATTTCCTTTCGTGCCTTCTCAGTTGTATTTAAATGTAAGCAATGACTTTTCCTGGTCGTTCTGCCACTTGTTGCATGAATACTTGACTTATCTTAGTGCCCACACATATTGGAATTTCTTGTAACTCATATGATCTCGAATATCACCTTATGAGTTTTTCCCCCTTCATTAGCCACGATAGGTGCCACTTTCTTATGAAGTGCATACAATGTTGATGTGAGATTGTTGTTACAAAACTATTTCTTCTTTATGTCACTATGCTTAAGTTGAAGCCTTCTTCCTTATTTTCTCAGCTAGTCTTTCTTTGTAGTACTTAGGGGAGACCCTTTGACTCATGTAAAGCTGCGAGCTTATTACATCGTATACCCAAAAGAATTTTTTTGATGTTCTTACTCGCCTATAATTATCCTTAGTTACTTACCTCTGTGACCTTGTACTCGTAGGGTTACTTTTGAACTCAAATTTTGATTGTCTCCTTAGTGGCACTCTCTCTTATTTCCATAACAGTTATATGGTACCTTTAACTACCCCAACTCCTATCTAAAAAATTTTCAACGATTGCGATCTCGTATAAAAGAGACTAAATTCCCTATGCTGGGGTTCACTACGTTTATCTTACATGATATGCTGATTTGTTTATGACCTCTTGTCTAACCATAACTAGGCTCTTCCTGAATCAACTATAGACTACTCGTTGGTCCATTCTCATATCTACGTTATGTGTAACACCTCTTGGGTTATGTCCTTTGTCTTAACTTACCTCTCGTACGGGCTCCTTATGTATCAAGTGTTCATTCCCACTTATTTATCAATATCATCGGGTGCGGAACCCTTACTGCTTATCCCCGGCGTCATGCTTGCATAATGTTTTGGAGTCATATCATATCTGTAGGATCTGAATAAATGTAATCTCACTCCTTTCACTTTTTTACCGCATTCTTCCTTTACTACTCCATAGTTACCTCTTCATCTGTGGCGATTTTTGTTTACATCTTCACTAATATCTTACTCGCCTTGCGGTAACCCTTCTATACCAGGGATAATTGAATTTCTTACGCACAAGGGTGACACGTAGTATAACTAGCACACTTAGTCCCCTAAGCTTAACTCTGCTCACCGTGCTTGCTTTTGGGAAGCGTCTTCCTAAATGAACTTTAAAGTTTATTCTTTTGTTGTCCATTCTATTATTGTCAGAATGCTATCTTTGAAATTCTCACGATGCCGACTATTATAAAATCCTTTGATCCCTAATTCATGTTCAGTTTATCTTGTTCACCCGCTCATACTGATTTCTATTACTCTGGGGTCTAACTTTCCCTTCTGGTAATCACGTTGGAGTCACCAACTCATTTCTCGAAATGGGAATATGACTTTATGGCTTATACTCTTTTATTGCCTCAAGCATTGTCACCTCTTGTCTTTTCCTTCACTTGACTATAGAATCTGTAATCCTGTCATATTTTGATTTACCGTTATTATCCATTTATCACATCTACTCATAATGCTTTATTTACTCTCTTCTTATTCTCCTACTAATATTTTTGTCCATCACTTTATTTTGAAAACTTCGACAAAATGTTCTTTCACCTTTAGCTCCCCTTGCTTCATCTTACTGGTTCTTCGGGACGCCTAACATTCTCTTTTTTTTTACTAGGGGCTGGAGTCATACTAAGGTAAATATTTATCTCTTCTAGGATTCCACTGCCTATCTTCTGAAATTTCTGAACATTCCGGTATTCATATCTGACTATACAATTCTAGAGTGCACCATCTGGATGTCTCGCAAGGAGAACTATTATCATATTTTGCACTATCCTTCATAAATGTTAGCTAATGATAACAATCCATCCACCATTTTTGGATTACTCTAACCCCAGCTGGATCCTTATATTATATCCTTCTCTAAAATTATATATGTTGGCTCCCATAGGGCATAATTGAGATGAGTGTGGTCAATTGTATATACCTTTGTTACTGTTGAAGGTAACTCAAAATGCTTATATTTCTCTTCCTAGATTGTAAATACTGATAATCTTCATTAACTAGGTACCTCGTACCCTTCTTCATATTGCTTCTTTTATTTGCTGAAACTTGTGCCTACCTTCCGATTCTCTTATTCCTTTTACCATATGAGTGGATATATATTCTTGCCATAGGGCTCCTTATCAAGAAGCTTACACATCTTAGTATACACATGATCTGCTGAAGACCTCATATTTACTCATCATAAGCATGATGCAAAATCGAGTTCCTCTTACTCAACTCTTCCACAGCCATATTCAATCTCTTACCAACTATCTTTCTAGATGTAGATATCGTTGTATTATGAATAAAATAAAATTTAGGAGTTTGAATTCTTACAACTAAGCTCTACCACACGATCTAGAGTAAAAAGAAAGAGTGACAGTCCTAAATGCCCTGTAGCCTCATGCTTATAAGTGTGGTGCACAACACGCCCATAAATAAGACTCTACTAAACATATCTTGTAGACTCCCTATGACAGAATTGCTCTGATACCACTTTTGTCACGACCCAAACCGTAGGGCCGCAACGGGCACCCGGTGCCTAAATCAACCGAGTACCAACGTAACGTATCCTTCTTATCATACTATCATGGGTAAATGAACCGGAAAGGTCGTCATGAGATAACTAGAATTAAACATAAGAGAATACTCGATATGGGATGACCCAACATGATATAGAAGCTTATGCATGCAACATACGGGCTTATAAGGCCGACATGATCATTTGTATACCCAAAACATTGGCCGACAAGACCATACAAGTATCCATATACATGACATCTGTCTACAAGCCTCTACGAGTACATAAATGTCATAAAGTTTGAGATATGGCCCAGCCATACCAATCAATACATGTCCAAATCGTACTGACCATATTGGCAATTTCGGAGCAAGTGGAGTGTACCAGCACCTTCCGCTGAGCTAATAGCCTACTAGGAGGACTCTCAACCTGTCTATCGGGACCTGCAGGCATGAAATGCAGCGTCCCCAGGCAAAAGGGACGTCGGTACAAAAAAGTACCGAGTATGTAAGGTATGATAGTAGTATATAAAAGACATGAAAGAAATATGGAGTAAAGAACTCAACTTGTAATTCTGAATAGCTCTGTGAATCATGAAAAATTTATAATGTCATGCATGTGCGTATAAATGCCATACCATGCATAGGTATATGCGTACATAACATCATCAAGCCTCTGAGGGCATCCTATCATATCATCTCAGCCACTGTGGGTGAAATCGTCAACGTATACCAGCTGATAATGTGGTGGTGCGTATATAACGCCATAATTGTCACACCCCCAAATTCTCTCTGTAGGATGTCGTGATGGCACCTACTCTCTAAGACTAGGTAAGCCTAACAATTTGCGGAATAACTGAATATAAATTTGAAATTAAATCCTTAACAACTGAAATTAATAAGTACTGCAACTTAAACAAATTACAACTCCCAAAACTGGGTAAAAATAAGTCACAAGCTTCTAAGAATTTATTCTAAGTATCTCTATACATCAGAGTCTAAAGAAAATAAGTAAAATAACATAATAGGATAGAAGGAGACTTCGAGGTCTATGGACGTTGGCAAATATACCTTGAAGTCTTCGCGTACGGCTTGTTCATTAATGTCTGGTCTGATAGGAAGTATCTGGATCTACACAAAAAGATGTGCAAAAGTGTAGTATGAGTACACCATAGCGGTACCTAGTAAGTGCCAAGCCTAACCTCGGTAGAGTAGTGACGAGGTCAGGTCAGGCCCTACTGAAAATAATAAAAGATAGGGTGAAAAGTGTGACAATATAATAATAATAATAAAATGACAATCGGAATGAATCAAGTAAGTAGTATGTCACAATTTAACTATACAGAATAAGGGCAAATAATACCTCGCTGAAGGAAAACCGAAATTTACAACTTTAAGGAACACAACAAAATAACAAAAGGCAAATGCAGCCATAAAGAAATATCAACAAGGGCACTCCCGAGGTACCGCCTCGTAGTCTCAAATCATAAATAAATTCACAATATCTCATCTCCTTATATCACCGCGGGAGCCTTCACATTAAATTTTAAAGAAAATATTTTTTCCGAAATAGCATCCTGCGTTTTAGCCACCCTTATCACACCGCATGACTTCTAGTAGTTCCCCTACTAGCCACGCGTATCAAGCCACCCTTATCTCACCGTATGCGTTTCAACACCAGACCTTATACCACCGCATGCGTATCAATATCACAATATATCACAATTTGCACCTTAAGTGCCCAAATATTTCAAATTGCCAAAATAATTCAACAACAACATTATTTCCACAATAAGGAGCTCACGGCTCAATCACAATGAATACAAAAACTTACAAAATATTCGAAAGTGAATAACTCAACAAAAATAATATTTCACAAATTTAACACCTTACATCAATACCAAATTTTTAATGTCAAATACTTCATATTAATAATAATTCAATTAAGAAATTCAACTTTCAAATAATGAGCACCGAATAAAGGAAACAAAGTTTCAACTAAACAGGTAAAGCAATTAGCAGGAAAAATGTCAGGCAAATTTAAAATATAAAAATGGATCAATGATGATGAATATAACTGGATAGGATAATTTAATTAATGTGTAACAGAAATCTACACAATTTAAAACCAGAGTTTTCCACATTCAGCCCGTGTACGCACTCGTCACCTCGCGTACACAACTTTCAACACATCAAAATAATCATATCAATACCAATCCTAAGAGGAATTTCTCCCACACAAGGTTAGACAAGTCACTTACCTCGACTTGTGTAATTCTTTACTCTGCTATGCCTTTGCCTCATGAATTGGCCTCTGAAAGCCTCGTATCTAGTCATAATTAATTTGATTTAATCAATACAAATTATTGGAATTTATTCCATATGAAAATATAAATTTTCCAACAAAAATCCGAAATTTAACTCAAAAATCGCCACGTCTCAGAACCCGACAAAAGTTACAAAATATGAACGCCCATTCAACCACGAGTCTAACCATACCAAAATTACTAAATTCTGACATCAACTCGACCCTCAAATCTTCAATCTAAACTTAGGGATTTTCATAATTTTTTCAACTTAATCCACCAATTAAATGTTAAAAACTACCATAGATTCGGGTACTTTAACCAAAATTGAGTTAAGAACACTTATCCCGTTATTTTCCTTGAAAATCTCTCAAAAATCGCCTTTCTCCGAGCTCCAAATCGCTAAAAATGGAAAATGGGACGAAGTCCCATTTTCAGAACTTAAACTTTTTGTCCAGTCATTTCTTCTACGCGATCGCGGACCAACACACGCGATCGTAAAGCACAAATTTTCACTTCCCAAGAATAACCCTACGCGATCGCGAAGAACGAAACGCGTGGCCCAGCTTCTTCCTTCTTTCCTCTTCGTGAACGCGACACGCCTCATGCGTTCGCGATGCGCTGGCGTCCAAAGCTACGCGATCACAGCCCCATTCTTGCGATCGCGTAGAACAAAATTTTCCTTTGGCCAGCTAAGCCTACGCGATCGCGAACCCTCGCACTCGATCGCGTAGAAGGAAACCAGGCCTGTGCACCAAAAATATTCCAGCAGAGTTCAAAGTCCAAAATTCAATTCGTTAACCATCCGAAACTCACCCGAGGCCCCCGGGACCTTAACCAAATACACCAACAAATCCTAAAATATCATATGAACTTAGTCAAAACCTCAAATGACATCAAACAACACTAAAACCACGAATCATACCCCAATTCAAGCCTAATGAAACTAAGAAATTCCAACTTTTACATTCGATGCTGAAACCTATCAAATCAAGTCCGATTGACCTCAAATTCGCACACAAGTCATAAATGACATAACCGACCTACTAAAATTTTCGGAATCCAATTCCGACCCCGATATCAAAAAGTCAACTCCCCGGTCAAACTTCCAAACTCAAATTTCTATTTTAGCCATTTCAAGCCTAATTTAACTACGGATCTCCAAATAATATTTCGGACACGCTTCTAAGTCCAAATTACCATACGGAGTTATTGAAATCATCAAAATTCTATTTCGGGGTCTTTTTCACATAAGTCAACATCCGATCAACCTTTGCAACTTAAGCTTTCAACCTTGACACTAAATGTCTCAATTCATTCTAAAATCTCTCCGGACCCGAACTAACTACCCCGGTAATTCACAATACAGCTATAAAGTATAAAATGAGCAGTAAATGGGGGAACGGGGCTACAAATCTCAAAATGACCGGGCGGGTCGTTACATCCTCCTACTCTTAAGCAAATGTTCGCCCTCGAACGAGTGTAGAATTATACCTGGAGTGGTGAAAAGATGGGGATAACAGTTGTGCATATCATGCTCGGTCTCCCAAGTCGCCTCCTCGACCGGATGACCCCCCAACTATACTTTTACTGAAGCAATGCTCTTCGATCTCAACTTTCTAACTCGTCTATCCAAAATGGCCACTGGTTCCTCAATATAAGATAGATCCTTGTCCAACTGGACTGAGCTGAAGTCTAACGAATGAGATGCATCGTCTTGATACTTCTGGAGCATAGCAACATGGAACACTAGATTAACTGCTGTGAGACTAGGTGGTAGTGCAAGTTGTAAGCCACTTCTCCAATTCCTTCAAGAATCTCAAAAGGCCCAATATATCTTGGGCTCAACTTACCCTTCTTCCTGAATCTCATAACACCCTTCATGGGCGAAACCCGGAGTAAGACCCGCTCACCAACCATGAATGCAACATCACAAACCCTCCGATCCGCATAACTCTTTTGTCTAGATTGGGTTGTATGAAGTCGATCCAGAATCAATTTAACCTTTTCCAAAGCATCCTGAACCAGGCCTGTATCCAATAGCCTAGCCTCACGCGGCTCGAACCAACCCACTGGAGACCGGTATCGCCTCCCATATAATGCCTCATACGGAGCCATCTGAATGCTCGATTGGTAGTTGTTGTTATAGGCTAACCCTGCTAGCGGCAGAAACTGATCCCAAGAACCCCCGAAATCTATAACACAAGCGCGTAACATATCTTCCAATATTTGAATAGTGCACTCGGACTGTCCACTCTTCTAAGGGTGAAATGTTGTACTCAACTGAACTTGTGTGCCTAACTCTCGCTGCACTGCTCTCCAAAACTGTGATGTAAATTGTGTTCCCCGATCTAAAATTATAGATATCGGTACGCCATGAAGCCTAACAATCTCACGAATATAAACCTGAGCCAACTGCTCCGAAGAGTAAGTAGTAACCACATGAATAAAATAAGCTGACTTGGTCAATCTATATATAATCATCCAAACTGCATCGAACTTCCTCTGAGTCCGTGGGAGTCCAACAACAAAATCCATAGTGATCCGCTCCCATTTCCATTCCTGAATCTCTAACTTCTGAAGCAATCCACCTGGTCATTGATGCTCATACTTCACCTGTTGACAATTTAGGCATCAAGCTACATATTCCATTATGTCTTTCTTCATCCGCCCCCACCAATAGTATTGTCTCAAGTCCTGATACATCTTTGCAGCACCCGGATGAATGGAATACCGCGAACTGTGAGCCTCCTGGAGAATCAAATCACGCAAACCATCTACATTGGGCACATATAGCCTGCCCTACATCCATAATACACTGTCATCTCCAATAGTGACTTCCTTAGCATCACCGTGTTGAACTGTGTCCTTAAGGACAAGCAGATGGGGGTCATCATACAGACGCTCTCTGATACGATCATAAAGAGAAGATTGAGAAACCGCACAAGCCAAAACTCGGCTCGGCTCGGAAACATCCAATCTAACAAACTAGTTAGCCAAGGCCTGAACATCCGAGGCTAATGGCCTCTCCGCTACCAGTAAATATACTAAGCTGCACAAACTCTCCGCCTTATGACTCAAGGCATCGGCCACCACATTGGTCTTTTCGGGATGATAGAGAATGGCGATATCATAATACTTAAGTAACTCCACCCACCTTCGCTGCCACAAATTAAGATCCTTCTGTTTAAACAAATGTTGTAAACTTCGATGATCGGTATAAACCTCATAATTGATACCATACAAATAATGGCACCAAATCTTCAAGCCATGAACAATAGCTGCTAATTCAAGGTCGTGGACCAGATAATTCTTCTCATGTACCTTTAACTGTCTAGACGCGTAGGCAATCACCCTACTATCCTGTATCAACACCGCGTCGAGACCAATACGTGACGCATCATAATATACAGTATAAGACCCTGAACCTGTGGGCAATACCAATACTGGGGCTGTAGTCAAAGTTGTTTTGAGCTTTTGAAAGCTCTCCTCACATTCCTCGGTCCACCTGAACGGAGCACCTTTATGGGTCAATTTGGTCATAGGTGCAACAATAGAAGAGAAACCTTCTACAAATCGGCGATAATACCCTACCAAACCAAGGAAACTTCGGATCTCAGTAGCTGATGACGGTCTGGGCCAACTCTGCACTGCTTCAATTTCTTCAGATCTCCCTGGATCCACTTGTTTGTTACCACATGACCAAAAAATCCTATTGAATCAAGCCAAAATTCACACTTTGAAAATTTTGCATATTACTTCTTTTCTCTTAAGGTCTGAAGCACAGTCCTCAGGTGTTGTTCATGATCCTCCCGACTCTGGGAGTACACAAGAATGTCGTCAATAAACACAATGACGAAGGAGTCAAGATAGGGATGAAATACACTGTTCATCAAATGCATAAATGATGTTGGGGCGTTGGTCAACCCAAAAGACAACACAAGGAACTCGTAATGACCATACCAAGTCCTGAAAGGAGTTTTCGGGATATCTGGCTCCCGAATCTTCAATTGATGATAGCCTGAACGCAAGTCGATCTTAGAGAACACTCTGGCACCCTGAAGCTGATCAAATAGGTCATCAATACGTGGCAATGGGTATTTGTTCTTCATTGTAACCTTGTTCAACTGGCGATAATCAATACACATCCGTATAGAACCATCCTTCTACTTCACAAATAAAACAGGAGCACCCCAAGGCGATACACTGGGCTGAATGAAGCCTTTATCAAGCATAACTGCTCTTTTAATTCCTTTAATTTTTCTGGGACCATACGATATGGTGGAATAGAAATGGGCTGAGTGCCCGGTAACAAATCAATGCCAAAGTCAATATCCCTGTCGGGTGGCATACCCGAAAGATCTGCGGGAAATACATCAGGAAAATTCCTTACTACCGTAACTGACTCCACGATAGGAGTATCAACACTAACATCTCTCATATAGGCCAGATACGCATCACACCCCTTCTCAACCATGGGGATAACAGTTACGCATATCATGCCTAGTCTCTCAAGTCGCCTCCTCGACCGGATGACCCCTCAACTGTACTTTTACTTAAGCAATGCTCTTCGATCTCAACTTTCTAACATGTCTGTCCAAAATGGCCACTGGTTCCTCAACATAAGATAGATCCTTGTCCAACTAGACTGAGCTGAAGTCTAACGAATGAGATGCATCGTCGTGATACTTCTGGAGCATATAAACATGGAACACTGGATTAACTACAGTGAGACTAGGTGGTAGTGCAAGTCTGTAAGCCACCTCTCCAATTCCTTCAAGAATCTCAAAAGGCCCAATATATCTTGGGCTCAACTTGCCCTTCTTCCTGAATCTCATAACACCCTTCATGGGCGAAACCCGGAGCAAGACCCGCTCACCAACCATGAATGCAACATCACAAACCCTCTAATCCGCATAACTCTTCTGTCTAGATTGGGATGTACGAAGTAGATCCTATATCAATTTAACCTTTTCCAAAGCATCCAGAACCAGGTCTATATCCAATAGCCTAGCCTCACCCGGCTCGAACCAACCCACTGGAGAGCGGCACTGCCTCCCATATAATGCCTCATACGGAGCCATTTGAATGCTTGATTGGTAAATATTGTTATAGGCAAACTCTGCTAGCGGCAAAAACTGATCTCAAGAACCCCCGAAATCTATAACACAAGAGCGTAACATATCTTCCAATATTTAAATAGTTCACTCGGACTGTCTGTTCGTCTGAGGGTGAAATGTTGTACTCAACTGAACTTGTGTGCCTAACTCTCGCTGCACTGCTCTCCAAAACTGTGATGTAAATTGTGTGCCCCGATTTGAAATGATAGATATCGGTATGCCATGAAGCCTAACAATCTTGCGAATATAAACCTGAGCCAACTGCTCCGAAGAGTAAGTACTAACCACATGAATGAAATGAGCTGAATTGGTCAATCTATCTACAATCACCCAAACTGCATCGAACTTCCTATGAGTCCGTATCCATAGTGATCCGCTCCCATTTCCATTCTGGAATCTCTTACTTCTGAATTAATCCACCTGGTCGCTCACAACCCTCAGGTGTTGTTCATGATCCTCCCGACTCCAGGAGTATACAAGAATGTCGTCAATAAATACAATGACGAATGAGTCAAGATAGGGCTGAAATACACTTTTCATCAAATTTCTAAATGTTGTTGGGGCATTGGTCAACCTAAAATACATCACAAGGAACTCCTAATGACCAAACTGAGTCCTGAAAGCAGTTTTCGGGATATCTGGCTCCCGAATCTTCAACTGATGATAGCCTGAACACAAGTCGGTCTTAAAGAACACTCTGGCACCTTGAAGCTGATCAAATAGGCCATCAATACGTGGCAATGGGTACCTGTTCTTCACTGTAACCTTGTTCAACTGGCGGTGATCAATACACATCCGCATAGAACTATCCTTCTTCTTCACAAATAAAACAGGAGCACCCCAAGGCGATACACTAGGCCGAATGAATCCTTTATCAAGCAGCTCCTGTAACTGCTCTTTTAATTCCTTTAATTTTGCTAGGGCCACACGATATGGTGAAATAGAAATGGGTTGAGTGCCCGGTAACAAATCAATGCCAAACTCAATATCCATGTCGGGTGGTATACCCGGAAGATCTGCGGGAAATACATCAGGAAAATCCCTTAATACCGGAACTGACTCCACGGTAGGAGTATCAACACTAACATCTCTCACATATGCCAGATACGCATCACACCCTTTCTCAACCATTCGTTAAGCCTTAAGAAATGAAACAACCCTACTAGGAACATAATCCAAGGTACCTCTCCACTTTAGCCGCAGTAAACCTGGCATGGCCAATGTTACCATCTTGGCATAACAATCAAGGATAGTGTGATAGGCCGACAACCAGTCCATGCCCAAAATAATATCGAAATCTACCATACTGAGCAATAATAAATTAGCCCTGGTCTCAAAACCACTGATAACAATCAAACACGACCGATACACGTGGTCAATAATAATAGAATCACCCATGAGTGTAGATACATAAACAGAAGAACTCAAAGAATCACGGGATACTCCCAAATATGGGGCAAAAGAAGGTGACAAATAAGAATAAGTGGATCCTGGATCAAATAATACTGACGCATCTCTATGACAAACCGGAACAATACCCGTGATAACAGAATCGGATGCAATTACCTCTGTCCTAGTAGGAAGGGAATAATATCCGGCCTGGCCTCCCCCTCTAGGGCGACCTCTACCTATTCCACCTCCACCTCTAGTTGGATGTGCAAATGGAGTGGAAATTGGTGCAGTAATCATGGCTTGAGAAGCCTGAGGGCCCTGTGGAATAGGTGGGGCCTGCGAATTCTATGGAGGTGCACCCCTCATGAATCTGGGGTAATCCCTCATTATATGACGAGTGTCACCACACTCAAAATAAGCCCACGGAGGACGTGGCTGCTGGGACTGACTCGGGCCTGATCGACTGGACTGATCGCTGAAAGCACTCCGTACAGGAGGTACAGTAGACACTAGGGGTGCATAGTATGGAACCTGAGGTCTAAGAGTAGCCTGAATACCGCTGGAAGCTAGAAGTGCTAAATGAATAGGACGAATCACATAGTCTCTACCATGACGGGCTGCAGTTGGGGCACGAGGACTGTTGTATATGCCAGAATCTCAGGGTCTCTTAGATTCCCTCTCCTCTCTCTCTCGGATCCGCATACCCTCCAATCTCCTAGCAATTGATACCAGCTGCTGGTATGTGATGTCCATCTCCAGCTCTTGGTCCACACTGAATCTGATACTAGGGTGGAGCCCCTCAATAAATCGACGAACCCGCTCTCGAACAGTAGCAACCAAAGCTGGTGCATGCCTAGCCAAATCACTGAATCGGGTCGCGTACTCTGACACGGTCATAAAACCCTGGCACAACTGCTCAAAATCTGTGCGCCATGCATCTCTGAGACTCTGAGGAACATACTTCCTCAAGAACATATCTGAAAACTGAGTCCAAGTGAGTGAAGTTGCCTCAGCCGGATTATCTAATTTATATGCCCGCCACCACTGGTAGGCCGCTCCTCTAAGCTGGAATGTCGTGAAAGAAACCCTACTGGAATCTACAATACCCATAGTACGGATGATACGGTGACATTCCTCAAGAAAACCCTAAGCATCCTCTGAAGCTAAACAGCTGAATATGGGAGGGTGGTACTTTTTGTACCTCTCGAGCCTGAGCTGCTCCCCCTCCGAAACTACTGCTCTAATCTCGGGCCGAACTTAGACAACTGGCCGCACTGGTATAACCTCTGGGGCATGGCCAACCTAGGCCCGTGGCTCTGGGGTACGGGCGGCAGGAGTCTGTGCTCCTCCCCCGGCCTGAGATGTGGCAGGAGCAAGTGGAATCAACCCTGCCTGAGCTAGAGTGTCAAACATGCTCACAAAACTGGGCAAGAGTCTCCTGAAGTGCAGGAGTAGTAACAGGCGTCTTAAGTGCCTGCTCTCTAACTGGAGCTACTGGTGGCTCTGCAGCAGGTCGTGCAGGTGCTCTGGCTGCACCACGTGGTCTTACTCGGCCTCTGGTTTGGCCTCTGCCCCGGCCCCAGCCTCTTGCGGCTCTAACAGGGGGTGTGAGTGTCTGATCATCGGATTCAGTTGTGCGTGTCCTCACCATCTGTGAGAGAATAAAAAGACAAAGGTTTAGAATTTCGAAGTCAACAATGTGCACGATAAGGACTCAAAGAAATGAACATTTTCCTAACAGTTCCATAGCCTCCCGAAGATAAGTACAAACGTCTCCACACCGATCCGCGAGACTCTACTAAACCTACTTGTGACTCATGACACCTATGAACTAGAGCTCTGATACCAACTTGTCACGATCCAAAATTCTCTCCGTAGGATGTCATGATGGCACCTAGTCTCTAAGACTAGGTAAGCCTAACAATTTGCGGAATAACTGAATATAAATTTGAAATCAAATCCTTAACAGCTGAAATAAATAAGTACTGCAACTTAAATAAATTATAACTCCCAAAGCCCGGTAGAAATAAGTCACAAGCTTCTAAGAATTTATTCTAAGTGTCTCTATACATCAGAGTCTAAAGAGAATAAGGAAAATAACATAATAAGGATAGAAGGGGACTCCGAGGTCTGCAGACGTTGGCCGATATACCTTAAAGTCTCTATGTACGGCTAGTTCACCGATGCCTGATCTGATAGAAAGTATCTGGATTTTCACAAAAGGATGTGCAGAAGCGTAGTATGAGTACACCACAGCGGTACCCAGTAAGTGTCAAGCCTAACCTCAGTAGAGTAGTGACGAGGTCAGGTCAGGCCCTACTGGAAATAATAAAAGACAGGGTGAAAAGTTTAACAATATAATAATAATAAAAATAAAATGACAATGGGAATGAATCAAGTAAGTAGTATGTCACAATTTAATTCGATTTAATCAATACAAATTATTGGAATTTATTCCATATGAAAATATAAATTTTCCAACAAAAATCGCATGTGGGGCCCACGTCTCAGAACCCGACAAAATTTATAAAATGTGAACGCCCATTCAACCACGAGTCCAGCCATACCAAAATTACTAAATTCCGACATCAACTCGACCCTCAAATCTTCAATCTAAACTTAGGGATTTTCACAATATTTCCAACTTAATCCACCAATTAAATGTTAAAAACTACCATAGATTCGGATACTTTAACCAAAATTGAGATAAGAACACTTATCCAGTTATTTTCAGTGAAAATCTCCCGAAAATCGCCTCTCCCCGAGCTCCAGATTGCTAAAACTGAAAAATGGGACGAAGTCCCATTTTCAGAACTTAAACTTTCTGTCCAACAATTTCTTCTACGTGATCGCGGACCAACTCACGCGATCGCGAAGCACAAATTTTCACTGCCCAAAAATAACCCTACGCGATCGCGGAATATTCCACGTGATCGCAAAGCACAGTCTCCGCAAGCCTACGCGATCATGAATGCCTTCACGCGATGGCGAAGAATAAAACGTGTGGCCCAACTTCTTCCTCCTTTCCTCTTCACGAACTCGACACACCTCACGCGTTCGCGATGCACTGGCGTCCAAAGCTACGTGATCGCAGCCCCATTCTCGCGATCGCATTTAAAACAATTCTCCTCTGCCCAGCTAATCCTACGCGATCGTGAACCCTCTCACGCGATTGCGTAGAAGGAAACTAGACCTGTGCACCAGAAAAATTCCAGCAGAGTTCAAAATTCAAAATTCAATCTGTAAACCATCTAAAACTCACCCGAGGCCCACAGCACCTCAACCAAATACACCAACAAGTCCTAAAATATCATACGAACTTAGTCTAAACCTCAAATGACATCAAACAACGCTAAAACCACGAATCATACCCTAATTCAAGCCTAATGAAACTAAGAAAGTCCAACTTCTACATTCGATGCCGAAACCTATCAAATCAAGTCCGATTGACCTCAAATTTTGCACACAAGTCATAAATGACATAACAGACCTATTAAAATTTTCGGAATAAGATTCTGACCTCGATATCAAAAAGTCAACTCCCCGATCAAACTTTCAAACTCAAATTTCTATTTTAGCTATTTCAAGCCTAATTTAACTACGGACCTCCAAATAATTTTTCGGATACGCTCCTAAGTCCAAAATAATCATACGGATCTATTGGAATCATCAAAATTTTATTCCGGGGTCGTTTTCACATAAGTCAATATCCGGTCAACCTTTTCAACTTAAGCTTTCAACCTTGAGACTAATTGTCTCAATTCATTCCGAAATCTCTCCGGACCCGAACTGACTACCCCGAAAAGTTACAATACAGCTATAAAGTACAAAATGAGCAGTAAATGGAGGAACGGGGCTACAACTCTCAAAAAGACCAGTTGTGTCGTTACAATAACCTTTTACCATATCCCATATACATATAATATACGCGTATATAATGCCATCTAGTCATGGGTCAATGTACATGTATAAATGAATGCAATGCATAATGAAGTAAGTCAGTAAGATTTCTCGGAATGTCATAAGATCAATATGCTTTCGGATTAACTTTAGCAACTTACGTATTTTTCTGATACCCATGAACAGAAGATATAATAATAGGACACATGGGAAATCAAGAACATAGGCGCCCCTAGTACTTCTATGAATAGAGTCATTTATGAAAGTTTCGCGTTTGCACGTTTCATTTGTATCATATAGATCATGCCAAAAGGAAAAAATGGATAGCCTTAACATACCTTAACTCCATTGAATCCTTAATACCTTCCAAGCAATTCTTCAAACAACTCAACTCAATCTACTAGCATAAGAAGATTCAAAATCAGTGTTGAGTAAAGGCTAAGTCCGCAACTTAAACTAATAGCTCGTTTATGTAAATTTGGGCAGCATCTCCCCTGTAACAAGAGCCTCCTCCAATACCATATACAAACAACAATGACCAGAGAAATTCAGCAATACATAATTAGCAATAACAAGACACAATATAAAAACAACAACTCACAACTATTTCACGACTACCTACAAGCCCAATTAGAATCTGTATACCCCATATCACCCCTTATATACTTCTTACTTTAACTTACTAGTATTATTAACATGATAATGAAGTCGTTCATCAATGATTCCAGCCTTATACCGTATATTTATAACAAAAAAAATAATACACAACTCCAATTATCCTCAATTAGCAACTTTATTCACTAGTTCATGTCTAGTCCATCCATTTAACTTAATCAATGTCAAGATAACCTCAAGCACATGTAATAACACAATATACATACCTCATACATTATCTTCAAGTCGAAATCTAAGTTATATTTAGCTTACAACAACCCTCAATGGCAATACAATACCATAGAAGTGACTTAAGCTAATCTTCACTTCCAATCTCAAGTTTCGTATGTTTCTTTCACCAATTCACTTGATAAACATATAGACATGCATAAGAACATAAACAATATCATAATCAAGTTATTTTTCCCATTTTCCAGCCATTTATAGTTCATGGAAATAACCTTTCCAAAACAGTCCATTAAAACCCATAGCATCTCAAACTATTTCAAGAGTCCTCTTGTAGTATTTTGCTCAAATAATGCAACCAACACAAAAACAACTTCAAGTACATGTAGTAGGATTTTATACTCACCTTAAACAGTAGAAACAACATGAAATTTCATCCAAGCACAATCCACAACTATCCTCAATAATACCACAACACTATAGGTGTTATATTCTCTTCTTGAATCAAATTTTGGTGTTCAAGTTGGTGTGTAAACACTAGTAGTTCGACTTGAAAATCTAATATATATGAAGGAGGGGCTGATTATTACCTTAATCAACAAGAAAAATATAAAATCTGAGGTTACATACCTTTGAATAACCCTCCAAAACAGTCACAAGACGAAGAACTACGATCTAGCAAGTACCACGGGATTTCTAGCGTTGGATTCATATTTTCATCTTAGGTTCTCACCCTAGAATCATGGAGAAACCATTGGAGAGAATTTAGGATGATTTATAAACTATTTTGGACCAGAAAAATAAGTTAAAACGACGGAGAATTGACTTAAATACAAGCTGGAATTTTTCCCCGACTTTGTGGGTCTCATAGGTGCTGCTTGCGCAGTCTCGTGAAAACGCGAATATCTCTCTACTCCGATATTGTATCGACAAACGGTTAAATGTGTTAGAAACTAGACTCAAATACCTTCGATTTAGTATATAATATGTCCCAAAAAGACATCATAAATCTTATGAAACATATTGCTCAAAAAGTTTCATTAGGCAAATCCTTAGTCGGTTTTTTCGCAACTTAAATCCGATTTTTTCCAAACTTTATATTTCATGTTCAAACATCCTATATAGTCATATCCTGACTTTAAACTCATTTAAATCATGATTAACAAGTCTCATATTCATCTTAACTTACTTAAGACTTCGGTAAACCTTTCTTATCCTTGTAGAAGGATTTCATCCTTTTTGAGCTTACATTAGATAATCCTATAATGACGGTGACGTCTGAAGTACGGGGTGTAACAACATGTCCCCATAGAAACATTTTTTTCCAAATGATAACTCTTAAAGGCTTGCGAAAATGGGACGTAACATCATTAAATCACTTTATATATTTTCAAAGAGGATCTCATTTTCAAGCTTACATCAATTGACTTACGACGTACTTTCACGTACAAAAATATGGGTGTATCCCCAACCTCTTTATAATTTGCATGGAAAGGCTCTCTAGAAACATAGATGAGGTTGTTAGGAACAACTCTTGGTTTCCTATCAGCATCAGCAAGAGTGGTCCCAAGATCTTTCACTTGATTTTTGCTTATAATCTCAGCTTATTTGCTAGGTCCAACAATAAAAACTGCCATAATATCTTAAGGACACTAGGATATTTCAATAATGCCTCTGGCCAGAGGGTCAACTTCTTAAAGTCCATGGTTCTTTTTAGTGCCAACTGTAGAGAAGATTGGGCCAATCATTGCAGCTCAATCCTGGGCATTAAGACTAGCTCGGCTTTTGGCAAATACCTTGAATTTCCTATATTCCACAAAAGACCCACAAGCATTGACTTCCAATTCATCTTAGATAACCTTAACACCAAGCTGGATGGTTGGAAAACAAGGTTCCTGCCATATTTGCTGAACATTCCGGGCCATATTTCGGACCTGCTCAAGCTCATCCTGCATCTCCAAGATTTTCTGCTCCAAACGTAATACCAACTCATTTTGTCCTGGCGTACTTTTTCCATCCGAGGTTTCAACATTCTCTGCCATGGTAGTATTGTCTTTTCGGTTACCACTTAGATCATCCATCTTTCCTTTGCCTATGCCTTTATTTTTCAGATCGTTGGGTGGAGGGCCTCTAGATCTGGTGTGGTAAGCTGATGATGCCAGAATGCGCGAACCAACCTTTGGGAATGAAAGTAATCAAAAGAAAGAAAAAGTAAAAGGTAACCAAGTCAGTAAGACGAAGTAAAAGAGTGTTTGCAATATTTAAGCATGTATCACATAAGGTCATGCAATAATTCGCGTCTTAATTTTGGGGACCTCATTGTGCCTGAGGTAGGCCTAAGTGACACATAGACTTGGAGAAATATTCATACCGATGTTTGCCTCATTCCATTAGTGCGAAAATAAGCCAAATCAATCTTTCACTAAATCGACAATAATTATAAAGTCACTAATGCCATTAAGTCTTATTACATCAAAATCTAATCTAATCTAGAAAGCATTAAAGGACACTATCTCCTAGTCTACTTGGTCCCTAAAGGACCTTATCCATGCTTGGCTCTCTTGATCCCATCAATCACATTCCCCAGATCGCGCATTTCCAGTAGCAAGTAAGCCTTTGCCAGCTTCCCTCCTTTATCATCACCCATGCCTTGACAATCACAAAGCCTCTTTCTCATCTTACCTTCTAGTTCCATCAATCCTTGCTCTAGATATTCTTACCTCCCTGTCGACTTATTGACAATCTCCTTCCATTCTCTTATCGCCTCCATGTTCACTTTATGTTGTTCCAGATGTTTAGCTTACTATTTGAACACCCTTTTGTGTAGCCTCTTATACTTTACTTGTGCCTCAGCCACCTCATCTATGACCTATCTTTCAGATTGACTCTCGGTTTGACGTCCCTGGCTATGTCGTCCTCCAACCATGAAAAATAATAATACATATGACCGGCGTGATACCTATCTGGTTCAATAGTCTTTCCCCCCACGATGAACTTTTGGTTCCGCATGTGTTGTATTTAGAACTTGAATGGGATGACATCCTCTTTGAAATATGCTTTATACTGAACAATGTTGGAAACCCGAGGTATGACTTGATTCCTTCCAGCTTGTCTCATTACCCTTATAGGAGCATAAGGGTAGATGCCCTGCAGCCCGATAAGTACTAAGTGAGTAGTTCCTTTGGATCTGATAATGAACTCACTACTAGAAAACCATTCAAACATCCAATGGACTTGCTCATCTGTCAGTTTGCTGAAGAAACGCACCCAGCCTACAACATTTCCAGGCTTTGCAAAACTGTTTGGAATGAACGTTATCTTCTTTGGATGATCATTGGCTATGTAGTCATTCAGTGTCCTTCGCAGAAGCTCCAGGCGATACTCACCCCTCTGAAAGAGTTCCAGCAGCCAAACTTGTAGGAAGAGATTATAACCCTAAAAGTGTCCAGACCCATGCTTGCACCGATCCAGCGCACGATACATCTCAGCTATTATAATTGGGATGATAGTGTACTTTTCCCCCTAGATACCCTTCATTAAGGTCCTGGAGACCATGGATAAGAGAGTATGAATTATTCCCCCTTGCATCGGAAAGATCAACAAACCTAAGAAATAGACTATGGAAACATAAAATTGGCGGTGCATCCATCTCATGATGAAGGCGATATGATTTGCTATATCCATAACGCTCATAGAGAAATTCAAAGGGGGTGTATGATTTATTTAGACAAACCAGTTCGTCATTCTTCTTAAAATCCAACATTATCAAAAAATCACGTGGAGTGTGATTTTCTGGCACCAATAGTCCTGGACTATCCCATGATAACTTGGCTAAACCCCCTATTTCTTCCAGGAGAGGAGTCATTTCTATATTGCCAAATCGTAAAACAGCTATCTTCTCATTCTAGAATATGGTAGCAGCCTCGATCAGTTCCCTGTTTGGTTGAATGTTCAGCAAATATGGTCGTACTACTCTGGCTAAAGCCTGAGTAGCATTCCCAGTCATGATATGCAGTACATTAAGGTGCCCTCTAAAATAAGCAACCAGATTGATAAAATTAAAAGGAATATTATCTGGGGCACTACTACTGAAAAGAGAAAGATCCACAAGGTTAATTGGGAAACCATTACAAAACCTAAGAACAGAGGGGGAGGCAGGGAGGGGATGCAGCAAGCTCATATGAAGAATAAAACTTGCCGTACTAGTTTAGCACAGAGAATGTACAATAACACCAGCTCCATATGGGCTAGAGTGCTCATGGGTAGGGGTGGACATTCGGTATAGTATTTGAAAACTACGGTTTGGTACTTCGGTGTATTAATTGTGCATACCAAATACCGTACTAAAGTAATTTTGTACGGTTCAAAATTGTCTTATTTGGTTCGGTACGGTTCGGTATTGTATCATATCTTTGTGAACTAAACAGTGTTAAACTACTGAACTCTAATTCTTTAGAAATTTTCTAATTACGTGATAATAAGTATAGCAGCAACAAAATGTGAGCAGTACATTCACTTATTATAATTTCTAATAGAAATCACTACATTAGCTTAGGAATTGAATGTGAGTAGTTCATTTACTTCTAATAATTTTAAAAAATAAATTACATCATTAGAAAATCTCTAATAAAGTGATAAATGAGCATAACAACAATAGATGTGAGAAGTTCTTTACTTTTCTAATAAATTCTAATGTTAGGCTGGGCGTTAGGCTTAGTTTTAGTGGTATTTTGCGCTGGAAATTGATAACTTGGGTTGGGTAATGAAGGAAGGTGTACTTAAATAATTTGGTATTTCGGTATTTCGATATACCGAAATATCAAAATTGCAATACCGAGGACCGTACCAATATACCGAATAACTAAAAATCGTATACCGAAGTAGTACCGAAATACCGAATAAACTGATACCGAAATACTGAATTAATTCGGTTTAGTTCGGAATTCGATT
Organism: Nicotiana tomentosiformis; assembly: GCF_000390325.3. NCBI lineage: Eukaryota > Viridiplantae > Streptophyta > Magnoliopsida > Solanales > Solanaceae > Nicotiana > Nicotiana tomentosiformis. Next base: position 81,745,885 of record NC_090812.1, on the reverse strand, counting down.
TTTCGGCTTTTATGTCCACCCATACTCATGGGTAAGCACTGTAATGGTGCTGACAGGAGAGGTAGGCCCAAGACTAGAATCTGACAGTGCATTCAAGAAGGTTGGAGAATTTGTACTAAAGCCTCCAGATGGGTTGTCCACAAAAGGGTACAGGGTCAACTTTCTGGAGGATAATTGGTTACCCAACTTGCAGCCTCTTAGCTCTATCTTAAGAGGGCCTTGGCAACTGACAGACTTAAACAGAAAAGTCAGTATTGTTCACAGTAATGGAATATGGGACCTAAACTCTATCAGCTACCCCATTCCCCTTGACATCTCTACCATTATCCGACGCACTTTTATTTCTTTTAATATAAGGGACAGTGATATACTCATATGGAACCTCACCCCCATTATCATTTTCTCCTCTAGGTTAGTCTATAACTTTATTGACAACAATCTTAACAACAACTTTGCCCAGGAAGATCTTTATGGTTAGATATGGAAGTTGAAGGTTCCTAATAAGATCAAATTCTTCACATGGCTGATGTATCAAAATAGACTTCTCACTGGAAGTTATCTCCACCACATTGGCCTGAATATAGCCCCTAACTGTTCATATTGCGGTGGTCATGTAGAGGACATCAATCACATTTTCTTTGATTGTCTCAATGCCAAGGCTTTCTGGATTAACCTGGTTAAGACCAGCACCAATAGTTAGAACATCCCCCAAAATACTTTCACGATGCAAAAATGAGAGGATACTTGGCACAGACTTCAGCATATCCCTTTCAATGCATGTATTAACTGGAAAATGGTGTTCCCCATTTGTTTCTGGAGCATCTAGAAAACCAAATATACAAATGTGTTTGAAAAGAAAAAGAACAACATCCCTATCCAACAAGCAATTGATATGGCAGTTGAGTACTGCCATGTAGCTACTAGGTATAATTCACTCCCTGAAAAAGTTACTCTAAACCTCAAATGGCAACCACTAGAGGCTGGGACACTAAAACTTAACATTGATGGAGCTGCTTGTACTTCAACTGGGCAAGGAGGTATGGGGGGGAGGGTGTCTTTAAAAACAATAGAGGGGACTGGTTATGGGCTACATGAAATGTTTAACTAACACAACTAGTATTACAGCGGAGCTTCAAGCTCTTTGGTAGAGCTTAAGAATTGTTATTGATCATATGCTCTCTCAAATTGTGATTGATATAGACTCCACTGAGGTAACAAAAATGATTAAAAAATGGTAATTTGACCCACAACCCCATAATCGATGATTGCAGGTCAATGATGGAGCAGTTGGGGAATCCAGTCATTGAGCATAGCTACAGGGAGCAGAACCAAGTGGCGGACCTCCTCGCGAAGGAACGAGAAAAAAAAAAGGAAGCTTTGAAAATACTCAGTTGTTGGCAGTTCCTATGGTGTTTGCTAACGAGGCAGTGTAGGTAGACATCTTAGGAATTATTTTTAGGAGAAAAATCAATGTTTGTAATATTGATACACTTACTGGTATTGCTACTACTCAAGGAAACTCCGATTCCCTTACTAATGATGTAATTTTGAGCACTATTGATAATATTATTATAACCGGTTCACCACAAAAAAAAAAAGGAGACGGATTCAAAGATGAGCAGTGTGACGGGCACTTGTACTCTTTTGACTTGCTTTCTGTATGCATAGCTAAATAACTTCAAATTTATGGTAGTTATATAAAATTCTAATTAACTATTACAACCAATATCAAATATAAGACTATTCTAGTGTCATTGATTTGAAATTTTTAATTGGTCCCGCATATTGTAATGTTTTAGTGGATTTGGAGAAACAAAGAAAACAAAGATGTGAATGCGCATGTTGTTATTTGTGGTGAGAAAGAAGCCACAGCTTCCACTAAGCTCCTATCAAATTGCACATTAATCATTCAAGCAAGTTTAGGTACTAGTTCCATCAACAATTCACTACATACATAACATGACCCATTCTTCTCCAACTTTTCTCCTAATTGGTGGTGCTAAGAATCTAATTTTTTTGCATTTATAATGGAAGTATCTTTATGACTTAGTACTCTATAGACTTTTTCATAGATTTAGAGCAGTCCCTTCATTATATTTATAACCAAAAATATAGTTGAACTTGATGTATCCAAGTATTGGTCATTTTCTTAAAACTAGTTTTATATTTAGTTATAGTTCGAGTTACAGTTTACTTATTATAACTATACTCTACACCACTCAAGTCTAATTTTCTAATCTTACCTACTTTCCTCTCCATTGCACTTTTTTATTTTATTTTTAATTTATGCATTTGATATTTAAAAGCTCGCTATCAAATTAATTCAAATTTGCTACAAGTCTAGGTAGGAGTCACTAAAGGGATAAAGTTACATGAAGTCTTCTTCATTCTCAATGCTAGAAATAACATATCTATGGTTAAAAGGCATAGAGATCGCATCCCTAGTATTTGGATATGATTTAGCTGAAGTTTGAATAAAAAAATATTTGAAATTAAAGAACATTTGATAAGTAATAATCTAGTTCCATCCAAAAAGAAAACAAATGTGTTAGGCGCTTAACCTATAATTACTACTTTTAAATAAATCTTAGTAATCTAGTTAGTTAGCTCCGTGTACTTTTACTTTTTTGGCTAAGTTTGATTACCCACATTGTATTACCCTTCCCATCACCAATTTATATTTATAATTAAAAAAAATTATAAGATAATTAGTAATTCCAAGATCCAACATTTTGGTCATACTAATAATAATAATAAAGAAAGGATGAAAAGAAGAAAACATCCGTGCAAGTACAAATGTCTACGTATCATCAACTACTCTCCAATACTTTTCTCCTCCAACCTCTTCTCTCTCTCCTGCATAATCTGAAAACCTGTTTCAGAGATAATCTAAAGTAAGAACAAACAGACAAAATCAAATACAGAGAAGATATATAGGCGATACTTATTAGGAACTCAGTTTTTACCTTTCAATTGTAATTTGTAATGGAGAGGCTTATCTTTACCAATTCTTCACTTCCCTCGTCTAAACTCCACCACCTTAAGCCCTTTCCTCGTCTTCCCCAACTCCAATTCTCCGTTCCAAAGTTCCAAACTCTGCCCTCCCTAAAACGTGTTGAGTATCGTGGGTCCAATTCTCGTTCTTGCAAATGCATTCATGACCAGTTTTCAACTTCTGGTTCGTCGTCCCCTTCTTCTAGATTTAATGATGGGCTTGTGGGTTATTCGTCTACATCGCAGGATTTTCCAGATGGGTCGGGTTCGAAGCCCCATTTCCTCAAATGGGTTGCTGAAACTCTGTCTCAGCAACATAAGGTACTGACATTAATCATTTTTGCTTTTGCATCTGCGTTTCATGTCTTCAATTTTGATGTCACTTTATGTTTTTGGTACATGTTATAATTGCTATCTGAATTTGGTAAGGCATAACGGGTAAAGTTGAGCTGGTCAAAATACAAAATGTTAGTTCTGCTGTTTTTTATTTTTTATTTTAATGTTAATGGACCTACAATATTAGAAATTTCACTTTACAACAACAACCACCCAATGTGCATCAATCCCAAGCAAGTTGCGTCTAAATTCCACTTTACCAGGGAATATTGATTCTGTTATAGTTTTCCAAGAAAACTGGTTTCCAATATAGATGTAGCTTTGCTCGATGGTACAATGTGTGTCTTGTGCTGCTATGTATTTGCTGTTAATTTCTAGTGGGGCTTTTTTGCTTTCATTTACTACTGACTTAGAAGGGGAGCCTTAGCAATACCGTATAAGTTGTCGCCATGTGACCAGGTCACGGTTCAAGCCGTGAAAATAACCTCTCTTAGAAATGCAAGATAAGGATGCGTACATAAGACCCAATGTGGTCCGGTCCTTCCCATGATCCCGCGCATTGCGGAAGCTTAGTACACCGGGCTGCCCTTTTATTTGCTATTGACTTGTATTTTTGGTAGAGTTGTATCTAATTGATGATTAATGCACAATATACTAGTTTCTCGAATTTTATACTACATAATTTTGCTTGTTTCTTTTGTTTTTGCAATTGATGTGGAGTCTAGAAATCTTTCTTCTAGAACAACGAGGTTCTATCAGTTTGGCTTTGACGGTACCAACCTTTTCTTTAACTCATTGGCACCATGATCAATACTCAAGAGTATGTTTTTCTCCAAGTGAAAGTTGTTACCTTTATCTTCTTGAACTAAGCTCTGGATACTGCCATTTCACATCCTATATGATTACCAAATTTAGGTGTTTAAAAGTGATTTAAAAGATGAGGTAACGTGAAATATAGTTGTCTCTGAGGAAAACAAAAGTAGTTAACGTTGGACTTGGAACGTGACACTGGTGACCTGATATACCATACTTGATCTTAGCCAAAAGGCCGAGAAAAGTGGATAGGTCCAGGAATGATAACGTTACATAGGACGAGGACACGGACACCAACAGTGCTACTCTCCACAAATGACTCTAGGTTATTCGTTTCTGGCAGCACAGTTTGCAGGTTGCAGACCTGATCAGCAACTGCTAACTGCAGCCATTGCTGGTGACAGCAGTAAGGGATAATACTAAAAACAGGGGATGAATAGTACAGGAGTTGCTAGTGCAATTGTTGTCTTGTTCATGTGATGGCAAGGATTGGTAGGTTAAATCAAGTTTGGTTATTCATTTCTCTGATATCCATTGTAGGAAGTAGAAATTACAGTGCCTATTTTCAAAAGGGCTGATTTTAGGGCAGTGTTTGTTTAAGTGATTAAGGCCCATTTTGTACTAGAAGACAAATGGAATCTCATTTTCTTTTCTTTTTTCTTTCTTATAAGGGAAGGTTTTATTAGCTGAGTACCAGGATGGTACCATAAAATTACACACAACTGCTGGGAATATCCATGCAGTCAGCTACAGCATTTCCCTAACAATTCCAAGAATTCCATATATCGATCAATGTTGTCTATGAAACTACTTTTACACCAAAGAAACAAACTAAGCAAACACTTGTTTTTGAATCTTGGAATCTGATCTTTCTGCCCATCAAAACAAGCTCTATTTCCCTCTAGCCAAGGTATTTTGACTTGTTATTATGTCTACAAGCTACTAATATAAGTATGATGAATTGGCATTTTGAACTTGGATTTTAGATATCGTCTACTTCCACTTAGTTAATTTCAAAAGAATCTGCCATCTAGTTCGGAATTCTTCACCTTGTATCATTTAAGAAATTTAATTTGGAAAGAATTACCCTAAAAACATAGGAACTAGCACTCTTGTTTATATTAGAGTTATATTAGTTAAAATAAAAGGCAACCTTACTGAACCATTCTCTTCATGCAGAAGAAGCTAACTTTTTCTGTTGATGATTGACCTCTTCAAAGGAAGAGCGAGTACAAAATGCAATTCAAAGCACTAGTTAAAAGAACAATTTGGTGTGGAGTTTCTTTATGTCTATTACTTTGAAATCACAAAGCTGCAAACACATTTTTTGTAGCCTAAAAATATCCTTTTACAGTGTTTGCATTTACAGAAATTAAACTTAACTAAGAAAGCAAGAAGAAAAATATTCCTGAATATAAGAGCATTAAGGATTCAGCCAGCAGTATATATTGAATGATTAGTTGTTGCTGTGTTCATCAAACTGGACACGCTGTTGTTAATGTTTTAAATCTAGATGTAGTTAATTCATATTTTTACATGGAAATGTTTCATTTTCAACAACCTTGCGCTGTTTATGCAGAACTAGACCTTCTGCCTTCTTGCTATTTTTCATCTCTTTTGCATGCCTGAGTTTCAAGTATTGACGGAAGTATAGATGACCATAATAAAGAGCTTTTAGCATTAATCACCAGATGGACTTGCTAAAAGAGTTGTTTTAACCACTGGGATGTTAAACCTGGAGATAAGTAGAGGTTTTCAATGTTACATTGAACTTCATTATTATGCCTGCAGCAGCACACAAGGAAACTGAGTAGGAAAGAGCCATTCATGGTCCATGCATTATATTTGCTTCTATGAGACACATTGTTATCAGGAAAAAGCATCTATTGCATTATGCGGCGAATTATTTACATCTGTCAAAAGAAGACACTTACGTTATTCTCGTCAACATGGCTTATGATTCCTTTCAGGTGGTTTCTGCAAGTACAGTAGTCCTACTCTCAGCAATGCTGGTTATGCTTCTCCACCCGCTCATTGTTTCACCTGCTTTTGCTAGTTTTCCGGGTGCAGCTAAGACTGGGGGTCCAGCTGCAGCAGCAGTGGGAAGTCAACTCGTACGTAATGAACTACTAACAAGCGCATGGGCTGGTTTCTTTGCCGGTTGCCTTCACACCCTGTCAGGTCCTGACCATCTTGCTGCTTTAGCACCTCTCTCAATAGGCCGTACGCGGATGGAGAGTGCGGCAGTTGGAGCCCTCTGGGGCTGTGGTCATGATGCTGGACAGTTGATTTTTGGGCTGTTGTTTCTTCTCTTAAAGGACCGACTCCACATTGAAGTTATTCGTACGTGGGGGACGAGAGTAGTTGGCTTCACTCTTCTTGTCATTGGAGCGATGGGAATTAAGGAAGCATCTGAAGTTCCTACTCCATGTGTTGCCCTTGAAAATGGTGAGTGTGATGTTAGTGTATATGAAGGCATTGACACCCCCGTCGTCGGGAAGAAGAAAAAGATAGGCTTGGCAACTTTTGCCACTGGAATTGTCCATGGGCTGCAACCGGATGCACTGTTGATAATCTTGCCGGCACTTGCTTTGCCTTCACGCACGGCTGGTGTTGCCTTCTTGTGTATGTTCTTGGTCGGTACTGTTATAGCAATGGGAAGCTATACCGTCTTTATAGGCTCGTGTAGTCAGGCACTGAAGGATAGAGTTCCTAGAATAACCGAGAAGCTCACTTGGGCTTCTTCTCTAATAGCAATAGGCTTAGGTCTTGCAATTATCATCAGTCAATTTTTTGGTTTTAGCCTGTATTAGTTGGAATCCGGCGTTACATTAGTTTACATTCAGTATTAGGGGATGTCATTTGATGAGGATATCATTCAGCGGGGTGGATTGTAACATTCACAAGTTATGAGTTATATATATTATAACAATTTGAAGATTTTCTTCAGCTTGTGTGGTCTACGAGTTCTAAGTGATTTGTTGATTCACTTGCCATTTTCTTAAGAAAACTGTATGTTTTGTTGGAAAATCATGTCGAGTTGGACCACATAAAAAGTCCTTATTGTGGTTGAGTAGTAGAAACCTCAGCATTTTTAAGGTTTCACAGTAGTTCTTCCCTTGATTCCAAAGTCCACATTTCTCAGTTTGATGTGTGGTGTAAAAATGAAATGGTCAGCCACATTAAAATGAGCTTTGTTACAAGTTTTTGTGTCTTTGTGGCTAAGCAACATTACATTCTCTATTTAAATCTGTGGAGATTTATAGTGGCGTTCTCAATTTTGGTACATATGCACACAGCCATAATTCGTTGCGATAAAGACTAATGATTCGGATTAGTCGTAGAGAATTGAGCTCTATTTCTGATTCAGTTAAAACAAACTATTCATTCAAAGGTTTACAAAGTGTTTGTAGGACTACAACTTTGCCAAAATCAAACAATGTTATTTCATCGTGCAACAAAACTTCTTTTAATATTCCAGGATTAAATTTGAGATAGTTTATCCCACGTTTGGTTGGGATAAAATCGCGATATAACTAATCACATGATTAGTTATCCCACGATTGTAATGTTATTTTTATCCCTATGAAAAGGTGGGATATCAATCTCGGAATAACTAATCTCGGGATAATTAGTCTTGGGATAACTTGTTTCCCAACCAAACGACCCCTAAGTTCTCAAGTACAAATCCTAGCAAAAGAAAAAGAATACTTAAAAAAATAAAGTATGTAATCCTAGCAGAAAAATAAATTCTAAGTAAGTAATTACGTCCATCGGTCCAAGCCTTGATGTATACAGTTATATGATATATATGCATGTGATAGCAAATACCTTATGTAATTAGTTGAGCTGCGTACAAGCTGGTTCAAATACTATCTATATATATGTTATTATTATAAAAGTACGAATGTTTCACGCTAAATGTTGAACGACTAAAATATTCCCAAAATGTTGATCGATTTTTATACCTTTAAATATTTGTCTAATCAAGCAAGTTAAAGGTGAATATAATTGTCATTAACCACAATTTTGATTTTATTGGCAACTTTGGATCGAAGTAGAAGATTCCGTGTTTGTCAAGAAACCATTTTTCTAATGAGTCTCAATTCTAATAGGATATCATTGCATCGTTGATGGACATTCTCTATCCCTATTAGCAGATTCCTTTTTTATTTTTTAATACGCTTTCTCTCACAAATTGTTCAAGACGTAATACATGGACGAAATTTCTTTTTTATCATCATGATTTTCAACTTCATATATTCTTTATCTCCAGAAAGATGATGTTTTCATCTTCAAGTTATTAAAGTTATTTCTCTATCTTGGATTTTGCCTTTTAATCCTTTTTTAATTAAAAAAATCATGTTTTACATCTTTAGATAATAAAGTAATGTGTGTACATTGATTAGTTTCTTCTTTTCTTTTTCTGGATGCATGATGTTTCACGTTTGGTGATAATTTTTGTTGGTATTTTTAATATTTTGACTATATTTGTGAATCCCAAATCATAGGAAGAATACCAACAAATAGAACTGTAGATGGATTGCAAGTGCACGAGCATTATCTAATGAAAGGCTGAAAGTCATTACTATTATGTACTTCAAGCATCAGATATCAAAAAATATGACATACGACGATATTTTAGTGTCGGTATAAGTCACATAAATGTCACAAAATCAGTTACTGATATTTATTTTATACTTAATTTAAATGTCAAAAATTTCGATATTTAGATTAATGTCGGCAAATAGTTTGTGACAATTAGTTACGACATTTATCTAATGTCAATAATTTGGGTTCTTAACCTATCTTTTTTGCGACGGATATATAAATGTCGTTAAATTCTTTATAGTTTTTGACTAATAATATGAATGTGAAGAATTATTTGTCACGGATAAAGATTTAATTAAAGATATTTTTATATTAAAAGAAATCAATAAATTAACAATAATCTATTCACAATAACATCAATTCTTATTTCAATACTTTCAGTATATTACAAACAATTTGAATCAAATACATAGTTACTTCACATACAGCTAATGGTAGTATGAAAATTTATCTGCCTTACAACAACAACAACAACAATAATAACATACTCAGTATTATTCTATACTGTGGGGTCTGAGGAGGGTAGTGTGTACGCAGATCTTACCCTACCTTGTGAGAATAGAGAGATTATTTCCAACAGACCCTCGGCTGCCTTCTGAAATTGAAAGGATATATTATGGGAAGAAAGAGAACAAGTTCCTCTCGGAGTATGGAATAAGTGTTTCAAGTCAAACCGGTTAGAAGAAGATTACATATTCTGTTTTAACATTTTTAATGGTATGATAATAGGAATCATATCACATTGTCAGTATAATTCGCTGCTAACAAAATCATATGAAACTATACTAGCAGATATGTTTTATGTTAGTAAAATTCTAATCACCATTAAATCTACTATGAATTGGCTATAATACTTATCGCATGTTTGTTTCGGAGACTAAAATCTTTCTAGGCCAAGTTAAAGACCCAAATGTTCGTGCACTCTAAACATGTGTGTACAAATACAAGAGAAACACAACGCGCAATTATATAATATAGAATATTTACAAACATATATGCTTATTTTTTCCCAAAAATCACAAAAAACTAACTTAAGATAATAACTTAATACTAATTGGATGGTAAAGTGACATTGTCTTAACATAATAACGCGAAAACGTATTTAAATTAAGTTATAAGACGACATATTTTTCAATATTTTAACCATTAGCGAGAGATAAACGTGCATAGATACTAGTTATTATAAAAGTACAAATAATTTATGCTAAATGTTGAAAGACAAAAATATCCCTAAAATATTAAGGAACTTTTATGCCCCTCAGTATTAAATATTTCTCCAAAAGAAATTATTCCACATCGGATAGAATTGTAATAATAAGAATTTGTACATGATACACACTAGGATTCATATTCTTCAACGAAGTTATTTACTATCAGGATTCATATCACAAATGCTTATAAGACGTGTTTAGTAACATAGTCACAGAAATTTATGCCAGAATATTTATGGGGTTACCAAGAAAAAAGAGTTGTGGCTGAATATAAAAAAGATTCAGTGCCAAGGAGTTGTTTGAGCTTCGGTAATAGTTTCACTTTCAAAAATATTCCAGTGCTTCATATCATTCTCTACTTCCGGTTGTGTTTGGTTGAGTTGGTTGAGTTCTATTTATTTTTTTCTATCGGATGTATGTGAATATAAACCTATGTGACTACATACTATATAAACGCAAGACTCTTATCTGTTGAAGGTGGGTAGGTTGCGTTGGGTTCGGTGTATATGAACATAACATGAATGTAAATATACTTAAATATACTTCATACGTTTTGCGTTTAATTTCTTTTTGTTTGTGTCTTTGGTTCTGCAGAAAAAATTTGGCAAATATCGCAAGTGCACTTGATGGCAATAGGCAAAGACTCTTTTAATAGTATGGAGTTGATCATGATTTTTAATTGCCAAAATTTTATACTCGGCTATTTTTTTACAAGTTTGATTTCCTTTGCTGCTAATTAAGGAATTTTTTTACTGTAAAGTATAGTGTTCAAAATTTATTATCACTTCTGGAAAAAGAAAAAGAAAAAAATTTCTCGTCACTTTATGAATATGATTTTGCCATCTTAAAGTCTCTAAAGGTTTATGTATTTTTAATAGGTATAAAAAAATTGAACCAGTTCTGGCCTTCCTCTAATGAGTAAAGTCCCTTAATATTTTAGGGACTTTTATGCCCCTCACAGTTCTTAAATTATATTTGTGAAAGAAAGTTTGGTAGAGATCTACTTGGTTAATTTTTGCATTGTAGCACCTATATTTGATTTAAAACTTATCTTACCAAATAATAAGACATTGATATTGTCAAAATAAATATGTTCTTATTTATATATTATTATTTAATATTTCTTATAAAAGCAATTTGATCGGAGTTAAGTCTTTGAAAATCCGGCTATAAGTCGGGAGTACTCATGCATTTTTCCTAAAAATATAGTATAAATTCATGCATCTCAAGTTGAATATTTATTTATTTTATGAAACTGTCAACCATGGTCTATTTAGTATATATGTTTAAATAATTGTCATGGTCATATTTGTTGCATTCGGCACAAGAGGGGGTAGAAAGAGGACACATCATGTATGTGTAAGGTATAATAGATCAATAGCAACCGATGATGCTAAGCTTGAGGGTCTTTGAGTCCAAGTGAAAGTAAAACTCCAATATGTAATTTATCAGTTTTTCATGTGCTTTACACAATTCAAATAATCGGATTAATGAGATATCATTAGCATTGTGGTCACAAACAAATACATAACCGACGGAGAAAATTTATATTAAATTCTTTTGACACTATTTATTCGTTCTGTGTTCATTAAACCAAAACTAAAATACATAATTAATCGAAACCAATAATCGGTTGACTCAAATATTCTTAATAACATAACTGGGAAGGAAAAGGAAAAATAAGGAAGAAAACAGAGAGCCGGTGAATTATAAGGCTAACACTGTTTGTCCCCTTACCTTTAAAAATAGTTTTGACTTAGACAAAATTGTTGTCCAATTGTTTTTTCTAATATCTAAGCTTTAAAATTAACTAATAAAACTTTTAATACTTAAAAATTTAAAATTGAATTATACAATCCCTTGCCTTATATTTTGAACTTTGAAATTGACTAAACTTATATAAATAATTCTATAATTGAAAGTTAATTGATTCATCAATATCAAAAAAGGATATCTTATGCGTTGAATACTCTGAAATGAAAAATCTATAACACAAATGTTATGAGGAGATAACCATGTTAAGGAAATGCGTAACAAATATAAAAAAAAATTAATAAAGCTCCTATCTATATTGCTATCAAGTTAGTCAACTTTTAACCAATTTTAATATAATTACTTGAAAATATATCTACTCGAAACAGATTTCATCCTTTAATTGTGCTAAAACTTTATTAATGAGTGGTTTGAATTATATATATATTATATTTTTTATTTTAAGAAACTAATTATTGAACTTCGTACATATTTACTAACAAGCAGTTTATGGAGTTAAAAGTTTATTACTTTTCGTATGTGTTTAATGTTTGGCTAAGATATTTCGTGCATCGCACGAACATATAGACTAGTATTATATTAAAAGCACGAAAGCCTTTAGCGAAATATCGTTCGCTTTTTTTACCCTTTTAAAACAGATTTCACATTGGACAAAATTATAATTTAAAGTATATTCCTAATATTTAGTATTTTGAATCAACTAAAATTTGGGTTATAAAATATGTTCTTACTTGAACTAGGTAAAAAATCGTACAATATTTAAAAATAAAATCAATAATAATTTTTTTTATAGATTCAATTCTTATTTGATCTATCAAACGTAATCATATAATTTATTTCATGGTACTTTTTCCCAATCCTAATATTTAGGTGTTTTCACGTTACTTTTCCTTTTTTATTTTTCTTTAAAAATGAACCTTAATACTATTTATACTATGGAATCGAAATATTACTTAATTAAAACTCGAATATATTTTGAATGAAACATAATTATATTTATATTAAGACAATATTGAAACATTTACGTTAAAACAATATCAAACAAACAAAAACATTTTATTTATCTTGATAACTTTGAATATAAAACTCATACATCAAAATAATTATTAAGGCAATCGATAACTTTTGCGGGACATGATTTATATCTTGATTGAGCTAACTAATAAATAGGATCAACATTAATTATTTTCAAGAACTTATATTTTTATTTAATTTTTATGTTATAATGCAAATAAATTATTCATGTAATTTTTTATATTTTTATATTCATTGATATGGATACACGGAACTAGTTATTATAAAAAAAAAAACTCAGAATATAAAAACAACAATAGGACCCGTAAAGAAACATCTTAGAATTTTGTAAATGTGGACAAATATTTCGATGGAACACTTTCTAGAAGAGCTTTTGGCTATATTCACGAAACTTCAACAAACGATTATTATCTAAACACTTCTTATTTTGTACGACTTCTATTTTTCTGAAAGTTGTCCAAGGACATCACACTTGTTTACACAAAAATTAATAGAAATATTCTCTGAAATACAAATTGTAATTTAAATAGTGAGTAATACTTCATTAATTTTATCTAAAGTAAGGGAAATCAAAATTCAGAGAATCCCGTTTTTTCTTCGTAAGAAAGGGTCAAAAGAGTAACGTTGTGGGCCCACTTTTCACGGGAATATAGACAAAACAGGGCCGGCCTAGTACACGCTATTGGATCAGTTTTGAAAGCCCAATTTATGTATGACCCCAAATCAAGTCCACTCCCACTTTTAGGCCGTACACTGCGCACTGTGCAACACGTAATTAGGATTTCTTCTCCACAAACTGATTTCGCTGACACTGCTCCCAACAACTCCCTTACCTCACTACTAACGTAACCTTCAATTTAATACTGTGCTGCCAAAATTTTCATTTCCAAAGATTTTTTATTACTCGTATACTGTATATATTTATTATATTTCAATAAACTAAACTATTAAAAGAAATATTAACTTAAATAGTCATTCATCTCTCGATATATAATTTACGTATACCGATAAAAAAAATAGTAAATTCAACCAGCGATTTGTTAAATAATCCAATTTAAAGGTAGAATAGGACAACCTTGTAGATAAAAACGTCATTGGAAAAAATACTTACAAGCAAGGATTAAAAGTTTTATTTCTATGAAACGGAAAAATTTTAAGATAATAAAAAGTGAAAAGTACAAAAAAAAAAATGAGAAGAATTTAAAAGATCCTAAGTCTGAAAAAAAGTGTTAGATGATTATCAGGGTAAGTGATAAAAAGACAAAACAAGACGGGATAAGTAAAGTTATTTTGTCCATCGGTTTACAAGAGTTAAGTAAATAAATAGTGATAGCACAACAGTCATTTTAAGAGATATTCCACTTTTCAAATCACTTCTTCTCATTTGACGCTTCTTTTTATCTTTGTACCGACGTCCCTTTATTCACGTCATTGCTTTAATAACATTAATAACTTATATAGATAATAGATCTCAAAAAATTTATACGTTTACAATTATGAACTAATTAAATTTAAGAATATGATAATCTTATTCGACTAATTATAGTCATGATTTTTAATATGGTGTATAAATCAAGTTAAAGTCTCTGACACTGGACCCAAGATTTCCCATCCATCGTATTATTACTCGCAGGCCTATGTAACGTACCAAAGGAAAGTTGAAAGCCAAACTAAGCTTTTATTCTGTCACTTTATCCATGCCAAATTTTAGTAAAACTTTAATCATAATTTTGTTCGGACTCTTCATTTTCAATGTTATACTCGTGTTATGTCGACACTATGTAAATATGGGTATGGTTGTGAGTGTGGGTGTAGGCCAGAAATCCGTAAGAGTCTTATCCACCAATATTAGGTACTTTGGCCAAAATCAACAAAAAAATTCGAGACATATAATATTTTTTTTGAAAAAGAAAAAAAATAGGGTGAAACTAAAAAAAAAACTTGTATATAGAAATTTTAATGTCAGTCCTTCTCCATTTGTCTTCTTCTCAGATTCTCTTCTTGATTAATATATTTCCCTTTTTGCAATACCTTATAAGTTTTTCATGTATTTCTAATGTCTCATAATTTAGATATATTTGAATAATTTTAGTTGAATCCCACCCGCGTCCGCACTTGATCCATATCACTGAATTCAAAACTCAAGATCATGAAGTATACGAGCTCTAGATACACGCTTGTGTTCCTGAGGTCTAGTAAAATCCAATCCAACTAACTGAAGAATTGCTCAAAAAAAGTAACGGGTTGTTTGGTATGATGCATTAGGTAAAATAATACATTTATTAGCTTTGTATGTTAGTAATACTTTGTTTGGTACATTTTTTGAACATAACCATTAATTATGTAAGCATTAGTTATACACCCTATTTGATATTATCCTATGCATAATTAATGCATAAGAAATTAACTATGGTATTAACAATGCAATGGGTTTTAATGCATGCATTAACTTAGTTAAAGACAAAAATATCCTTTAAAATTTATACTTGATTAAAATATGTTATTATATAGTACACATTTAAAATAATCCAAGAAAGTAAAAAATAAAATGATATCCCTAGTAAATAAATAAACACTTAGTATATCTTCTTTTTTATAAATAAATATTAAGTTCTATACAACAATATAGTTTGACAAATCAAAAAATTTATTTAAACCTTTTTCATATACAAACATTTCTCAACATATGTTTCTTTTAAAAAGATAAAGTGATGGACTGATTATGAGAGTATTTTTATAAACAAACAATTCTTTTAGAAATTATACAATTCTTTAATACATCAAACCAAACAATGGATAAGAAATATGTGAGCATAACTAATATCAGTATTACTAAAATACTCTATTCATCACTATTCTTATACACTCTACCAAACGATCCCTAAAAATGATAAAGTTTCCTTTTGGTTTTTAAAATTTAAAAACAATTACTGGAGTTCTTGTACAAGAGAACTGGTGAGTGAAAGCAGGGCCAACCCCATACTGAATACTGACATATTGCTATCAACCTTTCTGTCACAGTTCCACCAACTTACTTACACTAAAAAACGACTGCTATAACCATATATGAATAATCAAATCACTGTAAAAGCAAAGAATTAAATCCCACCAAAAAAGGTAAAAAGTAACATCTACAAGAAAGGTAAAAAAAAATAAAAAAAAGATGCTCATTTTCTGTACACTATTACAGCAGTAACTACTCATATCACTTTGTTCATTTCATCGAGGGATTTCGTCAAAAAAGTACACCAAAAAAAGATCAAATGAAATCCCCCTGACAAAAGGGTTAAAAACAACACAAAAGAAATTAATGAATTTACTAATGATGTTTTTCCAGTTTTCACCTATTTTTGTCAAATCAAAGCCTCAATGCTTGCTTTTTTCGCTATTCCACAAACAGGACATTGATTAAGAAAAGAATCACAATCTTTGCAGGTAGAAAGGTGTCTACACGGCAAGAAAATCATGCACATTTTACGAGAATTGCACCTTTTGCACTTCATTTTTCTTGTTTGTTCTTCTTCCCCATTTTCATTATCATCACCAAAATCACAGCAAGATTCTGCATCTTCTACTGCTGCACCATTTGCTGATGTTAAACAATAAGCACCACTTTCTCTTAATTGTTCGATTGTGTTGTTTAGTGAAATGACAACAGCTTCGTTATCTTGAGCTATTTTCTGCCATGTTTGGTTCTCTATTTCCATCTTTTGTAAAAAATCTTCCAACTCTTTTGTCCTGTTTGCGGCCTTAGCGATTTCTTCGTCTTTCTGTTTTAGCAAAAACTGCACTTTTGCTTCGTATTTTCTCCAGATCAATGCCAGCTGTTGCTTTCTTTGCTCGTTTAAAACCAATCTCAATCGTTCATTCTGTTATTACAAAAATCAATCGTTTAATTTCTGCAAATAAAACATGAACGAACAAAAATTTTGATAAAATCAAATACAAAAAGAAAAAGAGAAAAGGAATATACAGAATCACAAACCTGTAAACTTATGAAGTGATCAATCTCAATACTCTGTTTCTCAAACTGGGACGCTATACACTGAGAAAATGGCATTGATTCAGTAACGTTGTTGTACTGTTTTGGAACAATGTTCATCAAATTCTGATTGTTTTTCTGCGGCAGAATTTGCAGAAACGGCTGCTGTTGAAGGTGTTGTTGCTGCTGAGGACTAACAGAAAACTGATTAAATCCACAACCATTCTCCATCAAATCTTGCGAAACCCCCAAAGGAAAACCAAAATTATCTGTATATAACTGCGCTTGAATAGCCATATTTTTTCACCACCAAATCAGCTAAAAAGAAATTTGTTGTGTTGTGTTTCTTCGTTTAAAGGTAGGGCAAAGATGTTAATAAAAAGGGAAAAAAATACATTGATGGTGGGGACAAGAAGAGGTGTATTTTAGCTTACTTTGAATCTTTGGTCCGTTCTTCTGTCTTTATAATATGGTGAATAATTTGCTTTTCGTTTATTGAAACTGAAAACCTGAAAAAGGGGCAGAGGAGGGAGGATTCTCTCTCTCTCTC
The DNA here is from genome assembly GCF_000390325.3 of Nicotiana tomentosiformis. Classification (NCBI taxonomy): domain Eukaryota; kingdom Viridiplantae; phylum Streptophyta; class Magnoliopsida; order Solanales; family Solanaceae; genus Nicotiana; species Nicotiana tomentosiformis. The sequence goes on along the minus strand of NC_090812.1, from coordinate 81,728,580 downwards.
TCTCTCTCTCTCTTTATTCTTGTGAAGAGAGAGCATTTAAAGAGAAGAAAAGAGAGTACGTACACATGCAGATTTTGTGACTTGACTATTGGGTCAGAGATTCAGAGAAGGGAAGATAGGAGTCGGTTGAGTTTAATTTGTTTATATAATAAATTTAGTTGTAATTCAATTACCATTCCTAATTGTGGGGTTTTGAATTGAATGAGTTTTTTCGTTATCGTATTTGAGGATGAAAGTGTGTGTGAACAAAGGCAGTATTTTAGGATTTAATATTACCTGTGAAAGGGTCAGCTTCTTTTCCGTTTTAAAAGATTAGAGGGAATCAAAGTTTTGTCAGTTTGCGACTTTGCTCTTTTGCGAGGCCTATAAAATAGGATTCCCACTTCTTTTTTTCATTTTTTTTCTTTATTTATAAATAAAAATTTGATGATATATTTGAGTGAAAAAAAAAACTTGCATGTAGTAATAGTAATAGTAATAATCTGATTATATAAATATTTTTCATATTATTTTTAAATAAAATAATCAAATTGTAAATATGATAATGAAATCTACTTCTATCTGTTTTTTTGAATACTATTCACAGTCAAATATATTATTGAAATGTATCTGGTTTGGATTGATATATAATAAGCTAATAGCAATCAGAATCGGATTGTTTGTAATGAATAATTTTTAGAAGTGATTATCTTACTAAGAAGTTGTTGCTTTGTATTCCAAAACCTTTTTCTGGCAAATTCATTAGTGTATTGTTAGGAGTTAAATCTAGATATCTTGACAGATAGGAACATGAATGAAAGGCTAATGAATGCCATTTTCTCTAACTTATTCGGCAAGCTAATAAAACACTTTTTTAAATCTTTTTTTGCATGTTTCTTTTCAATATTCATTTTTATCGCCCTTTACGCTTATCCCATTTATGTAATTTTAATTTTAATATTTGAGACGAGTATAAATAAAACAATAAGGACATGGATAATTCATATGGCTGATCCTAACAATATTAGAATTGAAGTGTAGTAAGAATTGTTGTTAGTCGCATTTAAGTTTCATGCCTATAATGGTGAATCGTGCCTCCAAAGATTACGAGTTATGATCCACACGGTTTGATTTTAAATAAATTAATATTCAGATTCAGAAATCATCTGTATAAATGAATCACTAAATTTACAAGGTCAACAATGAATTTTTAGGTGTTCCGATTTTGTTCCTTTCATAATAATCGCGGTCCAATTAATAATGCTGACTAGCCATTCATAATTTGTTATTTTCTAATCAATAGAAAATGTTAATAAATGTGAGATTAAAAAGTATGCGATTTTAATCTGGTTATTTAAGTTTTTTCGCGCATGACTTCTCGTTTATTAATTTCCTGAAAGGAAAAAAATAATCTTCCTACGTTCTCAATAGATTAATATGAAAAAAATGCAGTGTAATAAATTAATAAATAATGTTTACATTTGATTGGATTTGACCTACCCTGTGTAATTGTTCATTTTACATTATTATCTCATGAAGTATATAAAGGATATGGACCCTATCGTTTATGGCTGTTAATGTCTCGTCGTTATAAGAAAAGTAAAGAAAAAAACGGGTCTATTTAGCACACCTATATTAATTGTCATTATAGGAAAGGTTCATTTTTTATTTTTATGTGCCAAATGTCATGACTTTTTAGTGGGAAGTTGAAGTTTTGCTTTCCCATATTTGTCAAGCTGTTTGGCACTGCTTGAGTTGGACATAATTGATGATGAAACCTATTTTTGTTATATGTCGCTAATATTTTTATTTGGCACAACTTTTTTGACTAAGTTTCAAGTTTTGTTATCAAGTTTCAAGTACGTAATAATAACGATTACATCTTAACCCTTTGGTCAAATGTTAATGATATGAAATTTTCAGACGAGAAAAAGAACACACCTTTAATTTTGCCAATCTTATCTGAAGGATAAATTGATCAAATTACATACTCACTTATCTAACCTGAAAAAAGTATTAGTAAAAGTTCACGCCAAACTAAACATAAAGGATGTATTATGTATCTTAAAAATTGTGAAAGTGATAACTTTAAGATAAAGGATGAGAATAGTTGGAGAGGCATAGAGAACACATGAATAAAGGAATTGAATTGCTATAGCCTCTTTTTTTTTGTTAGGATTAAGAAATTTGTTCATGATTCATCAATTTCTTGCTTCTTACCCTCCTTAAATTAAATGTATCATGCACATTCATACGCTTAACCTATCTCCTTTCATTTTCAAATGTTATTTCCTAAGAGTCACTTTTGGAAATCGTATTAAATATCATATTGGATAATTTATCATGTATTCCGTCTCCTTTTAATTGGCTCTTTTATATAAAATATAAGCAACGAGTTGAAGGCTAGCTCTTGATGAGCTCATGTTTCATCGGTTAAGGGGAGGGTTCAAACTCCATTAGTAACGTAATATCCTCTTTCCCCTCCCTCTCTCTCCCTTGATGTAATAATAAATAACGATCCGACATTATTAGGACTCTAGGAGTACATCAAATTTCATATTATTATTTTATAGCAAGGAAAACTTATAGTACAATCAGGGGCGGAGCTAGCCCATTGAGTATGTGTTCGGCTGAATCCAGTCACTTTGGTCCAATCTATATATTTGTTTTAAAAAATTTATTAAATATGTATACATTATTAATTTAAAACTCAGTAACTTGAAAGGATTAGAACCCCGAACCCATAAACTTTAAATTCTGATTCTGCCTCTAAGTACAATGATATGGATTCAAATTCAAGCTTGAAGTTGAAAAACGAAGAAGTTGATTTGATCTAGTTGCAAGCCAAATATGGTTGTTGTATTAGTTCAATTTTAGTAGGATCATGATACTAAACAATTAAGATAATCCATATGTTATTTAGTTTTAGTTAATATTTCATGTATTATTAATCTCCGTGCTTATCTATTAGAGTGTTAGGAAAAGTACATTTTCTTACCTAAAACTACTACTAGCTAGTAGCCCAAATACCAATTTTAATTTCTGCCAATGCTCGACCACTCTAAACTTCTTTAGGATCGTGTAATAATTCAGGGGATTAAGAATCGGATTTCTGCCCAAAAACAAAAAGATGGCTGAATTGCTTTTGTTTACTAACGTTAGATTTGTGGATGGTTCTAAGGATATGCGATACAATTTGATATAAATCGCGTAGAGAAATGGAAATATGTGTATTGTTGACTGTAAGAACAAAAATAATAAGCAAAAAGAATGAATAAGTAAAACAAGTACGAGTGGATAACTATCAATATAAGAAGTGAGCTTCTTCTTTTTTTCTTCTAGCTTACAAGGATTCCCTCTTTTATAAAAGAGGGTCATTAACAAAATACAATAAAATAAAATACGTAGTGGAAGACCCATGATGACTTATCTCTTCCTTGATTCCTCCCAAGATTCTCTCTCTTGGTGTGGTTGCAACGGCTCTTGTCTGTGAGCTCGATATTAGCTCGAACTCGTTACCGGGTCGGGCCCTTCGGTTTTGGATCGAGTTCGACCTTCGAGATGGGCGTCGCGCATTTCCGACCTCGAAGCAGTGCCTAGCGGATCGATTCGGTCACGGGCTCGATAGGATTACCGAGCCGCGCTCCTCGAGCGACCTTCGAGCTCGAGGTTCGTTAGTACCAACCTCAGAGCTCACTCCCAAAATCTCATTCCGACTTCTTAACACTCGAACTCGATCGAACGTAGGAAGGCCGAAATCTATTTCGACTGTATACAGATAGTCCCCTCGTTTCTCGAAAAAGTATGTGGCGAGAAATGATATGATTTCCCAGCAGCTCGATCAGATATACACTGATGTTTTTATCGATCCCGACCATGACGTATGTAATGCTCGATCATCTTATGCGTCTTTATAGTCCCCGACTTCATCGAGGATACCCGAATTTTTTCTTCCCCGGTGGGAATTGTCAGTTACCTTCGGTCCTTGGTGACCGGAGAAGATCAATCAGTGATGAATGAGGAGGGTCTTCCTGTCTTTTCAACGAGGCCCAACATGCTTTGAATCGGATAACTTTTGATGGCGTTTTCGCCGCTTCTGTACAAAAATTTTGTAAATACAAATCTTTCATCTTTTTTTTTTGAAGAGAAATGGCCTTTCAAACTAAATAAACAGTTTGAATTTAAATCTATGTTGCCTTCGGGCCTCGTGGGTAGTCCCCTTTGTTTTATCGGGCTCGAACGTCCTTCAGCTTAAATAGTCAAGTGTTTGTTTTAATTCGAAGAAATCAGTAGTTTTGCTTGAACTAATATAGCCCGTAGGCATAATAGTCGAGCGAGTGATGGCCCGAACTCGAAATAAAGGTAGCCTGTAGGCTTAGCAATCGAATGAATGATTCGAACTCGATGCAATGTAGCCCGTAGGCATAATAGTCAAAGTAGCTCGTAGGCTTAATAGTCGAGTGAGTGATTGCTCGAACTCGAAATAAGGGTAGCCCGTAGGCTTGGCAATCGAGTGAATGATTCGAACTCGATGCAATGTAGCCCGTAGGCATAATAGTCAAAGTAGCCCGTAGGCTTTAATGGTTGAGTGAGTGATTGCTCGAACTCGAAATAAAGGTAGCCCGTAGGCTTGGCAATCGAGTGAATGATTCGAACTCGATGCAATGTAGCTCGTAGGTGTAATAGTCAAAGTAGACCGTAGGCTTAATGGTCGAGTGAGTGATTGCTCGAACTCAAAATAAAGGTAGCCCGTAGGCTTGGCAATCGAGTGAATGATTCAAACTCGATGCAATGTAGCCCATAGGCGTAATAGTCAAAGTAGCCCGTAGGCTTAATGGTCGAGTGAGTGATTGCTCGAACTCGAAATAAAGGTAGCCCGTAGGCTTGGCAATCGAGTGAATGATTCGAACTCGATGCAATGTAGCCCGTAGGCGTAATAGTCAAAGTAGTACGTAGGCTTAATGGTCGAGTGAGTGATTGCTCGAACTCGAAATAAAGGCAGTCTGTAGGCTTGGCAATCGAGTGAATAATTCGAACTCGATGCAATGTAGCCCGTAGGCATAATAGTCAAAGTAGCTCGTAGGTTTAATGGTCGAGTGAGTGATTGCTCGAACTCGAAATAAAGGTATCCTGTAGGCTTGGCAATCGAGTGAATGATTCGAACTCTATGCAATGTAGCCCGTAGGCCTAATAGTCAAAGTAGCCCGTAAGCTTAATGGTCGAGTGAGTGATTGCTCGAACTCGAAATAAAGGTAGCCCGTAGGCTTGGCAGTCGATCGAATAATTCGGACTCGATCCTGTTTGCATAATAAATCTTGAACATAGAATATCGGTAAAGAAGAGAGCTTTCTTTGCAGGTCATTACACATGGGTTCATGTTTTGCGTCAGGGCTCGAGCCAGCTATATAAGCATGGTTTGTTTTGACCGTTTGGCCCTTACAACGTTTTCCGTTGAGACACTGTTTGTCATGAAATAACGAAGTAACTTCCTTTGCACCGAACTTGATAATCATCACAGATGCGTTCAATGATAAAGCCCTCATGTGTACGAGGTTGATTTTAAAGAGGCCTCGGATACTCAGCAGTAGTATCGTTTCCGCTATATGGCTGGTATCGATCTCTAGTCGACTTTTGCTTTTTCGTAATGGTCCTAGAAGTCAACTGATCATCTTCGACTCTTATTTTGGATTGATATCGATTGTGCACATCGGTCCAAGTAATAGCTAGGTACTCGATCAGATTTTGATTCAGCCGCCGCGAAGCCATCGAGCTCCGCTCATTTAGACCTTGAGTGAAAGCTTGAACAACCCAATCGTCTGTGACTGGTGGCAGATCCATTCGTTCCATTTAAAAACGAGCTATGAACTCCCTTAGCATCTCGTTATCCTTTTACATTACCTTGAACAGGTCCAACTTTCTGGTTTCGACCTTTATGGCTCCGGCATGAGCTTTTACGAAGCAATCTGCAAGCATAGCAAAAGAATCAATGGAGTTAGATGGTAAATTATGATACCATATCATTGCCCCTTTTGACACGGTTTCACCGACTTTTTTTAATAATACAGATTCGATCTCATCATCTTCCAAATCATTGCCCTTGATGGCACACGTGTAAGAAGTGATGTGCTCGTTGGGGTCGGTCGTTCCGTTATATTTGGGTATTTTGGGCATACGAAATTTTTTGGGGATTGGTTTTGGGGCTGCACTCGAGGGAAAAGGCCTTTGAATGAATTTTTTCGAATCTAGCCCTTTTATCATTGATGGAGCCCCCAGGATCTGGTTGACCCTGGAATTATACGTTTCTATTTTTTTATCATTGGTTTCGACTCGTTTTGTGAGTTGCTCGAGCAATTTAGTAATTTCGGGAGTAGTCCTCGATTCTTGCTCATTTGGCTTCTCTATGGCTGGTTCCGTTCTGTGGGTGACTTCTCGAAGCGGATTGGGCTCCGGCCTGCTTTGTACCTGAGTTTGGCTCTGCAACTGAGCTATCGCTATTTGCCCGGCTTGTAGCATCTCGAAGATCATCCGTAAGCTGACTCTGATCTCCTTCACGTTATGGGTGTCTCGAGCTACGGATCGAGTACCTCCCTGAATGCTTCTTCCCGGTTCGGAACGCTGATTCGCCTCTAGAGCTATTTGTGAATTGACATCCAATGATACTTCGGCTCGAATTTCGGGTGCTTCGATTCAAGCCTCAGCGCCTTCATCGAGTGGCCTTCCGGCCCCGGGTGCCAAGTTGTTGGTTTCATCTTGAAGGCCGACTACGTTGTCGATAGGTGAAGCCATTGCTGATTTGAAGTTGCAAACTGGCGTGTACTTTAGGTTTATATCAAACGATCACTGTTACCCTTATCCCCACGGTGGGCGCCAAACAGTTTACCGAAAAAATTGGATAACGTTAGATTTGTGGATGGTTCTAAGGATATGCGATACAATTTGATATAAATCGCGTAGAGAAATGAAAATATGTGTATTGTTGACTGTAAGAACGAAAATAATAAGCAAAAAGAATGAATAAGTAAAACAAGCACGAGGGGATAATTATCAATATAAGAAGTGATCTTCTTCTTTTTTTCTCTAGCTTACAAGGATTCCTCCTTTTATAGAAGTGGGTCATTACCAAAATACAATAAAATAAAATATGTAGTGGAAGACCCATGATGACTTGTTTCTTCCTTGATTCCTATCAAGATTCTCTCTTTTGGAATGGTTGCAACGGCTCTTGTCTGTGAGCTCGATATTAGCTCGAACTTGTTACCGGGTCGGGCCCTTCGGTTTTGAATCGAGTTCGACCTTCGAGATGGGCGTCGCGCATTTCCGACCTCGAAGCAGTGCCTAGCGGATCGATTCGGTCACGGGCTCGATAGGATTATCGAGCCACCGCCTCGAGCGACCTTCGGGCTCGAGGTTCGTTAGTACCAACCTCAGAGCTCACTCCCAAAATTTCATTCCGACTTTTTAACCCTCGAACTCGATCGAACGTAGGAAGACCGAAATCTATTTCGACCGTATACAGCTTTATTTCATTTCAAGAGTGAATGGCTTATTTAGATTGTTGATATTATAATTGATTAATTTCTTACAGCATTAGTTCAGAAAATGAGTTGATATCATATTACAAGGCGTAAAATGACGAGAAATATGCATAACTGAGTAGATCTTGAATATCACTATTTTAGTTGCTCATTTGTGAGTATGGTTAAACACTTAGTAAAAATAATGCATTATAACTATTTTAAAAAGTTAAATCTCACCGTGGAAGCTTTGTTTTGGTAGCTCGCATAATCTTTTGTGATGTAAGTTCCAAAATTAGTTCTTGTATACATATTACAAGCAACCCTGGGAAAAATTTATTCCCAAAATTTATACCGAATCAACTCACCTAATCCCTCGAACAGAACGACTTATCTGGGAATAAAACTCCCCGCGTCAAGAGTGCAATTAGTCAGTCATGTGTCGTTTGTTTCTATAACCAGTTAGAACTCTGAATTAATGATTTTACTGTATAGGGTAAAATATGATATGACGCGTGGCTGACTAAAAGGAGGACACGTGGAATTCAAGATGGAATGATCGAGGACCGAACGTAGTTATTGTGCTTGTCACCGAAACGGATAACGTTCATAAAAGTGTATTAAATACTCTGCGCCCGGTAGCATTTACTAAGGAATATTCTACAGTATTAAGAGCGACGGTTCGTTATAAAGAATTTGGTATTTACGCTTAACGTTACATCTTCATCAATAAGCCTCATAATTGACATTAAAGGAGGGCAAGATCTTAGAACCTTCTTCCTTTGACATAGCTATAAATAATAAGTTCGGTTATCATTGTAATGGATACGAAATTTCTAGCAAGAATATATATTATCTTCTATACAAAACTTTATATAATTTCACACTCTTGCTTTTTGATTCCATCATTGCTGTATTCGAAAACCGTGTTCACAGAATCATTATCTTTGCTATTTCATCTACATTCCAAGCTAAGTACTGCGTATTTTTTCGATTATTATATTAGTTCAGGATCAAATTAGTTCATTTGTCTACAAAAAATGTATAAATTTAACTGTACCGTTTTACGGATAAACAGTTTGGCGCCCACCATAGGACCTAGACAGCCGTGCAATTAAATTGATCCTTGCCTCTTTTACTAACGTATTTTGATTATTTTTGTCTTAGAAAAAATCGCAAAAACATAGCAGATAACATTGTTAACGAGTCACACAATCCCGAAATTCGAGGGGATCAACCTCATTTTGAGGACTCAATCAGTGACACCCGCAATAAGGTGAAAGACATCACGCCGGTGCATGACAGACGGTACCCTCGACAGGTTCAGGAAAAAACTCCCGATAATACTGACGAGGAGCAGGTAGCGGATGTCGTGAGTATCCTGCAAGAGAACATGCAATCATTCTAGGCCATCTCACGCGGCAGGATCAGGTTATGACGGAACTGAAGCAAGCACTATTAGGTGCTTCGAATAATGCGAACAGGCGCGATTCGATTCCTCCCGTTGTTCCCGCCGACCAAACAACACAGAGAATCGATAACAACACTCCCAGGGGTGAAGTCAGCGCTTTTACGGTTCATGAGGGAAGTAAACACCCGCATGGATCAAATTCCGAGCGTACCACCAGTATTGAAAGGCCCGAACTCGAAGAAGTATGTTCAATTACCGTACAAGTCAAGTGCGGCACCAGTACTAATCCCGAAGCATTTCAAAATGCCTGAAGTTCCAAAGTATAATGGAACTTCAGACCCACAGGAATATATTACCACCTACACAACATCGGTGAAATAAAATGATCTAGCTCCTCGCAAAATTGAATTTATGTTGCTAAAGAAATTCGGCGAAACTCTCACGAGGGGATCCCTAACATGGTATTCATTATTGCCCAAGCATTCCATAGATTCCTTTTGAGATGCTCGCGGATTCTTCTCATGCCGGGGCCAGAAAGGTGCAAGCCCGGAAGGTCGACATATTCAGAATCGCACAAGGAGAATCAGAATTATTACGAGAGTTTGTTACAGGATTCTAGAAAGAAAGAATGTTGCTACCGGCCATCCCGGATGAATGGGGAGCTGAAGCATTCACCAAACGATTGAATCCGAGAGGTTCATACGCTTCCCGGAAGTTGAAGGAAAGCCTGCTTGAGTTTCAAGCAACAACCTGGGCATATATTCACAACTGGTACGAGTCGAAGATAAGGATCGAAGATGACCAGGTCGGTGCTACATCATCGGCCAGAGGACGGGAGAAGAACAGAATAAAACCAAAGGATAACTACGACGCGGATAGACGGACTTCGAGGGGTCGGTTTTTACCCTACGCGCGTACCGAAGGCCGTGGCAGAAATTTTCGAGCAGCAAACAAGTTCATCGTTGACGGAGGGACTGATCGTGGTCGAAGCAATAGATCACTTCAAGATAAACAAACGTCGGGGTCTCGAGATCTTTCTTACCCAGGTTATCAGAATATAACTTCAACGTCAGTGTAGTGGAACTGGTGTCAGTCATGAGAAACATTAAAGAAGCACGATTCGTGAGACCTATGAGGTCCGATTCCAGCCAGAGGAAACCTAATTTATGGTGCGAATACCACGAGACAAACGGTCACCGGACATGGGGCTTCCGATATCTTCGGGAGGAGGTGGCAACGCTATTGAAGAATAGTCATCTCGGAGAATTCTTGAGTGATCGAGCTAAGAACAATTACTGTCGCAACAGAGACAACATGGAATCCTCGAATGCAGGAGAAAAAAACCCACGCCAAATGATCAACATGATCTTTGGGGGGAATGAGATTAATGGGGTCGCCTTTTTGGCGGCAAAGAAGACAAAAGTATCGATAACTCACAGCAAAAGACACCGGGAGGACGATATCACTTTCACAAAGGAAGACACGGATGGATTGTTGTTACCACACAATGACACATTAATAATCTCTTTAAATATGTTAGATTTTAAAATTAAGCGTGTTCTAGTGGATCCAGGAAGTTCGGCTAATATTATACAATTGAGAGTATTGGAATAAGCTAAACTCGCTGGAAGCATTATTTCGGCGACGAAACTCCTCGCTGGATTCAACCTTGCGAGGGTGACGACCCAGAGAGAGATCTTACTCCTCACGAATGCTGAAGGAGTAATGAAATCAAATCTTTTCGAAGTAGTGGATTGTGATATGGAATACAACATCATCTTAGGAAGGCCATGGTTACACGAGATTAAGGTTGTACCTTCGACGTATCACCAATTGCTAAAGTTTCAGACACCCAAAGGAATCAAGCAGATAAGAGGTGACCAACTGGCACCGAGGTAGATGAATGCAATCTCGGTTTCGAGTAGCAAAGGGAAGGAGCGCACAACATAGCAATTACAGGAACTGACGCAAGTGGAATCGTCAGAACAATATCAGGTGCCAAGATATTTCCAAGTTCCGGAAGAAACGGACGCAACGAAATCCACGGCAGAGGAACTAGAGCAAGTGGAATTGTTTGAAGAATTCTTAGAAATAAATTTTCACTTGGGGACAAGACTGCATCCCAAGCTCAGGTAAGGTTTTATTGAATTCCTTAAAATTAATATTGATTGTTTTGCATGGTCGCATGGGGATATGACAGGTATCCCGACGAAAATAGCCGTGCACAAGTTGAGTTTGGATCCCAACGTACCACCGGTATGGCAGAAGAAGTGCCCTATTGCCAAGGCCAGGAATAAATTCGTTAAAGAAGAGGTAACCCGCTTGCTTAAAATCGGTTCGGTCAGAGAGGTAAGATGTCCACACTGGCTAGCTAATATAGTAGTAGTTCCTAAGAAGAACAATAAATTTCGTATGTGTGTAGACTATAAATATCTTAATAAGGCGTACCCGAAAGATTCGTTTCCACTGCCAAATATCAATCAAATAATTGATGCCACGACCGGGCACGAACTGATGAGTTTCCTTGATGATTATTCCGGGTACAACCAAATTAAGATGAACCTTTAAGATCAGGAAAAGACTTCATTTATAACAAATTTCAGTACATATTGTTACAATGTAATGCCTTTCGGGTTGAAAAACGCCGGAGCTACTTATCAACGGCTCGTAAAATAAAATATTTGAAAAGCAAATAAGAAAAACCATGGAAGTTATATAGACGATATGCTCGTTAAGTCTTTGAATGCAGGTGACCACCTTAAGCATTTGCAAGAAACATTAGATATCCTAAGGAAGCATAACATGAAGCTTAACCCCTAGAAGTGCTCGTTTGGGGTCAACTCCGGTAACTTCCTGAGGTTTCTGGTCTCACAAAGGGGAATTGAAGTAAACCCCGGCAAAATTAAGGTCATAGACGATATCCCAAATCAATTATTAAACGTGAAGGAAGTCCAAAGACTCACAGGAAGGTTGGAAGCTTTGAGTAGGTTCATTTTCCGGTCGTCGGAAAAATGTCATCGCTTCTTTACATTGCTCAAATAGAAGAACAATTTCGAATGGACGTTGGAGTGCAGAGGGACCAGAAGAAGTACTTATCAAGCCCTCCATTGCTCTCGAAACCAAAAGAAGGCGAAACATTGCTAGTCTACCTTGTGGTTTCAGAAGTTGCGGTAAGTGCGATTTTAGTCCGGGAGGACGAAGGTACGCAGTTTCCTATTTATTACGTTAGCAAAATTTTAACGGGAGTAGAAACTCGCTACCCATATTTGAAAAAAGTAGCCTTAGCTCTCGTAGTCGCCGCTCGAAAGCTGAGGCCCTATTTACAATGCTACCCAATAGCTGTGGTGACTACTTTCCCTTTGCGGAACATCCTTCATAAACCTGAACTCTCGGGCAGATTGGCCAGATGGGCCGTCGAAATAAGTGAATTTGACATAGAATATAAACCGAGGACTGCAATTAAGTCACAAGTCCTGGCTGACTTCGTGGCCGATTTTAGTCCAGGACTGCTACCTCTGGCAACCAGGAGGCACTAATGGTGTCGAAATCGACATCAAGGGTTTGGACCTTATTTAGTGTCGAGGCCTCGAACGTAAAAGGGTCCAGGCTCAAAATAGTTTTAATCACGCCTTCGGGGGAAACCTTAAGGCAAGCCATCAGCACGGTCTCTTTAACTAACAATGAAGCAGAGTATGAAGCTTTGATTGCAGGGCTCGAATTGGCTCGGGGACTTGATTCCGAGGTTATAGAAATTAAATATGACTCACAACTGGTGGTAAATCAGGTTTACGGGATCTTTGATACCAAAGAAGAACGTATGCAACAATACGTGGTAAGGGTCCAGGCTCTTTTGGCACGATTCCGTGAGTGGTCAATAACTCATATCCTGAGAGAGGATAATGCAGAAGCGGATGCATTAGCAAACTTAGGTTCATCGACGGAAATAAAAGGATCAGAGTCCGGAACGGTGGTACAACTGACGAGCTTAGTCCTTGATACGGATAGTTAGTACGAGGTGAATTCAGCTAGTCTGGTCTGGGACTGGAGGAACGAAATAATCAACTACCTTAAACACGGAAAGTTGCCCGACGATCCCAAAGAATCACGGGTGTTACGCACCAAAGCTGCTTCAAGAAAGGCCAATTTTATAGAAAATCTTTCCAAGGCCCGCTGGTCTGGTGTTTAGGAGCGCCAGAAGCTGACTACGCCATGAGAGAAAACTACGAAGAGATATGCGGCAATCACTCAGGTGCAGAGTCTTTAGTGCTGAAATGGGTACAGGTAGGATATTACTGGCCTCGCATGGAACAATAAGCCAAAGATTTCGTACGAAAATGTGATAAGTGCTAACGCTACACATCACTAGTACATCAACCGGCAGAATCCTTACATTCGGTTTTGTCCCCATAGTTATTCATGAAATGGGGGATGGACATCGTCGGACTGTTGCCACCGGCTCGCACAAAGGTTTGGGATACCAAAAGAGATAGCATGCGACAATGGGCCACAATTTATCGGTGCAAAAGTTACAAAGTTATTTGAAGACCTAAAAATAAAGAGAATTATATACTCACCTTATCATCCGAGTGCAAACGGTCAAGCGGAGTCAACAAATAAAGTGATCATTCAAAACCTCAAGAAAACGTTAGAAGCAGCAAAAGGCAAATGGCCCAAAGAGTTTCCCGGAGTCCTATGGGCCTACAGAACAACAGTCAAATCAAGTATAGGAGAAACTCTTTTTCCCCTCGTGTGCGGTGCTAAAGCTCTAATCCCTGTTGAGGTGGGCGAACCCACTTTGAGATATTCTCAGACAAACAAAGAATCAAACGATGAATCAATGCTAATCAACTTGGAACTACTCGAGGGACGCATGGACTTGGCGCATGTAAGAATGGAAACTCAAAAGCAGATGATGGAGCGATATTACAATCGGAAAGCCAACTTCCATTTTTTCAAAGTAGGAGACTTGGTTATAAGAAAAGTAACACAAAGTACCCGGGAGCTCAACACGGGAAAGCTAGGTCCAATGTGGGAAGACCCTTACCGGATTTCAGTTGTCACTGGGAAAAGTGCATACGAGTTGGAGAACCAGAATGGAGACAAGTTGCCCAACAACTGGAACGTGGCACACCTCAAAAGATATTATTGCTAATGAACAACACTCAAACAGAAAGTATGCGCTGCACTTTTTTCCCTTCGTTCAGTTTTTGTCCCAATTGGGTTTTTCTGGCAAGGTTTTTAATGAAGCAGCGACGGAAAGCATACTACGAAGACATCAGCAATAAGACCTTTGATATCAAGGCAAACGGACAAGCTTCCACTCGGGAACGATTAGGTAATCTTTGGTTCGATAGCAAATTCCCACGTGGAAGTTAAGTTTGCTACCGAACAGAGGTTACCCGACTATTCACGGGTACAAACTGCCAGAGGGCTGTTAGGTATTCTTTTAATCGATAGCATGGATTCCTAAGGGGAAACAAAATATGTTACCGAGCGAAGGATTACCTATCAATTCATTGGTGGCACCTTCGAAGATACAAGGCTTCGAGTGTTCTAATTCGCATTCTTCACATTCAAACACTGGGGAATGATATGAGGATACAACAATAATGACTGCCACGTCAACTGGGAACGAAAATCCAAAAATAAAATGCATCATCGGGACCGGGGACTGCGCAGCCAGCCTCGCAGAAACAAGTTGTACAAGATAGCCACAAGTAATGGCAATTTCTTTTCTACATAGCAAAATCTTTATGTAATTTCTGAAAATATAAGGAATAAAATGAAATCCTTTTGATTTTATCTTGTTTCTTGTCTGAACGATGAGCTAACTTTGTCATTTGAAAGTTAAACAAGTACTTCAAATGTTAGTGCCGTAATGAACATGAGACGTCCTCTTCAAGAGCTCTGTAAATATAAGAGGGCCCTCTCTTATAAAAACCCTTACGTTAAAAGGTTGGTTCCGGAAGAATCAATTCCCGGAATCCAAAATACCATCGGGGGAAAATACACCCAAAGCCGCATATGAAAAGGACGCAAAAAGGAAACTTGAGCAAATATTCATAGAAACCCTCATGTAAAATGAAAACTTGCGCAAATATTCATTGAGATCCTCATGTAAAAGGGGAACATGCTCAAATATTCATAAAAACCCTCACGTAAAAGGGATAATGCTCGAAACCAAAATGCTTCTAAGAAAAGGCATTAGAGACTACACATAGTAAAGTGCAAATTGAACAACATGCGCAAAATACTTGAGAAAATGCAAAAGTTAAAGGCTTGCATGGATATTCAAACGAAAGTAAGACTCAAACGACACTTGAACAAAAAGAAAAAAATATGTCTTTATTTATAAAAACGGGCCAAAACGTTACAAGTGCAAAATGGGAAAAGAAAACGCTAAACTACAACGCCTCCGGAACCAGGAGGAAGAGAAATATCCGTATTGCCGGAAAGAGTAGGTGGTTCCGCCGATGGCTCAACGCTTTCCCTAGTTTGGTCTTCGGCCTCATCGCCTTCCGATCCTTATTCAATTTCCAAAAACTCAGAACCGGAATCAGAAGAACCTGGAGCATCAGACTGCGCCGAGAGTCTATTTTTTGCAACCAACTCAAGCTCTCGGGCCTTGGCACTTTCGGCATCAATATCAATTATACCAACTTTGTCATATTCTAAGGTTTTCCTTCTCATTATGGAATAAGTTTTTTCAACAATGAGGGACACCGCTCGACGCTTGAGTTCTTATTTTAGTTGAATAACCTCGGCGAAAAGGTTTTCCCAGGCGGATCTTGCATATTTGAGGCTGACATCAAGCTCGCGGACAGTTGAACTAAAGAGCCTATTATGCTCGATAGTTTTACTGTACTTCTCTTCTAGCTGGGCATATTTTGCCTCCACTTTTTGAGTTCAAGGCTGCCTCCAAGTTAATCACTCTTTCAGCGGAGGTAGCCTCACGTTCGGTTGCAGCAAGAACGACATTTTGTACTTCTGCCCATTTGGCCTCGGCCTCATCAAAATTAACCCCCAGCGTCCCAATTTCTTGGCTGAGGGTTACCACTTCTTGCTCGCTTTACTGCAACCGAGCCTCCAAAATAGTGGCCTCAGTAGTTCTAGTTTCCAGTTCTGAAAGGCGGAGAACAATCTGGTCCCGTTCCGCCAAAATTTGATCTCGTTCAGAAGTAAGTTCTTCCTTCTCACGAATCAACCTTTGAAGGCCCTCAGAGGCAAGAAAGTTGGCCTATAACATAAGAAGAGGAAAAACTTAGAATACATTCGTTCAAAACTAAAAGAAATAACAGAGGAAAGAAGAAACGTACCGTCGCGGCGTTATGCATAGCATTGTTCAATAAACACTCGCCCGAAAGTGTCTGAATCTTTTCCCAATCTTTTTCTGAAGCCAAAGGCTTCAGGTTATTAGCAAGCTTCACCGGCCGTGATAACAGGTTGCACCCGGTAGAGACCGAAAGAGTAATGTTCCTCCTCCTTTACGGATCTTCAAAAGGAGCAGAATATTTTTTTCCCAAGTTCCCATGAACTGGGACTGTGGAAGAGGAACACCTTCTTCATGGTCAGGTGTGGCCGATGGAGATGGTATAGCAACCGTTGGTAGAAGAGTAGACTAAAATGGAAATGATGTAGCAGTTGCTAGTGTTGGTAAAGGTGGAAATGAAGTTGATGGAGCTAAAGAGTGAGAAGCAGCTGCATCAAATGCAGTGCTGGTTGTTTAATGCTTGCCAACCAAAGATGGCAAGGATCTGGTACTCAGCCCCGCAACAACGGTTGTAGCAATTGGGGAGCGAAAAATGGGAGTTGGCATATTCTACCAAATCAGACTCTCCCCAAAGTGTCGAGACATTGTCTTCAGTTCGTCGCCTTCTTTGTAAAGAAGCTCCCCCATCAACAACTTCTTCATCATCGTCAATCATCATAGTGTCTACGACCGGCCCAGAAGGAGGACCAGTCATCATCGCCACCGGAGATGATTCGAGGGTATCAACCTTTGCCCTTTTATTCTTTTCCCCAGCCACGGAGGAGCGTCTTCTCTTTATTTGTTTATCCTCAGACCGGGGACTCCGTAAAGAAATATTTGCACCCGAAATAGGCCTGGAGATAGCTATTCGAGTAAATGCTTCCAGAAGCAGCCTCGCTGCATCAGCAGGATCAGCCAGAACGTCCTACTCGGGGACAGCAATAGAGCCCCCAGGTAGACCTAATTCCGTGAACAAAGTCAGAAGGTTCAACCAAGTTCTTCATATACAAAAATGGAAGCAAGGTAAATTAGAGTTACCATGATTTTTGGACTTCCACCCGTATTTAAGAGCTAGTTCTTTCCACGAACGAGTTTCGGGCGTTGTGACGTCCAAAATCTTCTGAACCCACCAGTTCAAACCTTCCACCACTGATGGGAGCCATCGAGTTGCTGAAATATACGAAGGGTGAAGAGATGAAACGGCCACAGAAGAATATCTAGTAAGAGGAATATTATACAAAGAACTTACGAGTACGGTTCCAAGCAACCGGAAAGGATGAAGCTGTTGTCGGAATGATGTCGTTGGTAGAAACTGCAACGAACCGCTCCATCTACCCACGGTCGTTGTCATCATCCATGCTAGACAACAAAGCACGTTGGCCGCGCTTGCAAAGGTTTATCATTCCCCCGCGAAAGATTTTGGGGGAATAGAGATTCATCACATGAGCTAAGGTTAGGTTAGCTCCTCCGCAGTTTCTTGGCACAAGCGTCAGAGGCAGGCGATCGTCCTCCATACTGAAGGACTTACCTTTGCCAAACATACCTGGTAGCGAAGGCAAAACTCTGCAATCACGGAATCAAGCTCTCCGCTCAAAGAAAACGCATCCAAAGTAAAGGGATACGTGAAAAAGTATGTAAAACCTTCCTTGGGAAGGGTCACTCGCTCCGATAGATCAGGAGCGATGATTTCCAACTCATTGCAGCGGCTGTCCTCCTTCACAGCAGGAATACTGGAAGGACGAATGGAAGAAGGGTACCTACTAACAGCCCATGTACGAGGGTTAGCAGTAGGAAATTTCTCTTCAAAATCTTTCGAGGAACTAAGCCTTCTTGGGATGATGGAATCTACTGTTGGAGGAACGGAATTCTCAATTTTGTTCTTATTCTTTGTAAAATCACCACGTTTGGAGGAAGAAGCCATTGGAAAGGAAGAAGGTAAAGAGTTTGTGTTTGAAGAAAATTTAAAAAAGGACGGAAAACAAGGATGCAAATTAGAAGCTCAAGTAATTGTGAAACGCAAAGGAAAAGAAAGTTGCATATAAGTAAAATTTTGACGGCTAAATTCATGGCCATGATTACCTTGATAACCGGCTAAAGTTACACTGAATCATGAGAGGCATTAAATATGGAGAGACGTGTGTTTAATCAACTGTTAGAGACCTTCACAGGGAATTATAGTAATTCTCGCCAAAAAGGTGTTTCTACCAACTTCCCAATAACACAAAGTTATGTCACCGGAAAGCAGGGGGACTATCTGTATAGGGTAAAATATGATATGACACGTGACTGACTAAAAGGAGGACACGTGGAATCCAAGATGGAATAGCTGAGGACCAAACGCAACCACTGCGCTTTTCACCGGACGGATAACATTCATAAAAGTGTATTAAATGCTCTGCGCCCGGTAGCATTTACTAAGGAATATTCTACAACATTAAGAGTGACGGTCCATTACAAAGAATTTGGCATTTACGCTCAACGTTACATCTTCATCAATGACCCTCATAATTGACATTAAAGGATGGCACGATCCTAGGATCTTCTTCCCTAGACATAACTATAAATAGTGAGCTCAGTTATCATTGTAATGGATACGAAATTTGTGGCAAGAATATATATTATATTATATACAAAGCTTTATACAATTTCACTCTCTTGCTTTTTGATTCCATTATTGGTGTGTTCGGAAATCGTGTTCACGGAATCATTATCTTTGGTATTTCATCTACATTTCAAGGTTAAGTATTGTGTATTTCTTCGATTATTATATTATTTTAGGATCAAATTAGTTCGCTTGTCTAGAAATCACGAATAAATTTAACTGTACCGTTTTACGTATTAACATTTATAATCTTATATTTGGCTCTGCCTATCAAAAATACTCTACAGACCGCTAGTTTAACGGGGAATAAAATTTCTACGAAATACATAAGCATAAAAACACGTCAAGAGAACAAAGGAAAAAACAAAAATAAAAAGGAAAGGAAAAAAAGGTTGTTGCGTGGGAACATGGCAACACGGAATATAGTGAAGGAAAGAAGAAGAATACTGGTAAGTATGGAGTACGCATGAAAAGAACTGCAAATGTAAAATATGGTGCAGTGGGAGAAGTTGTTGTCGTCGTCGTAATAATAATGAAGTTCAATTTCTAGAGGGATGTGTTCCCTTGTTTACATACTTTTAGACTGACTTTTTACTGAAAGAATCAGCCTAACGTATCTTTCTTTGTTTTGACATACACAGCACAGCACAGCACATGCCCCATTATATGCCCAAACTAACACCTAACAAAGTGTATGTTCATGTACCCATTCACCCATCCACCCCCCATTTTGGACGCTTTACTACTTTTCTTATCATTTTCCACACAAAATAAGGTTTTTCATTTTTATTTCTAATGATCTGCCTTGGAAGAAATTTTAGCACCTATTGGTCCCATCCCACAATAATGCGATTACTCTATCTAAAATTAGTTGAGAAGTTCTAGATTGATATATGATTTTTGACGAAGCCTTGGGAAAATGAGTGAGTATAATCATTGTTTCAAAACATTTGAGATCAGATAGAGGTAATTTTGAATTTTAGAACGATGACATCAGTGTTAATAACTGTGTTTTAAATTTATTATTATTTATATATTTGAACAAAAGTTATTGGATTTGGCCGAACCCGTAACTCGATCTCTGCCTCTGCGGTCTCAGAGATCATATATAGATATTGTTGATTTGTTGTTACCGTCCCTTACTTACAATAATATCGGATTCAAAAATAATCTTGGAAAAAGAATTAAGCTTGTTGAGCACGAAGAAAATATCTAAAGTAATGACGAAACACTCAGTTTCTCTTACTATAATCATAAGGGAACCAAAATCTTATAATAGAAATAGAAACAAACTTTGAACCAAACTACAAAAAGATTGAATTAAATAAGTTGATGTTTATATTGAACGAAAGGGCGTTTAATTTTCCGTGTAGAGTGGTCAGGAAAGTAAGGGGAAATGAATAAGGTAGAAAGAAATGGTGGCCCATGTGCTTCCCACCTACTAAACTCCGATGAGTCGTTTCCTGCTTGGTCCATTTCCTATTTCAAAGTCTTATTCACTGCTACGTTCCATGTGAACCAATTTCAAAACAAACCATATTATCTCTGTTTGCTTCTTTCACTATGGGGAAGTACACCAACTAGCTACTATTATTGTTATTTTCATTTTGTCGCATAGTCATACATATATATGGCTCCTTTTCTTAGGATTTACTGCAGTAATCAGAGTCAGTTTCAGTGATGTCTTGTTCATTATGTCCAAGTTGGAGGCTAAAGCGATCGAGTAGAATAAAATGCAGGTCGCACCACTACGTGGCATAGGTGAGGTCATGATTTGTAGCTTATAAATTCGAGATTTTAGTACTTTTTAAGTGGTTAAATTTTAAATTAATAATTTATGTATATTTAATGAATTTTTTGAGACGTTAGAATCGATGAACTATAACCATCACACTAACTCCACCCCTACAGACTTGTCATTTTAACAATATGAATAATTAAATTATGCAATGTAATCTCCCAAAAAGTGGTGTAGGTAAAATTTTGTATAAGGCTTTACTTCATTTTCTAAATTTAGTGTTCACTTTGCATTATTTTTCACACAGTATCGCGGGTCTTAGGGGTGTGCATCAGTCGGTTTGATTCGATTGTGAATGTTATCGTTGACATATTAGTTATTGATTTATAAATATAATAAACTGATAAGATATTGGTTATTGGTTAATCGGTTATCGATCATTATCGATTACCCGATAAGATAACTCAATCGAGATTTTAGAGGGAAGGAGCAATGAAGCATAGTGTGTATTGTATATGGAATATGATAAACCTTCTCAACATATTGTATTCCCCGATATGTTGGTTGGATATACTTTCAACATTGTCCCACAAAATAAACTCCCAAGTTAATCTACTAAGCATAATTAAATGGTCTCGATCAAGAAGCATTTCTCTCCTTCGATCTCGATCTTGGCTGAATAGTTGAACGAAAATTTTCCAATATCAAGCCAAGCATAAAACGGCATGTAAAAGCCTTTTGCTTTTTCTGGATCTAAAGTCCAACACTTGTGACTCGTGTTTTTATTATAGAAATCTATTGTAAGACTTAAGAAAAAAGGGCTAAAATTTTGTTCTTTAGAAAAGAATAATTAGATTTCAACTTTTCGAAAAAAACTTACGCAAGGAGAATTGGGTTATCGGTCTCTTAAGATGAAGACTTGAACTCAAGTCTTGAAGAGTGCAGCCGAGATCTAAGAGAATTGGGAACTGGAAAAATGAATATATACCTAAAGGTATAGTCTTATTTTTATAAAGTTTATTGCGTTATCGGTTAAACCGTTAATTAAATTGGGTAAATCGAGACCCGAACCGATAACCCAATAGTAAAATAACACTAAATCATTATCGAACCTTTAACCCAATAATCTGATACCGCTAACTCAATAAACTTTTTTCGATTCGTGCTATCAATTTTACCCGATGTATGATCAAGCCTTAATGGGTCTAGTGTATACATGCACATTCTTAGAAAAATATTACTATACTATTTATACGTATATTTACAAAAAAAAAATTGCAAAGCAGTATAAGATGACACTCTATAGTTGAAGGTGATTTCACCACTACTCCCATACCCCCGAAATTCTTTTGGACATGGCTATCATTGTCAACCTAATTGTAGATGAGTTAATCACATGATTGGTATTTGTTAGTATCACGAGTAATGTTTGATGTGATTTTTAAATGGGGTTGTCTATCTATTTTACCTTTTATAATTAAGCAAACAACATGTACTAAGTGATCATGATAGTACAACTACGTACTTTAATTTCACATACTCCTTTATATTTAAGGGACAATTGATGGGTGTGCCTACCATACTCATATACTCTCTACGTTTCAATTTATGTGAACATATTTCTTTTTTGGTCCGTTCTAAAAACAATGATCCCTTTTTAAATTTTAAAACAATTTAGCTTAAATTTCAAATTCTATTCTTAATAAGAAACTTTTATAACCACACAAATACTTTGGATCCCTTTTTGACTTATTTAGGACCACAAATTCAAAAAGTTTTTATTTTTTCTTAAACTTCATGCCTGTCAGGTTCACATAAATTAGAACGGATGGAGTAATTGAATAGCTCTCAAAGTTGTCCTATTAGTTAAGGCTACCTATTTAAGTGTGATTTCTCTTAAAGGAGGAAAATTGAAAACGTGTAAAGGTTAGACATTTTTCTCAACTAGGGAATGGGCCATTTCTCAGCATTTGTTTGGTCTTGTGGTCCATTTGGATGGCATTATGGAGCCATGCATGTAGACTAAACTAATGTGCGGACTAAACTAACGTTCTCTACTGCTGACTGCATTTATATTTTGCTATGAACTTTTAGGGAAGAATTAATATAAATAATCGCCCCTCTTAATCGCTTAAATTAAAAATTTATGAATAAAGACTTCCACTCTACTCTATAAAAGCAAAAAGTAAATTCTGCAGACTATTCTTACAAAGTTTTTTACTTTTCGGGGAAGAAACAAACAAGCTTAGATGGATGGATCAGGGGCGACTTATGGGTAAAACCGTCAAGGCAACTGATTTAGGCCCCATAATTGTGGGGGTCCCAAATTTTTTAATAATTAGTATCTCTATGTTAATATTTTTAAAAGAGTAAAAGTGTATTTTTCTTAGGAAAAAAAACTTTATTCCTTTTCAAATGAATTGTTATTGCTTATAGAATAATGTTATAGTTGTCTCGGTGGAAAGAAATTTTCTAAAATTTAAATTAATAACTCTTATCTAAAATCAATAATATATCAAGAGAGATCAAATGAGTTAAATATATTCCCAAGATTGAAATAGAATTATCTGAAGAAGTCAATAAAATTTTATTAATAATTTTACATCTCAATAAGCTAAAAAATTATTTTAAATAAAATTATATAGGGAAAAGAAATTCCAAAAAAGGAAGAATTAACCTAAGTATCCAGCAGATATATAATCCATCTATAATATATATAAACGCAACCAAAGTATAAATTATGTATACCAATTAAAAAAGTAAAAAGTGATTTCGACTAATGGTATAAATATGCCCAAAAAAACTTGAGATTTCTCGTAGAAGTTTGTACTTTAGGCCCCAAAGTTGTTGAGCGGCCGCCGAGATGGATTTACAGTTCTAAATATAGGAATGAGGACTTCCTCTCTACTCATTACTATTTTGTGACAGCATATGCGAACTTATCATAAATAAATATGTTTTTCAAATATTTGACTACACATAAATCCAAATAAAGACATTTGGCGAAATTTTTTATTACCGCAAAAAATGAGGCAATAGCGATCGAATTGTCAAAATTAAATTTGAGATTGTTACCACATATAGCGACTCGAAAAGAGGTTTACGTGGACCGATGTGGATGACAAAATTGGCTTTGCATGCATGTCGGTCGCCTTAATATTGTATCTGTATTTTCGGTGGCGTACGACTAAAATCCACCATTTTTATTGTGCAAATATCCTATTCAAGATAGAAAATGTCCAAAATTGAATAGTGTTAAATTGTTAATGAATCGCAATTGAATATTTGACGCCAAAATATCCTTGGATTTTTTTTTGAATTGATGCATTCGCTTTGGAAATGTTTCTTAGTCTTGTTCAAATGAAATGGTTCTTCCCACCTGACGTGGCCCTTTAAATAGATAATACCGTGTCTATACAGTTTCCTTTTGGCCATACCTCCACACATTTTTTCAAGTGAAGACTGAAGATTGAAAGACTATTATATGGTCTTCTTGGAATCTATAACTAAGAATAGCTAATCTTGATTTTCGATCTTTCATCTCTTCTAATTTACTGTTGCAGTGAGCCATAAAAGGACTAAACATGTGAGTCATTTTTCCTATATATAAATGCCAATAAAATTTTGAATTCCACGACTTCCATTATCTTTTGAATATTCCAGTGTACAAGGTAAATAAATAGCAGTCCGTTGAAAAGAATTAACTTGTTGAATTCTTTTTTAAAAAAAGTCCTGAATATGCAAAACCCAAAGAGAGACGGAAAAACAACTTGCTGGATTAGATGCATGCACCTAGTTAACTTTTGAAGGGTATGGTCTATGGACAATTATTTTTACTTACCTCTCACTTAACTTGACTCATATCTTTAAGTGATATCTATAATGGATTTAGCGGGTTAACTTGAATCCACTATTTGCAGTTCAAATTATTTATACATATCTAATAAATTAATTAAAACAGAAGAACATACTAAAGTAATATTTTACATCTAATCAGAACTCATTAATTTTAAATTACGAATTTGGCATCGCACATATCCTCATCCCACGTATGAAGTGTTGGGATATATACTATTAACCATGGTTTTGGTTTAGATATAGTATTTACTATGAAATAATTATTTATTCAGTTTTAATAAAGTTTTAAATAGATCATATATTAGTTTGTATCTTTTGCTTATATAGTAGAGAATTTAGTGTATAGAGTTTAGCTTATGGAAGATTAAATCGTCGGTTCTTATAAGTATAAAGTTTGAGTTCACAATCTAATGATGCAATTGGGCAAACCATCATGGATGATGGTAGCACAAAAATAAATATAATTTATCTTGATTATGGGAATGGTTTAATTACAACTTCTTGTGCTAGTACATTTTGTATGTATTGAACGGACCAAGTAGAGATAAGTATTTTATACTGACTTAATAAAATAAACTCTCTAGCCATTAAATGTACTTATATTCTTAATCTTGATATAATAATTATTAGTTGTGTATATTATTATTATTTTAATTTATTAAAAGGTGAGATCCTTTCGTGGGTCAATATGCCTAGTAAATTGGATAATGATAATGTACATTGGCGAAGCAATAGTTAGTTGATGGAATCCATGTCTCGGTTTAGAGAGTGATGATATACCTTTATGAAAGCTTATAAGTTTTCATGTGTAAACCCGGTCGGTGAATTTTGTATCCGACACATGAAATAAGTTAAGCGAAAGTCTAAAGGAAATAATCAATAAATTAAATCGTGAGTAATTTAATTTAATTAATTAGTATCTGAATCTTAATATGGAGAGTTAAATAAAATTTAACGGATGAATTTGGAAATTGAATAAGGAGTACAATTACGGATTTTTAGTGGAATAATTCGTAATTAATTATGGTGAATATTAATTTCGAAAATTAAAAATTAATTCCATAATTGGAAGCCTTGTTAATTAAATTATGTGGTCCCTGTTGTGCCTAAATAATAGAAAATAAAGGAATCCTTTTACTGGTGGAAAGATGTCACGACCCAAAATCTCGGTAACACCCCGAAAAATTTTGAAGTTCTTAAGTATAAAGCCCGGTAAAATTTACAAAAGAAAATAATATTTTGTGGTGCCGAAGACTAGGACTTTTTGGGTTGAACAATGCACCGAAAAGTAAAAGAAATTTTTTGGCGGAAAAGCGCGTTTATGCGGTCCATTATGCGATCGCAGAATCAGTCTGCGGACCGCATAATGGCCGCAGAGTGAGACGGTTAATTGGGCCAGTGGAAAGCAATTATGTGGTCGACTATGCGACCGCATAACTGTTATGCGGTGCACTATGCGACCGCAGAACTGTTATGCGGACCGCATAGTGACCGCAGACACAAACACATTTTTGGTCATTTTGGACACCAATTATGCGACCGATATGCGGTCGCATATGCGACTGTAGAACCTGTTCCGGAGCTCCATTTTTTGGGTTTTTAAAACCCGACCCTACTTCGTTAAATACAAGCAAAGGGTCATTTTTGAGCAAATATTGTGATGTTTTAGAGAGAAGGGAGAGTGTTTTAGAGAGAGAGAGAGAGAGAGAGAGAGAGAGAGAGAGAGAGAGAGAGAGAGAGAGAGAGAGAGAGAGAGAGAGAGAGAGAAAACCATAGGCTAATTATTCATCAAGTCTTGCTCAAATCTTGGAAGATTAACAAGGAAAACCCACAAGTTCTTCATCTAAGAGGTAAGGTTCCATACCCTAGTTTTCAATTTTGAATTTGGAAAGAAGACGGGTGATTGGGAGCGTGATTCTTGGGTATGAGGGTATTATTTATACATGCATGTATCAATAAGATTTGTGGAAAGATTGTTGAGCTTAAATAATTAAGGATTGGGTTGTGGAGTGAAGAAAATCTTGTAGAAGAACCTTGTGGTTAAATTTGCACACCTAGTATTTGATAAAATGCTCAAACGAGCTGAGATCATGAATATCTTCCTAATTATTGTGAAATTTTGTTATGTCTCAAAATAGATTGGGATTGCTATAATTTTTAAAATGTTGTAGTAATTTAAGTAAAGCTCAACTGAGGTATGTTGGCTAATCTTTCTCTCTTGGAAATGAATTCCATAATGTTCCTGTAAGTTTCAAAGTATGGGTTGCATATTAAAATGTTGTGGCTTTGAATCGTATTTCAAATGAAAGCTAGTATGCCAAATTGTGTGAGAAAATCTCAATATTCTTAAGACTCTTAATTGCTCATATGTATACCTAAAGTCTTGATTGGGAATGTCTTATTGTTGATAACCTATAAAGATGGTTGGAAGTGAAATCAGTGAATTGGGGATATAAATTGTGGCCAACGTGCCAATAGTGAAAGTTATACTTGTGACAAATGGTGCCAATAAAATAAAATAATGTGAGAAAGATTATGAAATAAGTTTTGACTCAACTATTCCAAAATTGACTTCGATAATATAATTGGCTAAAGGCTTATGAACTCAAGTGATGCACATATGTGATTGTTTTAGCTAATGTTATGCTTTGTAAGTCTTTTTCAATGTGTTTTGCGTTCTTACATATTCGTGAGTGGAAATTGTGTATGATTTTAACTTGTAGTTCGGTTGCCAATCATTTTACTCAATTTATTGGAAAGAAATCTATTGTGTTTAAAGCCTTCATTACTAATGAACTTAAAGTTGTGATTTCCGGAATATTCTACTTGTTGATAATTATGATAATGATCTATGAAAGGGAAGAAATGAAAGTGTGGAATATGAAATACGGCCATTGCGCTATGAATAAAGAATCATATGTATGGCCAAGAGAGCCAATAAAATAATAATGTTGTAAGTGGTTGAAAGTACGAATTAAGTGATAGGTGGTGTGAAAGGTTTTGAGATGTACGTATTTGTACTTTTATTTCCAATGTGTTATGTATCCCTATGGACGGTCTATGAAACACATAGGTATATTATGTTATGAAATCCTATGGACGGTTTATGAAACGCATAGGTATATTGTGTTATAAAACCCTATGCACGGTCTATGAAGGGCATAGGTATATTGTGTTATGAAACCCTATGGACGGTCTATGAAACGTATAGATATATTGTGATAGGAAATCCTGTGGACGGTCTATGAAACACATAGGTATATTGTGATCTGAAATCCTGTGGACGGTCTATGAAACACATAGGTATATTATATTATGAAATCTTGTGGATGGTCTATGAAACGCATAGGTATATTGTGATAGGAAATCCTGTGGATGGTCTATGAAACGCATAGGTATATTGTGATATGAAATCCTGTGGACGGTCTATGAAACGCATAGGTGCATTATGTATAAGAAGTATAAGTGTACGGTATGAATAAATACTATGGACGGTCTATGAAACGCATAAGTATATAATATGATATGTGAACACTAAGGACGGTCTAATGAGACACATTATTAATGCAGACAATAGGTGCCCTGTCACGACCCAAAATCTAACCATGGTCGTGATGTCGTCTATCATGTTACAAGGCAAGCTTATTTCCCAAAATATTACTACTAAATCGATTATAAGAATTTAATAAAAACATTTCCAACATTTAAATTTTTTATAAACTAAATCAACTCTAAATATAATTATAGAAAATACGAAAACGAGCCCCAAACATCGGGGTGTCATTAAGTCATGAGCGTCTAAATCTATGAACTAAGAAATAAAACTGTCTAACTGTCAATACAGTCCAAAAGAAGAAATGATAAAAGGAGTAACAAGGTCCTGCGGATACTAGCAGCTACCTTGCAGTCTCCAACGATAGCCGGCTTGAACTCAACGATCGTCGCGCTTTAACTCACCTGGATCTACACATAAAGTGCATGGTATAGTGCGAGTACAACCGATTCAGTAGTAACAGAAATAACTAAGGAACTGAGTAGTAGTGACGAGCTAAGTAGAACATTTTAATTATTTCTTTATTACAATTTAAAATAAACAGGTAAACTCCATCAACTCAATAAATGTTACAAAGAAATTAACAGGTAAAATGCAGCAACAACAAAAGCAATGAATCCTCACAGCAATGCCACTCCATCACTCAGCACTCGGCTCTCGACACTCGCACTCAGCACTCAACACTCAATACTCAATAGGTGCATGCGCTCACTGGGGGTGTGTACACACTCCGGAGGGGCTCCCAAAGCCCAAGCGCTAAGCACGGACAACTCACGTGCCATAATATCAATCCCTGGATCCGCACAGTCAACTCACTTGCTACGCGGACAACTCAGGCACTATGGTATCAATACCTGGATCCACACGGACAACTCACGTGCTGCACGGATTATTCACGTGCCTCAATCAAATACCTCACAACAGGCCCTCGACCTCACTCGGTCATGTACCTCTCTAGCCTCACCATCATCAACAAATAAGGAAAACACAACCCACATCAAGTATCACAGCATATCAGCAAAATAATAGGGACTGAGGTAAACATGTACAATAATATCTATGACAGAGTGAAAATAATGTGAGCATGAATAAAGCCTAAGCATGATCGCTAACATGAAGGCAAACAAATTCAACAACAAATAAACACATAACCACAGACAGATAATAGCCATTAGGCCTCACAGCCTCATGGGACGGACCAAGTCTCAATCCCTCGCGGTTCACACCCACACGCCCGTCACCTAGCATGGGTATCACTTCCAAACAATCACGTGATGTCAAATCTACGGGTTTATACTCTCAAAGCCAGAGTTAAAACTGTTACTTACCTTAACAGCGTAAAATCCTACTACGGGATGCCCTCGTCTCTGGACTTGATCTCCAAAAGCTCTGAATTTAACCAAAATCAGAATACTATTATCAACATAGGCTAAAGAATCGAATTCCACAATAAAAATTACATAAATAGGCCAAAAATCCGAAATCAAATAAAACCCGGCCCCCGGGCCCACGTCTCGAAATCAGTCAAAAATGAAAGAATAAGAAACTACATCCTCACCCAAGTCTAACCATATAAAATTTGTCAAAATCGGACTCCGTTTGATCCCTCAAATCCTCACTTAAATCTCTCCAAAACTCAAGCCCTAGCTCCCTCAATTTCACCCTAAACCCCTACTAATTTCATAGCTAATCAGTGGAAAAATATCATAAATGCGTGTAAATAAACCCAAGTGACTTACCTCACTGATGTCTCGTGATTCTATCTGGAAAGACACTGCCCCAAAGCTCAAAACCGTTCAACAATGGTGGAAAAAGGGGCAAATATTCGCGAAGGGTTACTTTTATAGGTTCTGCCCCAGGGGTTCCGCATCTGCGGACCCTTTCTCGCACCTGCGGACTCGCATCTGTGGTCCCAGGTGTGCATCTGTGAAACTCATTTAGACGCCAAGCTTCGCACCTGCGGGTTCGCACGTGCGACACTCCTTCCGCACCTGCGCCAACTGCCCAGCCGACCAATTCCGCATCTGCGCTCGAACCCTCGCACCTACGGGCTCGTAGATGTGACCTCTAACTCGCACTTGCGCATCCTGCATAGCCCAGCAATGCCCGCTCCTGCGGATCCCCCTTGCACACCAGCGACCTCGCACTTGCGACTCCTCCTTCCGCAGGTGCGGAAATAGCAGTAGCAGCAGCTTCAACTGCATTTTTCAACTTTGACAAATCCGTTAACCACCCTAAATCACCTCGTGGCCCTCGGGACCGCAATCAAAAATACCAACAAGTCATATATCATTACCCGAACTTAGTCAAAACTCTAGAATACCCAAAATAATACCAAAACAACCTAAGAACTTCTAAACTTCCAAAATTCGCCAACGATGCCGAAACCTATCAAACCACGTCTGAATGACCTCAAATTTCGAACACACGTCACAAATCATACTACGAACCTACTCCAACTTCCGAAATTCCATTCCGACCCGATACCTAATTTTTCCACTGCCCACCAAAATTGCCAAATTTCTAACTTTCGCCAATTCAAGCCTAATTCTACCACGGACCTCCAAATTATATTCCGGATACACTTCTAAGTCTAAAATCACCCAACGAAGCTAACCGAATCATAAAAATCCACATCCGAATTAGTTTACTCATAAGTCAACTTTAACTTTTCTAACTTAGCTTTCTAACTAAGAGACTAAGTATCTCATTTCACTCCAAAACTACTCTGAACTCAAACCTACCAACTCGATACAACTCAACACAGCTGAACAACACATAAATGAGCAGAAATGGGAAAAATGGGGCTATAACTCTTAGAACGACTGACCGGGTCATTACATGCCCCTTTCGTTGTCCTTGTTTGTACAAGTTTTTTCAATTACATTATATTATGTGTTCCACGTATATATCATATGGGCATTCTATTTTGAAAGAGGATTTCTAGCTATACATACTAGTGCTATTCGACAGTACTAACGTCCCTTTTACCGGGGGCGCTGCATCTTTAATGGATGCAAGTGGTTCTACAGCAAGTGACATTGATCAGTGATAGCAGTACACTCTATTCTACTAATTTGGTGAGCCCCACTTCATTTCAGGGTCATGTATCTGTTATTTCTCATGTACTTTATGGTTGAGGTATAGCCGAGGCCTTTTTGCCGGCATTTTCATATTACTTTTCAGTTGTACTTAGAGGCTCCGTAGATAGGTTGTGGGTGGTATTTGATGTTGGGAATTGGATTAGAACTTTTGGTATTTGACAACATGTTTTTCATTAAATATATAAACTCGTACTATTTTGAAAATATTGAATGATGTTGTTAATGGGAATGAAATGGAAGCGGTTAATGAAATCTCTTTAGTATTTGATTAACAGAGTACATCTCCTATTTATTCACGGATGAATTTGGGTAGAATGAAATCTAACAAGCTTACTTAGTCGGGTTTACTCGGTTGAGCATCGGTCGCGCTCCTAGATTTTGGGGCGTGACAATCTCACCCGTCGTGATGACGCCTATCTCGATACTAGGCAAGCCGATAATATCAATAACCCACAATTTCTTTTAAATACTGAAAACATAAAAATTTGGTTTAAGAGTACATCCCACAAAACATTAGAAATAAACACAATCCAAAAATTCGGTGTCACTGAGTACATGAGCATCCATACATTACAAGTCTGGGAAACTCGGTCTATAATAATCTGAGACCAAATACAATAAACAAAAGGATAGAGAGGGAGAGACAAGGTCTGCGAAACATAGCAGCTACCTCTGAATCTGCAAAAAATCAACTGTGTGAAAGAATCAACACCCACTGTGACCGGGATCACCTGGATCTGCACACGAAGTGCAGGGTATAGTATGAGTACAACTAACTCAGTAAGTAACAATAACAAATAAGGAACTAAAAGTAGTGACGAGCTTTTCACCTAAGTTTAAATACAGTACTTTCCAACATAAAAGGGTAGGCATGCTCTCAAGTTCAACATTTAAAATTTCACAAAAATTTCATATGAAATTTGACTAAAACGTAAAATAATATTTTTCTGAAATTTCCAAAAAAGGGATATATGACAGCTGAAATGCAGCAAATAATGAAATCAATGCATCCTCTCATAGTAACAGTCACCCAGTCATCCGATTCACTCCAACCTCACAGTCACTCTTTCCTCACAGTCATTCTTTCCTCACAGTCGCTCATTTCTCACAATCGTTCATCACTCGGCACTTGCACTCAGTCGGTACCTGCGCTCACTAGGGGTGTGCATACACTCCGGAGGGGCTCCTTCATCCTAAGCGCTATATTAAGTCAATCATGGCATAAATCAATGAACATGCTGCGGCGTGCAGCCCTATCCATAAATATCCTCATAATTAGGCCCTCGGTCTCACTCAGTCATCAACCTCTCCAGTCTCTCGGGCTCTCAGAAATCATGATAAGCAGCCCAACAACAACGATATGATGCATCAATAATGAATAAGTTAGACTGAGGTAAAAATGTGCAAATAGAACTGTGACTGAGTGCAAAACAATAATTTAGCAAATAATTTCACAAGTACACGCTCTGTGGGTCCCAACAGTGTAAACATATGATTTAAACATGATTCATCGATCAATTTCTCTAATACGGGGAAAATATACGGATATCAACAGATTTTTCAACTGCACAGCTCCATGGAATTAACCAAGACATAATTCCTACGGTTCACACCCACACGCCCATCACCTAGCATGTGCGTCACCTCAAAACCAATCACATAACACATATTTCGGGATTTCATACCCTCAGGACCAAATTTAGAATTGCTACTTACCTCAAGCCGTATAATTTTTTATTCTGCAATGTCTTTTCCTCGTAAATTGGCCTCCAAACGCCTTGAATCTAGCCAAAATTAATTCGATTCAGTCAATAAAATTTATTGAAATTAATTCCATAAGAAAATATAAATTTTCCAACAAAATCCGAAATTTAGCTCAAAAATCGTCCATGGGACCCACGTCTCGGAACCCGACAAAAGTTACAAAATCCGAAATCCCATTCAACCACGAGCCTAACCATACCAATTTTACCAAAATCCGACCTCAACTCGACCCTCAAATCTTCAATTTAAACCAAGAGGGTTTTCTAAATCTTCCAATTTAATTCACTAATTAAATGTCAAAAATAACCATGGATTCGGATAATTTAACCAATATTGAGTTAGGAACACTTACCTTATTGTTTTCCTTGAAAATCTCCCAAAAATTCTCTCTCTCCGAGCTCCAAATGGGTAAAAATAGAAAATGGGATGAAGTCCCATTTTCAGAACTTAAACTCTCTGCCCAGTCATTTACTCTACGCGATCGCGAAGCACAAATTTCCAATGCCCAAATTTAAACTTACGCAATCTCGGACTTTTCCACGTGATCATGAAGCTCAGTCTCACAAGCCTACGCGATCGCGGACTCGTCCACGCAATCGCAAAGCACAAAACGCGTGACCTCTACTTCTGCTCCACTTACTCTACGCGAACGCGACCGTCTTCACGCGTTCACGAATAACAAACTCACACAGCTACGCGATCGCGGTCCTCTTCATGTGATCGCGAAGAACAAATTTATCACTGTCTCAAACAAGCCTACGCGATAGCGGGTGCCTTCACATGATCCCGTAGAATAAATTTCACCTCTGCCCAAACAAGCCTATGTGATCGCAGACCTTCTCATATGACCGCATAGAAGGAAACCAGTGACAGAAATCCAGCATTTTCAGCAGTTTACCAAGTCCATATTTCGATCCGTTAAGCATTCGAAACTCACCCGAGGCCTCCAGTACCTCAACTAAATACACCAACAAGTCCTAAAACCTTATATGAACTTAGTTGAAACCTCAAATAACATCCAACAATGCTTAAACCACAAATTGCACACGGATTCAAGCCTAATGAACTTTGAAATTTCTAAATTCTACAAATGATGCTGAAACCTATCAAATCAAGTCCGATTGACCTCAAATGTTGCACACAAGTCAGAAACGACATAACTGACCTATTCAAATTTCCATAATCGGATTTCGACCCCAATATCAAAAAGTCAACCCCCCTGTCAAACTTCCCAAAAATTCAACTTTCGCCATTTCAAGCCTAATACCTCTACCGACCTCCAAATATTTTTCCGGACACGTTCCTAAGTCAAAATCACCATACGGAACTATTGAAATTATCAAAATTCAAATCCGAGCTCGTTTACACATAAGTCAATATCCGGTCAACTTTTTCAACTTAAGTTTTTAATTATAAGACTAAGTGTCTCATTTCATTCTGAAATTCTTCCGGACCCGAACTTACTAACCCAGTAAGTCATAAAACAATTGTAAAGCATAACTTGAGAAGTAAATGGGGGGAACGAGGTTATAATACTCAAAACGACCGGCCGGGTCGTTACATTCTCCCCCTCTTAAACAAACGTTTGTCCTCTAACGGGTTTAGAATCATATATGGAGTCTCAAATAGGTGTGGATATCTGCTCTGCACCTCCTGCTCAATCTCCAAAGTAGCTTCTCCGACTGGCTGGCCTCTCCACTGTACCTTCACTGATGCTATGTTCTTTGACCTCAACTTTCGAACCTGCCAGTCTAAAATAGCCACCGGCTCCACATCGTAAGTCAAATTACCGTCCAGCTGCACTGTACTGAAATCCAGAATATGAGACGGATCCCCGACATACTTTCAAAGCATGGAAACATGGAACACTAGATGAACACCTGATAGACTCGGTGACAAAGCAAGTTCATAAGCCACATCTCAAATCTTCTTAAGTATCTCAAAAGGCCTAATATATCGATGGCTTAACTTGCCCTTCTTCCTAAACCTCAACACATCTTTCATGGGTGAAATCTTGAGCATAACCTTTTCCCCAACCATTTAAGCAACATCACAGACCTTACTATCAGCATAACTCTTCTGTCTAGACTGCGTCATGCGAAGCCGCTCCTGAATCAATTTAACCTTCTCCAAAGCATCCTGAACTAAGTCAGTACCTAATAGCCTAGCCTCACCCGGTTCAAACTAACCCACCGGAGACCGGCACCGTCTCCTGTATAAAGCCTCATACTGAGCAATTGGATTGCTCGATTGGTAGCTGTTATTGTAAGCAAACTCTGCCGGTAGCAGAAATTGATCCCAAGAACCTTCAAAATCAATGACACAAGGGCGTAGCATATCCTCCAATATCTGAATAGTGCGCTCGGACTGTCCGTTCGTCTGAGGGTGAAATGTTGTACTCAGCTGAACCTGTGTGCTCAATTCTCGCTGCACTGCTCTCCAAAACTGTGATGTAAACTGCATGCCTCGATCTGAAATGATGGACACTGGCACACCGTGTAGGCGAACAATCTCGCGGATATATATATTTCAGCCAACCGTTCCGAAGAATATGTAGTGCCAACTGGAATAAATGTGCGGACTTGGTCAACCGATCTACGATCACCCAAACAGCATCAAACTTCCTCAAAATCCGTGGGAGCCCAACTACGAAGTCCATGGTAATACGCTCCCACTTCCACTCCGGAATTTCATGTCTCTGAAGTAATCTGCCCGGTCTCTGATGTTCGTACTTCACCTGTTGACAATTTAAACACCGAGCTACAAACCCAACTATATTTTTCTTTATTTTCCTCCACCAATAGTGTTGTCTCAAGTCCTGATATATCTTTGCGGGACCTGGATGAATGGAGTACCGTGAACTGTGAGCTTCCTCGAAATCAACTCACGCAAACCATCTACATTAGGCACACAAGGCCTGCCCTGCATCCGTAATACACCGTCATCCCCAGTAGTGACTTCCTTGGCATCACTATGCTGAACCGTGTCCTTAAGGATAAGCAGATGGGGATCATCATAATGGCGCTCTCTGATACGATCATAAAGAGAAGACCGAGAAATCACACAAGCCAAAACTCGACTCGGCTCGAAAATATCCAATCTAACAAATTGGTATGCCAAAGCCTGAACATCCAAGGCTAAAGGCCTCTCTGCTACCGGTAAGTATGCTAAGCTGCCCAAACTCTCCGTCTTACGACTCAAAGCATCGGCCACCACATTGTCCTTTCCGGGATGATAGAGAATTGTGATATTATAATCCTTAAGTAACTCCAACCACCTTCGCTGCCACAAATTAAGATCATTCTGTTTAAACAAATATTGTGGACTCCGATGATCAGTGTAAATCTCACAACGGACCCCATACAAATAATGCCGCCAAATTTTTAAGGCATGAACAATAGCTGCTAACTCAAGGTCGTGGACCGGATAATTTTTTGCATGTACCTTTAAGTGTCTAGATGCATAGGCAATCACCCTACCATCTTGCATAAGCACTGCTCCGAGACCAATATACGATGCATCACAATACACAGTATAAGACCCTGAACCTGTAGGCAATACCAATACTGGAGCTGTATTTAAAGCTGTCTTGAGCTTCTGAAAGCTCTCTTCACATTCATCTAACCACCTGAACGGAGCACCTTTCTGGGTCAATTTAGTCAAAGGCGATGCAATAGACGAGAAACCCTCCACGAAGCGACGATAATAACTGGCCAAGCCGAGAAAACTCCGAATCTCAGTAACTGAAGATGACCTGGGCCAACTCTGAAATGTCTCTATTTTCTTCGGATCCACCTTAATCACTTCACTGGACACTATGTGTCCTAAAAATGCCACCGAACTCAGCCAGAATTCACACTTAGAGAATTTGGCATACATTCTTTCCTTTCTTAGCCTTTGTAATACAATATTCAAGTGTTGTGCATGCTCCTCCTGGCTACGTGAGTACACCATGATATCATCAATAAATACCACGACAAATGAGTCAAGATACGGCTGGAATACGATATTCATAAGGTGCATAAATGTTGTTGGGGCATTGGTTAGCCCAAATGACATCATAAGAAATTCATAGTGACCATAACGAGTTCTAAAAATTGTATTTAGAATATCCGAATCCCCAATTTTCAACTGGTGATACCCCGATCTCAAATCAATTTTGGAGAACACCCTCGCTCCCTGAAGTTGGTCAAATAAATCATCAATACGCGACAAAGGATACTTATTCTTGATTGTAAATTTGTTCAACTGCGTGTAATCGATACACATTCGCATAGTATCATCTTTCTTTTTTCACAAACAGAACCGGTGCACCCCAAGGTGACACACTAGGCCTAATGAACCCCTTATCAAGAAGTTCCTGAAGTTGCTCTTTTAATTCTTTTAACTCAGCTGGTGCCATACGGTACAGAAGAATATAAATGGGTTGAGTATCCTGCACCAAGTCAATACCGAAATCAATATCCCTGTCGGGAGGCATACCCGGCAGGTGTGCAGGAAATACATCCGAAAGTCTCTCACTACCGGTACTGAATCAATAGTAGGAGTATCTACTTCATTTCACTCCAAAATCCTTCTCGACCCGAACTAACTAACCTGGTAAGTCATAAAACAACTGTAAAGCATAACTTGAGCAGTAAATGGGGGAGAAACGGGGTTATAATACTCAAAACGATCGGTCGTATCGTTACAAAAGAAAAATCTAACAAGTTTGAAAAGGGATTTTAACCCTTAAAACTTGTGCTATAAATACATATGGTTTTCCACTTAGAAGAAGAAGAATATGGTGGCCGAAATTTTCAGCCATTTTCCCTAATAAATTTCGCCGACACGAAATTACTATTTTCGGATATTATTTGGGTAATACAGTAGAAGACCGTGGAACGTTCGGGAGTCGTGATCGTGCTGATGATGGTGATTTTATTGAATTGCTGTGGAATTAGAGGCTCATGTGATAAAGGAGCTTTATTCACACTTCAAGAGGTAATCCGTGAAATCGCGTTTTGATACTGGGATTACTTCTGCTGCTGCTTATAATAATCCATCATGAAGGTGAAAGCGATTACTACTATATATTACTCCTTCCTACCACAATAAGTGGTTTTTCGGAATTTTTTTGTGGTCCAAAATAAATGATTTTTCCAAATTTCAAGAATGAATGAATTATCTCTTTTCCTACCTTGCCCTTGGAGTAAATAGTGTTGGAGTATGTGTTAGGAGTGTTTATGTGAAGAGATAGTAAAAGTTAATATGGTCAATTTCATTACTAAATAATATTAAAAGATAAATTTTTTAATCTGTGTGAAAACAATCAAAAAATCACTTATTATGGATTAGAAAGTAATGTTTTATTTTGGTCAACACTTTTTAGTCAAAATAGAGAAAAGGGAATTAACATTAATTTTTCTGGGCAAACTTGGGAGCCCAATGATAGTTTTGACCACTCAAACAACTTGTAGACTTGATCCACAAAGTAATTAGTAGTATAATAAAGTTTGTGTTAAGACCAAGAAGAGGGAGTACTATTTAACTTTAATTTGGTTCTGTGGTTTTTTGTACAGAAGGAGTGACCAGAAAGTTTCTTTTATCTCACGTTTGCTTCTACTGCCTTTCTCTCTTTGAAGGAAAAAGCAAATTTTCCAAAGGCTGTGAGCCCTCTGTTGTTTGCCCTTGCGTCCAACTTTGACTAACACATTCTAACTAATGACAAAACGAGGTCCCATAATTTTGACTAGGATTCACCTTTCCTGAAAAGCAGATAATTATATTTGTTGTATTCTTTTTAAAAAAAAATTAGTTAAAATTCTTTACGTATGAATTTACCTAAAAAATGTTACTCCTCAGTAACTATTTCTAATAAGTAAAACTTGTTACTAAGAACATAAGGGCTAAGGCTAATTAATAACCTACTATAACATTTCTTTACATTGTATTATATATGTGAATTAGATTCTTTTTGAATTTAGGTGCTTTTACATTTAATGTAATATTTAGTAATTTGGCTTATCAAATTCTACGTTCTTCTCAAATTTCTTTTTCTATTCAGTCTTTTTCAAACGTACCCAAGTTCATAGGAATATGCAGCAGTCTAAGTTGAATATTCAATAATCTCCTTTTCCTTTCCTCTTATCGACGTCTCTCTCTATTTTTTAGTATAGTATATAGTATACACGGTTTTACTTTCTTCCAAATTCCAATAGATATAGGCCCACCGTTTCGATATCTTTATCAAATCTAACCTCCTTAATTTGTGCTTTTTCCCCTCCTTTTCTTTCTCCTAGTTTCCGAGAAGCTCAGTCTCCTCATCTTTTATTTTACTTAAATAAAAAAATAAAAAAAAGATGTGTTTGTCCTTTCCGTACACATGCAAAAATATTATGTCTTTTGTTTGAATAATGGTTTAACAAGCCATTATACATATCAAGAACAATCAAGAGATTCAAAAGGGGCAAACGACAAAAATGGCAGTCAATATGTTACAATGAAAATATACTACTACAATTTGGTAACATAATCACTTAATTTTCCACGTTCACGCGGCTAATTAGCGTCTTCTGTTCCCCCCCCCCCCCCCCCCTTCCTCCCGAAAATTAGCATCTTCTCTAAGAAAGCTAATCATAGTCGTCAATAACTTAAAGGCAAATAAAATCAAAGATATATAATTAATTAACGTGGAATAGATTTGGATCTCCCTTGTAGTAAATTATACTATATAATTAGGAAAATGTAAAGGAAACAGTTACTTCTCTGATTTCTTCATGCAATAGGTTAATAAAACTAAAAATTAACCACATCAAAATGATTGGTCTGGTGCCTTTGTGTAAATATTTCTTTGTTTTTTCTTCATTTGCACAACATATTCTTGGGCCTTTTTTTATATTAAAATGACTTTAAGATTTAGGGGCTTTTTCAAAATAAAATAGGGTATTATCACTTTTAACCCGCGCCAGAAATTATTTATATTTGCTAGCCGAAAAATTAGATAAAATTTATATAATTTTTGTATATAACATACAAAATATATATATATATATATATATATATATATATATATATATATATATATTCGACATGGTGTGTAAATATTAAGGACATGGTATCCTTAACATTTACACTACATATATGAAGTTAAGGACACGATGTCCTAAAGTTTAACAACGGAAGGTGTAAATACAGTATACTTTATCCTTAATATTTACACAACATTCATAAAGTTAAGGACACCATGTCTTTAATATTTACACAACACTCGTAAAGTTAAGGACACTATGTCCTTAACATTTACACTGCACATATGAAGTTAAGGACATGAGGTCCTAAATTTTAACAACAGAAGGTGCAAATACAAGTTAAGGACATTATGTCATTAATATTTACACTGCTCACACATGAAGTTAAGAACGCCATGTCCTTAACATTTACACTGCACATATGAAGTTAAGGACATGTTGTCCTAAAGTTTAACGATGGAAGGTGCAAATACTGGACACTTTGTCTTTAATATTTACACAGCATTTATGAAGTGAATGACACATTGTCCTTAATATTTATACACCACTCATGTCTAGCACAGTGGTATTTTCGTCAGGGCGGGTAAAATTTTATTAAGCGCTGACTAAAGAGTAAATATATTTTAAACAGTGGCTAAAAAGTAAAGACATCTCTGATTAGTGGCTAGCTGTGTACTTCCCCTTATTTTTACAGCGGCTATACAGTGTCATTTTTTCAAATAAAATCCGAGGCCCAGTTTTAATCATTCATTAATGGACCTTGACAATCTGTTAAAGTTGCATTGCAGCCCAAGATAATAGTACTAGCCTGATAGATGGGCCTCGTACAATCCAATATTCTGAAACTGTAATTTTGTTAACCAATAGTCTATTACTCCTCAAAAGTGTCCCTCAAAATCTGATGCTAAAAATGAATATGGAATTTAAGACCTCGTAATCTTAAAAAAGTATTAACCCAAATAGTTGTTCACCTAATCTCTTAAACTAATAACAGGCGGTAAATGTATAATATATATATAATTCATATATAATTAATGTATAATTTATATATATCGACTAGAAAAAGTAAACAGTGAATCTGATTGGCTATTTGAGTAACAATCCCTAGTCTTAAACTTTTTAATAATCAGATAATATGGGATGTTAGCACAAAAAGGTGACAGAAGATTCAACTTAAAATATTACTCCTAAGAAACAAATAATAACCCATATTTCGATGTAAACATATATTTAAAGGGTACTAGGAATGTATTATACTTTCTACTCCTTTTTATCTGTTGTTTAAGATTTTGACATACTAATTAAGAAAGTGATTTGATAATATTATCGATAAAGGTTATTTTACTAAATTATCCTTATCTTTATCTTAGATGAGTAAGTAGTGACAATTAAGAGAACACGTGACATCATCAGATCATCTTCTTAATTTTTTTAAAGTGACAAGTATAATTTTTTTCTCACTAAAATTACTGATGGAAAGGACTAGAAGGAGTATTTCTTTTTTAAATTTCCAACATTACATTGACGCAACGCATCACAAGAAAAGCAAAAGAGGAAACATTGATCCAAAACTAGGGGGCAATAGCGTACATAATTCCTTGGACGTGAAATCTGTCAAACTCTGAATTTGGATATATACTACTCCTACTATTTAAGTGTGAATGGGAGAGGACAGGGGTGGGGTAAAGATGTGGACTAGTCGGCAATCCCATAAATATTTTCATACTCGCATGTGAAATGTTGTCAGTAAGTTATAGGTCAACTTTAAAGCTAGAAGACTCTATTTTTTACATTCTCTTTCCTCTTCTTTCTTAAGAGAAAATCAGATTTTCCTCTATGTATATCCAAATAAGGAGTCCTGACCCAAACCAAAGTATGATTCATTTGGACTTAAAAGACCTAATTATGTTTTTAAAAAATTGGGCACTATTTTATTAGGGGCGAAGCTATGTTGGTCCAAGGGTGATTAACTGATTATCCTTTGTCGAAAAATTATACTACGTATAAGGTAAAATATTATTTGTTATTGATTAAAAATACACTTTGAACACTCTTGCATAGCCCACTGCAAAGGGTGTTAAAAATTTGAACACCCTTATTGAATTTCCTGGTTTTGCCACTGCATTTTATATATAGCGCGATTATTGACCGGGCTATAACTTAACGACAATTTTCTCCATTAAGGTATAGCGCGGTTCTTCACCGCGTTATATTTAAACTTAAAATGGGCGGGGGGGTATAGCACGCATATCTATAGCGCCTTATATATGCGCACTATACCTATATAAAAACGGTGCCTTCTCCTTCCCCAGCCAAACGTGAACCAGCAACCACCAAAAATCGCCCTCCCCCCCCCCCCCCCCATTTTTTTTTAAAAAAATTCAGTGGAGCCTATCCGTCCCACAAAAAACATATCTTATCCATATTGTAGCAAGCTAACACCGAATCTAAGGCGTTATCGTGTAGCGGTTTGCTCGTTTCGACCCCCAAATCATCAAATCTTCACCTTTCAAAAAATTGTAAATCAAGGTATTCCAACTTATTTTTTGTCAAAACTCATGTATAAAAATTGTGTATTAGTTGTTTTTTTACTGTGGTCTATATTTTTTATGATTGTTTTGTGATT
This sequence comes from Nicotiana tomentosiformis, assembly GCF_000390325.3. Lineage (NCBI taxonomy): Eukaryota > Viridiplantae > Streptophyta > Magnoliopsida > Solanales > Solanaceae > Nicotiana > Nicotiana tomentosiformis. The sequence continues at coordinate 81,686,172 of NC_090812.1, read as the reverse complement.
TCATTATTTTGTCATTTTTTATCCAGATTAGATTGTTTGTGTGCTAAATAATTAGTGAAATAGAGAAATTATTATTTTATGAATAATTAATGTTATTAGATGTTATAAAAAATATTTATTAGTTATTTTTTAATGTGGTATATGTATTTTTGTGATTGATTTGTGATTAAAATAATTTGCTATTTTTTATCTGGATTAGATTATTTATTGTGCTCGTAATTTTAATGTAGTGCTCGTAATTATAATGTATTGCCCTTTAGCATAATTAATTGTAGTGCCATTTAGCTTAGTATCTTGGTAGTTATTGAAATTAATTATTTAATTATTTATTAACCCCAAAAATATCTGAAAAAAATGATAGTTCAAACATAAACTCTCTCGAATTTAGTCAACAAATGTAAGAAAATAACATAAAAATAACAATACTTATCGAACTAAGTATTTTTATATGAGTGGTTATTAATTATATCACGTATAGTTATGAAAATTAATTACTTAATTCTATTATACCCAAAAATAGATGAGTAATAAACAAACATATAAAATAAGAAACAAATATAGAAAGTAATAAACTAACCTATAAAATAATATACTAACATATAAAATAAGAAAAAAAATATAAAATAGTAAACTAACATATAAAATAATAAACTAATATATAAAATAATAAAATGACATATAAAATAATATAAAAGATATCGATTAAATATTAATATTAATATAAACTAACATATAAAATAATAAACTAACATAAAATATAGTAAAAATATCGATTAAATATTAATATAAAAGATATTACAATATATTTATAGATGTCAAGCAATTAAAAAGAAAAATATTTTAATTAATAATGTTCAATTTACAGACATCATCATGGAGGTTTTTTCTGTGCATCCCGGACCTGCATCTCTAGAGTTATTGTTGCTACAGGCCAACCATAGGTCTTCATATTGTTGATGAGGCGCTATGTTTCGCGTTCATACAGGTCGACATGCAGCTTAGTTCTTCTTAAGTTGAACTAAGAGATCAATACTCAAATATCATTTGAAGAACCAGAACAACATCCAATTCAGAAATGCCACTAATATTTAATAAGTGATTTACGAAAAGGTGAAAGTTGTTCAAAAGATCCAAATGGAACACGTCAAAACATAATCTATCCCTACTTTAAAAAAATATTCTATGTTGCTATACTGATTTAGTTGATGACAAGTGGTATAGTGTTCTGCGCCCATTAGAAAATAAGCCTATCAATATACACACGAATCTAAAAGTTGCAGGGCACATTATTGAGGGTGAAGCGCATTCTACAAAACCTAAAGGTATGCGAATTTGGAGCAAAAACTACAATGGGTTCCCCTTTACTCAAAACGGTGTGATTATGAAATACTATATCACTAGCATGGGCTTGTTGTACCACAAGCACTGTCTGCAACCTTCCAAACAAACACACACATAGATGAACCAGAAGTGATTCGACACTTTATGAAGGAGATTCTAGAGATGGAAAAGGCACTTGATTTTCATCATGCTATCGATGATCTTAACTACCTGGAAGGAACGGAGGATCAGTACTGGGATTTGTTATAAAATGAAAAATTGCATAGAGACAATGAGTATTGTGTTTTCCAAACAGTTGTCGAGTGGGAGGGACTACAGACGTTGGATGTAGGAGTCCAATATTGTTGTAGAAATCAAACAAGTGGTCTTATGGATGATAGCGATGAAATACGAGAAATGTGTGTCAATAATGCTCGCACCCACTGGCTGTAATTGTCCACTATAGGTGTTTAAGTATGAAGCAACACTATATTCTTTATCAACTTACCTCGTTGCCGCGAAATATGTATGTTGAAAACACTTCATGTGTAATATCCTATAATTAAAATAAGGGCATAATTGCCATTTAGCCAAACACTTAATATATACATATACATATATATATATATATATATATATATATATGTATAAAGCATCTTAATGGGCCGAAGCCACTAGCTGATACCATGAAGTCTTAAGGGTTTTATAAAGATAAGTGTATTAGCCACTAAAATAAAGAAGAAGAAAAAAAAAAGATTAATATTTTGGGTGAAAGACAAGGACTTTGGTCGGCCAAGGAACTGAAAGCAATTGAAATTGAAAACGAGGAGGGGATTCTCTGGCAATTAACCGTGAAGGGCAAAAGGATGGTGATCAAATAGCTTTTGTGGTGGAATCTTGTGTCATGGAACACAAAAGCGAAGGCAAATAGTAGAAGCCACCTTTCAATCCCAAAGTAATTTTTCTTACTTACAGTTTGCTTGAGTTTATTCTTTGTGTATATAAAAATTCCATTGGGTAATGAATATTAAATACCAATTATATATGTATAGCCAGAAACGCTATTAAACTTGGGCTTATTCACATGTTTAAGAGAAAAATATTTTGTTGAACAACACCATGAATAAATAATATGACAGCTTTTTAATAGAAGAATACTGAATGTGTTGAGTAACCCGAAGCATGGATAGATATTAAATGGACGAATTGATAATTAAAGTTGTAATCTCTAGGGTTGGGTACTCTAAATTAGTTATGAGTTAGCCTAAAGAAGGCAATTAACAAGATCATGTGATGTGATTATAGACGGAAGAAAGTCGTATGGAGTGTTCGAGGTAACGCATTCGATATTTCGACATGAGTATTGTGAGTAGTAATCTTACCGCAATTTGTATTTTCATAACCTGCATGGTTTATACATTACTTTGAAAATAAAATGTGTTCCAAAATATTTGAAATTTGCATGTGGGACAAGTCATTTACTTGATATGGTACTGAATAATTTACTTGAGATGTTTAAAGTTAATTAAAATGTTCTCGCTGTTACTAGACATATTTTGCTGTTACTTGAGATATGATTACTGTTACTGAGATTGAATTACATGATTTGATAAGAATTGAAATGCCATGTACTATTTTAAAAATGCTTTCATGTGAATATCTACTGTTTACAAAGAAAAGTATAAATGGGAGGAGACTTTGAAGGATCCCGTAGCTAACGACGAGTTCGTTAGACCTGATGCACCTTGTATTTACAGATTACCGATTACAGTTATAGCCCTCGCTGGTGGGAAGGTAGAACTAGCATACATTTATAATTTTTCCTCGAGTAGGGACCTACAAGTTATATTTGACTCCTTTTACGAAGGGGTCCACACAGTTATACAGATTACATGATCCTTTCTTGGAAACCTCCCAATCATAAAAATTTGCTATGAGACAGTGTTTACCGAGTTTATTACCGAATTGTTAATTGATTTTTATTTACATAAAACACATGATGAAATGGATTATTGTTTATTGTTTCTGAAAGGGCATTTTTATGATATTTTCGGGTTAATAGGCATGTTTTCTGACTTGTCCCAAATTAAAAACGTTTGTGGTTAAATGTTATTACTCACTGAGCTAGCGACTCACTCCTCGCTATTTTTTCTACAAGGCACTAGTTGACGCCAGCGAGGATTTCGTTAATTAGAGTACACGAGTTGCTAGTTCTTGGTGAGCCCCGCACTTGTTCGCATGGGCGAAGAGTATATTTATTGTTATTGTCTTTTCTTTTGAACTCTTAGAGTCGCTCCATAGTCATTCTTATTGGTGTCATGATGATTCATTCGTTATATTGGACTAGTTACTAGTATTGCACTTTTTCTCCATATTTTGAGATGGGTTAGTATTATTATGTTGGTAATGGTAATGTTGGTGAAAATTCATTTTGGTTAATTGAGAAGATTGTGACTTATTTGGGTGGATATTGGTTGGTGGTTAATTGTTTATCGGACAGAAAAACTTTTGGATAGTCTTAAAATAGGGAAAACTCTATCCGATTTTCTGTAAAATACCGATGAGGCTTGCTTGGGGTACTTGCTCCCAAGTGTCGGTCATGATCCTAAATTGGGTCGTGACATCATGGCATGTGAGCATGGCGAGTGATAGATTGACCATTTTCCACAGGAGCATAATCTTCTGGCTTCATTGACTGTGTGAGTATTATTCCCACGGTTGTGATGCAGACTAATAGTAGGTTATAATCCCGTATTTTAGTCTCTTATTGCCCATTTTACGAGCGCAAAATACACACTTAAATTGTGCTCGTTAGTCAAAGATAGTATAGTATGATATCGTCTCCACAAGGATTAGATTTAAACAATATTCTCGTAGTTTGTAGCTAGATTGCTATCCATGAGGATCAACAATAGAGATTTATATAATTAATAATCTAAAATCTACAGCTATTGACTAATGACAATCGCAAAAAAAAGTAAACAAGGAAGTTATCAATGAGAGAAAATATGGGTTGATAGGATATGTGCAAGATAATTGTTCGGGATATAACTCTAGATAATTCACTTCTAATGTTCAAGTGGGTCTCTCGAATTCACTTAATTATCAGTACAATTGTTTAGTAGAAACTCTTCTCTCGATTAAGTCTCAACCTCACAATATGAACCAATTTAAGCTCGATGAAGATATGCAAGAATTCGTAATGGATTGGTCTTTAGGAGAACCTCTTTCGATTATTCTCCTAACTAGGTTTATTCAAGGATTCAACTAGCCTCTTTCGATTACTTCGAAGAATCTATGAACTCAACTAACAATACAGTGCAAATATATCACAAGTTATGTCTCTCTCGATTACAAGAACAAGTGAACATAGATGCAACAATTTAATCTTCCCAAAACGATTCAAATATATAAAAATAGAGTTATAATCCACAAACAACCATCAATACACCAAATACATCAAAACCCAAAATGTTATACTCCATAGACATGGAGAAGTTCTTCACAAAAGAAATAAAAATATAGAAAAATATAAATACAATCCAAACCCGGAGGGAAGGATGAAATTCTTGTGCTCTTACTTCTCCTTCTTCTCCTTAGCTTCCTTAGGTCTAAGGTATGTCAAAAGTCCAGAAATTGTATTTTTCCCGTGTATTTAACTATCCCTCAAATAAACCCCGGACGAAAATATCCTTTTTAGCGTAATTGGGAACATACTCTAACATTTTTGCACTACCGCGCCGCATGCCATGCCGCATCATGCGACGCGCTTGTGAAAATTTTCAGAACGATTTGCAATATAGATTCTAGGCACATTTTGCAAAGTCGCACCGCCCCATGCGTCGCACCTGTGTAGTTTCCTTCGAGTAAGTTCGTTTCTCCAATTTTTGACATCCGGACTAGGTACTCGGCTCCGAACGCGATCCCGATTTAATCCCTTGGGCTTCTACTCAGACTTCAGAGCTCCTAATAGCTCGAATTTGCTCTGTAACATCTAAATAATTCGGAATCAATCATACACGGAATAAAACATATAATAAGTGTAAAATACTACTAATTAAAGCTCACCATAAGTAAAGTGCAGTAAATTAAAGTGCAATAAGCAACTAAAATATAGGATTATAGCCTGCCATCAACACCCTACACTTAAACCATTGCTCGTCCTCGAGCAATCAAACTACACTTCACATAGGCACGACCTTTTTTAAACAACTCTCCTAACTCATCACACCAAGAATAATAAAACAGATTAAGCATAATACCGTGACATTCTCGCCTTAAGATTTAACTCAAAAGCACCAAGCATTTTTTAATTCAAGAGTTACCACTATCAATGAATAATTGCACAACAATGCAACTATAATTTTTTTTTTCTATTCAAGTGGCTCTTATTTTATCTTTTTTCAAAACAATGCACATTTCTCCTTATTTCATTAGTTCTACTCAAAAGCCAAACCAACCACCCCACACTTCAACCTTTAAAATTCCATACCAATTTCAAGTGCTCACGAGAGGTAAATGGTTCAAATAGATGGTCAATTCAAACAAAAGAGTGAGGCTTGTAATGTGATTACCAAAGAAACAGGATTACAGGCTCAACGAGGTTAACTACAATACATAACAATTTGGTGGGTAAAATATATAGCTGGCTCAGCAAAGAAACGCCTATATCACTTCCAAGACTGAACAAATCTACTATTTCGCTTTGCAAAAAACACGGGGCAAGTTCTAGACATCAAATGCAATGCACATAATACACAAACCTCACACACACATGGCACATAATTCACTCAGGATCGGACTCTTCAAGACACTCTAATCAAAGTAGTAAAGCAAAGTTAAGATCATACAATTTAAAGTGCTTATACAAGAGCCAAAAACTGAGCATAAGCGTCACAACTAAAACACTTACTATTCTCAAGGCATAATAAAGTCAAGAGATATTGCTTTCATTTAACATCACATCACAAGATCTCCTACTCCCAGAAAAAAACTAACTACACCCGGTTCAAACAAAACCCTTGGAAAAGAATCGCGACACAAAGAAAAACCAAGGGAGAATTATTATACTTCCTAAAGAAAATAATATATATTTTTTTCGAACTTAAAAATTTAAATCAAAAAACAAAAACACACACAAGAAACGAAAACAAACAGTTATTTACATCCCCCACCCCACACTTTAAATTATGCACAAATAAAAAGCAAGAGGTAAAGAAAACTCCCGTGGACATCTAGTCGGGGTTTGAGTCGAAGTTGGGTTGCATCCCTCACGCCCGAACTAGTGCACTCATCCATGCAGATAGCTATTCTTTGCCTTCTTGGGGTACACCCCACACTTTTCTTTGTCACTCACTGCAGCCTTCTCTTTCTCACCTTTCACTTTCCACACAACACTAGCAGCTAGCTTCTCCCCTTTTACCCCCGTTTCTACATCCATCTCAAAAGTCACAGTCTCCTTGCCCACTCTAAGCATGAGTTTTCTCTTATGTATATCTAATATTGCTCTACTCGTTGCTAGGAATGGCATTCCTAGGATGAGGGGGACCTCCTTGTTCTCTTTCATATTTACCACTATGAAATCCACAGGAAATACAAACTTATCTACCAGAACTAAGACATCTTCAACTATTCCCTTGGGTATTAGAGTTGTTTGGTCTGCCAGCTGCAAGGATATTGGTGCAGACATTATCTCTCCAATCTCCTTCTCCAGTTTTCTGTAAAATAGATAGAGGTATTAAATTAATTGAGGCACCATAATCACATAGAGACTTATCAAAATTAGTAGTGCCTAAAGAGCAAGGTATGGTAAAACTCTTTGGATCTCCACACTTTTGTGGGAGTTTGTTTTGCAATATTGCACTGCAATGCTCTGTGAGCTTGACCACTATGGTCTCTTCTATTTTCCTCTTCTTTGTCAGGATCTCCTTCAAGAACTTGGCACAAGCCGACATTTGTGAGAGCACTTCTGTGAACGGTAGGTTTACATGAACCTGTTTCAGCACATCTAGAAATCTCTTGAACTACTTGTCCAGCTTTTCTCTACTTAGCTTTTGGGGAAAATAAAGTGCAGGCATATGCTTGATCGCCTCAGGTTCCTCCCTTCTCGAGTTTTCTTCCTTCTTCTTTTCGACACCACATTTCAGCTGCTCCCCGCTTTCTTTTTCATGTCTCATATCTTTGTGGGTTGGGGTGAGATATTTAAATACTTGCCCACTTCTCAAAGTTACAACATTCATTGTTTCTTTGGAATATCTTTCTGTATCAGCTGGAAGTGTTACTGGGGCTCTCTCAGACATTAGAGTAGCTAAGTGCACAACCTGTCTTTCCAAGCTTCGAAAAGATGTACCCAATTCTTTGATAGATGCATCGTGGGCATCAAGCCTCTCATCCGTCTTGATAATGAAGGTCTTCATAAGATCTTTTATGCTGGGTTGATTCGACTATAGAAGTCGATACTACTGCCTCTGCTGATTTTGAAAATCTGGATCTCCTTGTTCCTGGAATCTGGGGTTGTTTTGTTGCCATGCATTGCACCCCCAGGTGAACTCCATAAAACACCAGGGTGCCTCTGACCCATTGCATTAAAATTATAGTTTCCTATAGTATTTATTTCCTTAGTTGAGGCTTGACACTCGTGATTAGGGTGTCCTCTTCCACATATATCACAAGATGTGTGGTGTACATTTTGCATCGAAGCTACAGTTATCTTTCGTATTTCTTTAGCCATAACATCAAGATGTACTTGCGCAGATGTAATAGCATCAACTTGGTGAACACCAATTTATTTTCTTCTTTCCACACTATCAGAGGGCCACTGATTAGCATCTTCGGATAATTTATCAAGAATTGTAACTATCTCCTTTGGAGTCTTCTTCATAAAGAGGCCTCCAACTGCATTGCTCAATGTTCTACGCGAGGTCGGTGTCAATCCATCCCAAAAATCTTGGATTTGCATCCAGAGTTCAATTCCGCTATGTTGACACCTCCTAACTATCTCCTTAAACCTCTCTCATGCTTCAAAAACAATTTCATTCTCTTTCTGGCAGAAGTTATGGATTTCTCTTCTAAATTTGATCGTCTTAGCTGAGGAGAAATATTTATCAAGAGGTTTTCTGGTCATTTCCTTTCATATTCTAATTGATCCATTTGGCAAGCTTCGAAGCCACTACTTTGCATCATCTTTAAGTGAAAAGGGGAATGCCCTTAAATACACTGCATCCTGTGACACCCTATTGTATTGAAAGGTGTTCATAATCTCCTCGAAGTCCATTAGATGCCTATTTGGATCTTCGTTCATATTCCCTCTGAAAATGCAGATGTTTTGGATGGTTTGAAGCAAACCTTGTTCAGCTCAAAATTATTGGATGCATGATAAGTAAGGATTTTGACTACTTATTTTCTCTCTTTTACTTTAGTTTTAGCTCAAAAATGCTTAAAGATATTCCCGAAAACTGATAAAATGTGCTTACTTGCAGGATCATTGAAAAAAGAGCCAAAACTATGAAATTCAACTCAAGAATGAGTATTTTTGGACAAGGACTAAAACCAAGCAAAAAGAGTAAAGTGCGGACCGCACAATATTGAGTGCGGCCGCAGACTATGAAGAACCTCTGACAGAATGCCTTTGCAAAGTCCGGACCGCACAATTATTGTGCGGCCGCAGAAGATGAGGTTCAGAGAGATGGAGTTCTGAGTCCACGAAGAAGTGCGGACCGCACTATTATTGTGCGGCCGTAGAACTCAAGAGTGCGGTTGCACTCAGAAATGTGAGGCCGCAGAAGATGAGATTCAGAGAGATGGAGTTCTGAGTCCATGAAGAAGTGTGAACCGCACTATTATTGTGCGGTCGCATAATTCAAAAGTGCGGCTGCACTTAAAAATATGCGGTCCGCGGAAGTCCCTCCAGTCATGCTCAAATTCAAGAGTGCGTCCACACTCAGAAATGTGAGGTCCGTAGAATCTGAAGACGTGCGGCCGCAGAAGTCCATCATGTCAAGCCCAGCTTCAAAGTGCGGACTGCACACAGAATTGTGTGGCCGCAAAATCTCTGCATGGGCAATTTTGTCGGATAATTTCAGTTGTGTATAAATAGTTCTTTTTGTCAAATTTAGGTTAAGTTTGAACTCTAGAACGTAGATAGCCGTTTTTCCTTTACTGCTTTGGGAAATTTTGGATTAGTTTATTATTTTAACATTGGATTTTCATCCCTTTATCATCTATTATGAGGTTAATCTTATCTTCTTCCTTAGTTTCTTCATTTTTGCCTATGAGTAGCTAAATCTCTAGCTAGGGTTGTTACCCAACCCTAGTGTGGGTACCTAATGGGTGTTTGATTTAGGGCTTGTTTAAGGTTGGGTGTATGATATTTAGCCTAGTTCTTGCTTGAATTTAGGAATTAATGATTGCAAACATTGATTCATGCCTAATTGTCTTAGTCTCTACTTGAGAAAGAGAGACTAAGTCTAGGAAAACTTGGCTAACAAGAAATTGGGGTGAACTCAAGAAATTGATAGCCCCAATTAAAGGGTTGAATCTAGAGATAGTAAGACCTGACTTGAGCATTTATCACTTATTTTGTGCAATACCCATTTGGACTTGAGAAAGTCAAATTGTGCAAAATCACTCAAACTATCGAGAGGTATATAGTGGGTAATCACGTGTTGATTGCTATATTACACCCTGACCAACAAAATATGCCCTAAAGCCCACAACCCGTTAGGTAACCACCTAGGTGGAAGTCACATCCCTAGATCTTTTATAAACTTGAAAAACACCACCACCAAAAATATCGTTCTATAGCTTTACATTTACAAGCAATAGCATAAATTTTAGAAGTAGAAAAAAATAACCAAGTATGTGGAAGTGCATTTTAGGCACGTCATACACCTAGTCTAAGTATATACCTAATCCAATATAAACTCTCTAATGAATCGACCCCGACTCAAAGTTGGGTAATTATAATTGCATCGACCGCTTCATAATCCCAATAAGTGGTGTGAATTTGGGCGATATCAAATTTTTGGCACAATTGCTGGGGAGCTAAAAACGGATTTAGCTATATATTTGGTTTTGTGTGTGACTTATCTTTTTTTCCTTCCGAGTTACTAACCTTTTTGTGAAACGATAGTAGGTAAAAAAAATGGCTCTCAATAATGATCCTCTCGGAAACTTGCCTTTGGGGGAGGAAGTGGACGATGACCAAGGTAAAGAGGTTCCTCTTGAACCTCAAGAAAATAGGCGAGGCCGACCGCCTCATGACAATATTCCCGTCCCTCCCCCACCTCCACCAAGAGCAGCTCCACACTAGGTGTTGACAAAGGAAGGATACGCAAGTGCCATAGTCTCGCCCCCGCATTAGGGCGGGCAACTTCCAAATCACCAATGTTATGCTCACATTGCTATAGCAACGGGGATTATTCACCGGGGCTCCGAGTCAAAATGCATACAAATACTTGAAGGGGTTTGTGGACACTTGCTGGGGGAGTAAACAGACCACTGTCTCCGAGGATGCTCTAAGGTTGAGGCTATTTCCCTTCTCTCTACGGGGGAAAGCCTTGGATTAGTTAGAAAGATTGCCAAACCATTCTATCCATACATGGGATGAATTGGCAGAAAAATTCATTGCCAAGTTCTTTTCTCCCGGGCATATGGCTACTCTTCGATACAAGATTCTAGCATTGAAGCAAGAACCCAATGAGCCTTTGCACGAGACTTGGGAGAGGTACCGTACTATGGTGAAAGAATGCCCGAATAATGACATGACTGAGGCTATGATTCAACAAACCTTCTACAAGGGGTCAATACTACCAATCAATGTGTGGTCAACGAACTTGCCGGTGAGAATTTCATGACAACACCATATGCCAAAGCTTGTGAGATTTTAGATGAAATGGCGGATACTTCATCGGCATGGCAAAGTAGAGCTAATGTTCCTCAATGTGATCCAAATGTGATTCACCCACACAAAGAATTGCATGATCATGGGCAAGCAATTGGCAAGTTGACCACAACAATGAATCAATTAGCCAAAGCTCAACTTCAACAAGTTCAAGATCCTAAGCAAGTAAATGCAATGGAAGGTGTCAACATGATGGTGAACAAGCGAAGGCAAAAAGGTCAACAAGTGCAAAACCGTGTGTAACAATTTGTGCAAGATGATAGTGGGTTTGACCAAGACGAATCATACAATGAGCAAGAGGAAGAAGTGCAATATGTGTACAACTACCAAGGGAAAAGAAACAACTCTCAAGGCCCGAATCAACAACAATGACGATCTCAAGGAAATCAAGGAAATTGGAACAATTAAAACCACCAAGGCAATTGGAGTGGTGGTAACAACAATCAAGATAATTGTAACAATAACAATAATCAAGGCAATTGAAATAATCAAGACAACCAAGGCAATTGGGGTGGCAACAATCAAGAATATTGGGGAGGCAACAATCAAGGATATTGGGGAGGCAACAGCCAAGGGTCTTGGAATAATAACCAAGGGAATCAGGGGTCGGGCTTTCAAAGGCCCCCGATGTATCAACAACCAAGCAACCCACCTCCTTATCCGTCTCATGGTTATAGATCATCCAATAATGAGACGGGACGAATTGAAAATATGTTCAAACAAATGATGGAGAAAAATTCCTACTTTGATGCTCAACTAGCCTCTCACAACACTTCAATCCGTAATTTGGAGGTTCAATTAGGGCAAATCTTACAAGCTTTAAACACTTGTCCTAAGGGGGCACTACCTAGTGACACAGTGGTAAACCCGAAGGGTGGGAATAATACGGGACAAGCCATAGCCGTAACCACAAGGAGTGGAAAAGGTGGGGAGGCAACAACCTCAAACCAAAGAAGAATTGTGGATGATGATTTAGTGATTCATGAAGATGAAATTCCAAGCAATGTGGTTCAAGTTAATGATGAAGTGAGAATTGATATTGATGAAAATATGGAGGAGACTCAAGAAGAAGTAAACCCGTCTAGGGAACATCGATTGACATACCGGAATCGATAGTGCCAAAGGCCAAGGCACCAATGCCAAGGCCTCCTCCTCCATACCCTCAAAAGCTCACCAAGAAAAATAGCGAGAACCAATTCAAGAAGTTTATTGACATGATGAAGAGCTTATCTATTAATGTGCCATTGGTTGAGGCGTTGGAACAAATGCCCGGTTATGCAAAGTTCATGAAAGATTTGGTGACAAATAAAAGATCAATGAATTGTGAAACTATCAAGATGACACATCAAGTGAGTGCTATTGTGCACTCAATGGCTCCGAAATTAGAAGAACGCGGCGCTTTCACAATCCCTTGCACTATTGGGAGCACCAACTTTGCCAAAGTTCTATGTGATCTAGGGGCGAGTATAACCTTGATTCCCTACTCGGTGTTCAAAACTTTGGGAATTGGGCAACTAAGACCCACATCTATGAGGTTACAAATGGCAGATCGTACTATGAAGAGACCATTGGGTATTATTGATGATGTGTTGGTTCGTGTTGATAAGTTCATCCTCCCGGCAGACTTTGTGATTCTTGATTGCGAAGTCGACTATGAGGTGCCTATTATCTTGGGTAGACTTTTCCTTGCTACAGGGAAGGCTCTTGTTGATGTGGAAGCCGGTGAGCTTATCTTCCGGGTGGGCGATGACAAGGTGGTTTTCCATGTATGCAAATCTATGAGACAACTGAATAGCAATGAAGTTTGTTCATTTGTGGACTTAGTGACCGAGGTGATTGTTGATGATGCTAGTGCCATGATGAATGTTGATGATACTTTGGAAGCCGTATTGCTTAATGATGATGGTGATGAGAAGGAAGGCTATGTGGAATGTGTAAATCCATTGCAAGGAATGGGGTCGTACACTTATGAACCTCGAAAATTATCCTTAGAACTTAAGAACCGGAAGACTCCTCCAACAAAGCCCTCAATCGAGGAGCCTCCCACTTTGGAGTTAAAGCCATTGGCTCCACATCTCAGGTATGACTTCCTTGGGCCATATTCTACTTTACCGGTTATTCTTTTCTCTTGTTAGACTAACGTGCAGGTAGACTCTACTTTGGCGGTGCTACAAAAGAGGAAGAAAGCTATAGGATGGACACTAGCGGACATTCGGGGTATAAGCCCCGCCTTTTGCATGCACAAGATTATTTTGGAGGAGGATGCCAAACCCTCCGTTGAACATCAAAGAAGATTAAATGAAGCAATGCAAGAGGTGGTGAAGAAGGAGATCATAAAATGGTTGGATGACGGGGTTGTTTACCCCATTTTCGATAACTCGTGGACCTCTCCGGTGCAATGTGTCCCAAAGAAAGGGGGCATGACTGTGATCACAAATGACAAGAATGAGTTGATCCCCACAAGAACTGTGACCGGGTGGAGAGTGTCTATAGACTATCGGAAGATCAACAAAGTCACTCGAAAAGATCATTTCTCACTCCCATTCCTTGATCAAATGCTTGATAGGTTGGCCGGTCGAGCTTTCTATTGTTTCCTTGATGGATATTCCGGCTACAATCAAATTCTTATTGCTCCGGAGGACCAAGAGAAGACTACTTTCACTTGTCCCTATGGTACTTTTGCATTCTCGCGAATGCCATTTGGGTTATGCAATGCACCGACAACTTTTCAACGGTGTATGATGGCCATCTTCACCAACATGGTGGGGGATTTTTTTGAGGTATTCATGGATGAATTTTCCGTGGTCGGAAATTCTTTTGATGATTGCTTGAACAACTTGGATAAGGTCTTGGCAAGATGTGAGGAGACAACTTGGTTTTGAATTGGGAGAAATGTCACTTCATAGTCGAGTAAGGCATTGTCCTCGGCCATAAAATTTCAAAGCATGGTATTGAAGTCGACCAGGCCAAAATAGAGGTGATCTCAAAGCTCCCACCCCTACATCCGTGAAGGGAGTGATCAGCTTCTTGGGTCATGCGGGGTTCTATTGTTGATTCATCAAAGATTTTTCCAAAGTGGTGAACCCCTTGTGTAAACTGTTGGAGAAGGATGCCAAGTTCCATTTCAACGAGGATTGTATGAAGGCATTCGAATTGCTCAAGTTCAAATTGACTACTACTCCAATTATCACCGCACCAGATTGGAGCTTGCCTTTCGAGCTCATGTGTGATGCAAGTGATGCGGCGGTTAGAGCAGTTTTGGGGCAACGTATCAACAAAATCTTCCTTCCGGTCTACTATGCTAGCAAGACCATGAATTATGCCTAAGTCAACTACACAATGACCGAAAAAGAGCTACTTGCTATTGTCTTTGCTATGGAGAAGTTCCGCCCGTATTTGATGGGTACAAAGGTGATTGTCCACACCGATCATATGACGCTTTGATACTTAATGAGCAAAAAGGATTCAAAGGCAAGGTTAATGCGGTGGGTGCTTCTATTTCAATAGTTTGATCTAGAGATTCAAGACCGCAATGGTAGTGAAAACCAAGTGGCGGACCACTTGCCTCGTTTGGAGGAGGATGGGAGGCCATATGATGGCCTTGAGATAAATGATTCCTTCCCCGACGAGCAACTTCTAGCCATTTCAATGACCGGGATGCCATGGTTTGCCGACTTAGCAAATTATCTTATGAGTGGTATTGTACCGAATGAGTTCTCTTCAAACCAAAGGAAGAAGCTCAAATGGGATTGCCTTGACTATTATTGGGATGAGCCGTATCTCTTCTGAATTTGTACCGATGTGTACCGGAGGAAGAACAAGTGGAAATTCTTGAGGCTTGCCACTCTTCACCATATGGTGGTCACCATGGTGGATCTAGAATGGCAACAAAAGTATTGAGTTGTGGATTCTATTGGCCTACTCTTTACAAGGACGCTAGCGATCTCGTCAAGCGTTGTGATGAATGTCAAAGGGCCGGTGGGATTTCTAAGAAAAATGAGATGCCCCTCACCACCATATTGGAGATTGACATTTTTGACGTGTGGGGCATTGATTTCATTGGTCCGTTCGTGAGCTCTTGTGGGAACACTTCAATTTTGGTAACTGTGGATTATGTGTCAAAGTGGGTTAAAGCCGTGGTTTTACCCAACAATGAAGCTCAAAGTGTGGTGGCATTTTTGAAAAAGAACATCTTCACAAGACTCGGTACTCTAAGGGCCATTATTAGTGATGGAGGGTCACACTTTTGCAACAAAGCTTTTAATACCTTACTCACCAAGTATGTTGTCACTCACAAAGTCTCGACTCCCTATCATTCTCAAGCAAGCGGGAAAGTGGAAGTCTCCAACCGGGAGATCAAGAGTATTTTGTCAAAGACAGTGAATGCCAACCGGACGGATTGGTCATAGAAACTTGATGATGCTCTTTGGGCTTATAGGACGGCTTACAAAACACCGATTGGTATGTCTCTATACCGGTTAGTGTTCGGGAAAGCTTGTCACCTTCCGGTGGAACTTGAGCACAAGGCTATGTGGGCATTGAAGAAGCTTAATCTTGAATGGGATGTCGCCACCAACTTAAGGGTAGCACAATTGAATGAGCTTGATGAATTCCGGTACCATGCTTATACAAGTTCGTCCTTATATAAGGACAAGATGAAGTACCTCCACGACAAGTACATCCGGAATAAGGAGTTAAAAGAAGGTGATCTTGTGTTATTGTTCAATTCTCGGTTACGAATATTCCCGAAAAAGTTGAAATCTAAGTGGAGTGGTCCGTTCGAGGTTGTGAATGTGACACTCTTTGGTGCATTAGACTTGAAGAACAAAAATGATGAAGTGTTTAGAGTCAATGGTCACCGGGTAAAGCATTATCTTGGCAAAGTTGATGATGGTCAAGTCGTGGCGTTAATTCATTTCAAGTGATTGATGGTAATCTGCGTCGTGCCACGACGTTAAATCAAGCGCTTCTTGGGAGGCAACCCATGTTTCTTTTCATTTTTTATTTTCTTCTTTTTTAGATAGGTTTTGTATTAAGCTATCTGGTTTTGAAGTGAATTGCAGGAATGAGTGCGCATTGCAGGTACTGTGTTCGAAAAAATTGGCTAAGTGTTGAAAAAATACGGACCGCACATCTATTGTGTGGACCGCATAATTTTGTATGACATAACATAGAAGGATAAGAATTGTGCGGCCCAAAACTCCAAATCTCTGAAGTTTTGAATTGTAGAGAAAAGGTCATTCTGTGGCCGCACACAAAATTGTGAGGACCGCACAAATTTATGCGACCGCACTCACTTTTGTGCGGACCGCAGAACTTCGGCAAGGTTCAGGTAAAGAGTTTGCGGCCGCACTCACTTTCGTGCAGACCGAAGAACTTCAACAAGGTTCAGGTAAAGAGTCTACGGCCGCACTCACTTTTGAGCGGACTGCAGAACTTCAGCAAGGTTCAGGTAAAGAGTGCGGACTGCACTCAAAATTGTGCGACCGCACTCAGCTTCAATTTTGACAGACTTTGGTCAACCTATAAATAGGATTTCATAGCACTATTCACAACTTTACACACTCTGAACTTTTGAGACCTAAGCAAGCACAGTGCACACAAAGTACCTCACAATCCACATTCATTTCATCAGTGTAGATTCTTACCTGCATCCTTCATCACTTATGTTCAATTCATGTTTAGATTTTTCAATTTTTTTTACTTTTTGTTCTTAATTAGTATAGTTATTTTTAGGCCTAAAATGTCAAATATTCTTCATGTGTGCTTGAAATTGTCTGGGTAATTTCATGTGTGCTCATTGGGGACTGAGTAGATCATTCATCATGTTTAATTTGCAAATATCATGTTTAAATTGTGCAAAAATTGCAAAACCTAAGTCATTGCCGTTTTATTTTTGATTGTGCGGCCACACACAAAATTGTGCGGTCTGCAGATCTTGAGTTAGGGCAAAATATGATACATGAAAAATGCGGACCACACTCACAATTGTGCGGTCCGCACTCAAAATTGTGCGGTCTGCACTTCAGCATGTGCGACCGCACTTTGTAATTGTGCGGTTCGCATAAGGCAATCTGCGGCCACATTCAATATTGTGTGGTCCGCACTGTCTCTTTTGTACACTGATTTCCTATAACTATTAACATGCTTCTGAACTTTTACTAACTTATGTGCTTTATATTGCAAACAATGGTTCGATCACGAGGCAGCGGTGATATATCTACAGGGAGGGGTGAACTCTCCCGAGTCCGAGGAAAGGGCACTCAACTTCTGGGAGTGCAATCAAAAGCAATAGCCAAAAAGCCGACCACTGGGAGAGGTAGGTCCACAAATCCCTCATAATCAATCTCGTATGTCCCGTCTAGGGAAGCCTCCGAGGGTCACTCAGTGGAGGTACCGGCTGAGGCCCAGTCCCAACCACCACAATTCACTAGGATATACCAACTGCGTAACGAACCCTCCACCATAGCAAGTTCTTTTGAGGGTTCTGATGTCGGTAGCCAGGGTTGAGAGCCCCCCTATACACACACTCCCTTGCACCAGTTGCAGTAGATGATGATGATATTCCTGATGATGGTAGGGGAGGTGACACTAGAGTGGGCGGCCTAGAGAGGTCGAAGAAGAAGAAAATATGGGAAGATAGGTTCGTGAGTTTGACTGCCTTCACAAAGTTTAGAGAGCAGTGTCCCGAGAGATCTCTCACACTTGAGCGACAATTCTTGCTGAAGAATTTGGATAAATACAATCCAAATATCCTTAAAGCAGTTCAGGGAGCGCAAGGGGTGGATGCGGTTCACCCAGAGTGTTATGGATGCCAAAAAACACTTGGTATGGGAGTTTTATGCCAATGTGGCACACATCAAGAAGGGTACAAAAGTGACCAAAGTGAGAAATTTGAAAGTCAGATTCGACCCAAGCACTATGAACACTTACATGGGATTCGAGGAGGTAGAGGAAAGCCAGTACTTGGAGAAGCTTGCTATGTGTGATGCAGCTCGCCCTTGGTTTGCAAAGATTTTACTCCTCTAGGACCACCACCACCGTGGATCACAGCAGGGGTTCCCAGTGCACGGGCCACCCTCAACTTTGAAGCAAAGGGGTGGCAAACTTTTGTGTGCAGCCGTATTGACCTAAGCCAGAATGAGAACAATCTTCCGATTCCCCGAGCAGTTTTGGTGGCATCTATCATGGCCAGGTACCCAATCAATATGGGTGCCATCATATCGGCCAACATGTCAGTGGTTGTCCGGAAAGGTGAAAGCTCCTACGGATATCCCAACACCCTAACAGAATATCTCACGGATGCAAAGGTGGAGCCGAGGAGTTTTGATACAAAAGTGCGAGCCAAGAAGCCCTTCTCATGGTAGTCCTTGCAAGGTCCGGGAAACCCAAAGTTCAAGGGTAAGGCAACTGCCACCGTTGGCCAGTCTGATGAGCCATCGGTGGTGGTTACAGATTCTGCTGTTGAGCCATCTACAACTCTCATGCCTTCCACAACGGCCGGTCCTTCCACCGAGACAGCTGACATGCCACCACCTTCATCTTCTAGACCATCAGCATCAGTACTAGTGCCTGCCTCATCCACATATCCACTCACTGCGCTGCGAGTCTCTCAGATATTAGCGAGTCTCAACAACTGGATGCAAACAGCTACTTCAAAGCTGTCTGACATATCCAGTGTTGTTGCAGCACAGTCTTCTACACCAGCAGCACCACAGGTTCCTCCGTCAGTGAAGGAAACATTGAAGAAGATCATGGACAACGAGAAGACCATTATGGATACACTGGTAGCACATAGGGGAGCTATTGAGGAGTTAGGCAAACAGGTGAAGAAGATGAGGAAATCCCAGGCCTCGAAGAAATCAGTGGAGAGATTGAGAAAGGAGGTGACAAAGATTGCAACAGCTAGTGATTTACCATTTGACCTATTGATGGAGACAGATCCATCAGTACCAGTAGACCCAGCAGCACTATCAGCAGAGGCACCAGCTGGCCAGTCTGACGAGCCAGACCTTGCTGCCCATACTGCCGAGCAGGTACTTCAGATGTTCACCAATCCCGTTGTTCCCCGAGCAGAGGATGATGAGATCCAATTGGAGGAGCCTGAGGGGGGTGATGTTGCCATGCACCCTGAGACCACATAGGGAGTTTTCTTTACTCTCTACCCTCCCTTATTTTGATTTTGCTAAGCATTGAGGACAATGCTTATTTTTATTCAGGGGGGTTGGTCTATTTTGGTGGGTTTGATTTGATGACATTGGCCTGTAATAACCTTAATACTATTTTTCTTTTATCTTTATTTTCTCTTTCATTATGTATATATTCCTCACTCTCTTTTGATGGATATATTCTATTCCTCTCGGTTTGTATATTCATTTGTCTTACTTTCAGTAGCTTATTTCATAGCTTCTTTATTTTGTTTTCTTAGTAGTCTAGCTTCTTATTTATGTTAATAGCTTCTTTTTGATTTGACAACTTCTTCTTTTTTATGTTTAAGTGAGTAATAAGCCTTTGGTTTTATTAATGCCACGGTTCTTTCCAAAGGTGGATTTTGTGTGAACCGGGTGGCTCTTCCCAACGATGGATGGCGTGACAACATTCTTAAGGGATGGAGTCCGTTTTTGATGTTTAGGTAGAAACAATAGTGTTAATGAATAAAAAAAAGGGTCAAGCATGCTTCACTTGGTACCAACACACTTAACTACACGCTTATGGTTAAAAATAAACTTTTGGAAAGAAATGGCTCTAGTTAGTGACCTTGTGACTCTTGTGTTAACTTAGGCAATCATCGGGTGGTTTAGTTGAACCATTAGTGATCTTCAATCTTGAATACGGTTGTTGTGGGCCCTCGACTCTATTCTCTTTAACAATTCGGTTGTGTGAGAGGTGAGATATTTTTTTACAAGTCCAAGTACCTGTGCGACTGGTCTAGAACTTGCCCCGAATGTGTTTCTAGGCGAAATTCTAAGTTTGCTTGGCTTGAGAAGTGATTGTAGGCTCTCCTTGACCCGTTTTGAAACCTTCCATGGCCCACCAATGATGTTATCCTTAGTCAACCCTTTTGAGCCTAAAGCCTTTTTCATTCGATAATCATGTTACAAGCCTTTACCCATTTTATAGTGACCCTCTCTTGGCACCCGAACTTTCCTTAGCATCCATGAGTAACAAATGGCGAAAACATAAGTTTAGGGGAGAGATGGGGAATTTGAAAGTGGTATCAAGGCATAAGAAGAGAAATAAATAAAGAAAAGGAAAGGCAAAGAAAAAGAAAGAAAGAACAAAAGAAAAACATAAAAAGAAAGTGAATAATTTGAAGGGTTGAAAGGATTCAAAAGAAAGCAAAAGTGCAAAGCATGGAGAAAGTAAATAAGGAGAATATGAATATCATGACCAAGAAAGAGTGATGTCAAGTCTCTCTAGTTCCCCTAAGAAAAAAAAATGACTCAAAGAGTCAACAAAGTATGAGCACAAAAGAGGAAATGGAGTGCTAAAAGAAAGATGAACCTGTTCTATTCCAACATTTCCCCCCTTAGTCCAAAAGCCTTCATTACATGCCGAAAAATCCCTACGTGATTTAAAGCTGAGTGAGTTTACATTAATGGTGATCTACATGAGGGGAAAGCATATGGTACTTAGAGCCGTACTTGTGACATTCTTTTGAGAGTGATGAGCGAACCTTTCACGAATCATTGAATTGAGTGCTGCATTCTTGAGTTAGATGAGCTTACGGAGAGTATAGGAGGAGGAGTTTGGGATCCACAGTGACCTACATGAAAGTGCGAACTTCCTTGATGAGTAAAGTCAACTCTTGATGCTCAAGTGTCACATTAGAGCTATTTGTGCTTTAACATTCAAAACATGGCCTTGTTGATAATTCATGAGTGTGTGGGTAATTGTTGGTCCCAATTAATGTGTGTTTGATGCAACTTAGGCCAACTGAAATAGCTCTTTTCTTGTGGAGGTGGGAATTACCTTATTTGCTTGAGGACAAGCAAAAGTTTAAGTTTGGGGGAGTTGATAAGTAGGAATTTTGACTACTTATTTGTACTATTTTACTTTAGTTTTAGCTAAAAAATGCTTAAAGGTATTCCCGAAAACTGATAAAATGTGCTTACTTGCAGGAGCATTAGAAAAAGAGCCAAAACGATGAAATTCAACTCAAGAAGGAGTATTTTTGGACAAGGACTAAAACCAAGCAAAAATAGCAAAGTGCGGACCGCACAATATTGAGTGCGACCGAAGACTATGAAGAACCTCTGACAGAATGACTTTGCAAAGTGCGGACCGCACAATTATTGTGCGGCCACAGAAGATGAGGTTCAGAGATATGGAGTTCTGAGTCCATGAAGAAGTACAGACCGCACTATTAATGTGCGGCCGCAGAACTCAAGAGTGCGACTGCACTCAAAAATGTGCGACCGCAGAAGATGAGGTTCAGAGAGATGGATTTCTGAGTCCATGAAAAAATGCGGACCGCACTATTATTATGTGGCCACAGAATTCAAAAGTGCGGTTGCACTCAGAAATGTGCGGTCTGCATAAGTCCCTTTTGTCAAGCTCAAATTCAAGAGTGTGGCCGCACTCAGAAATGTGCAGTCCGCAGAATCTGAAGACGTGCGGCTGCAACCTAGAATTGTGCGGCCGCAGAAGTCCATCATGTCAAGCCCGACTTCAAAGTGCGGACCGCATACAGAATTGTGCGGCCGCAGAACCTCCGCAGGGGTAATTTTGTCCGATAATTTCAACTATGTATAAATAGTTCTTTTTATCAAATTTAGGTTAAGTTTGAACTCTAAAAAGTAGATAGCCATTTATCCTTTACTGCTTTGGGAAATTTTGTATTAGTTTATCATTTAACATTGGATTTTCATCCCTTTATCATCTATTATGAGTTTAATCTTATCTTCTTCCTTAGTTTCTTTATTTTTGCCTATGAGTAGCTAAATCTCTAGCTAGGGTTGTGACCCAACCCTAGTGTGGGTACCTAATGGGTGTTTGATTTAGGGCTTGCTTATGGTTGGGTGTATGATATTTAGCCTAGTTCTTGCTTGAATTTAGAAATTAATGGTTGCAAGTATTGATTCATGCCTAATTATCTTAGTCTCTACTTGAGAAAGAGAGACTAAGTCTAAGAAAACTTGGCTAACAAGAAATTGGGTTGAACTCAAGAAATTGATAGTCCCAATTAAAGGGTTGAATCTAGAGATAGTAAGATCCGACTTGAGCATTTATCACTTGTTTTGTGCAATACCCATTTGGACTTGAGAAAGCCAAATTGGGCAAAATCACTCAAACTACCGAGAGGTATAGAGTGGGTAATCACGTGTTGATTGCTATATTATACCCCGACCAACAAAACCTAAAGCCCACAACCCGTTAGGTAACACCTAGGTGGATGTCACAGCCCTAGATCTTTTATAAACTTGAAAAACAACAACACCAAAAATATCGTTCTATAGCTTTACATTTATAAACAATAGCATAAATTTTAGAAATAGAAAGAGACAACTAAGTATGTGGAAGTGCATTCTAAGCACATCATACACCTAGTCTAAGTATATACCTAATCCAATATAAGCTCTCTGAGGAATCGACCCCGACTCAAAGTTGGGTAATTATAATTGTATTGACCGCTTCACAATCACAATCAGTGGTGTGAATTTGGGCGACATCAATGCACTTGGAGGTGGTCTAACACTTGACAATCCTTGACTGTAGACTGGTCTGGCGTAATCACTCAATGCTCTACCAAGGCTTGGTACTGCATTCTCGCACTAGTCTTTAATCAAGTATCTATTTAGATTGAATCTTCGACCCTTATTGTCTTCAACAAATTCCTAAACAGCTCTATGGGCTGCCTCTACCTCATTGTCATCGTTATTAGCCATGTGTTCTTGGGTTGAAGGTTGGCCCAAGAACCTTACAGTGAACTCTTTCTCCTTCCTCAGTTGACACATGTGTTTTTCCAAGTCTGGGTTGTAAGGTGTTACTTCTTTACAAGAAGATTGTGTTATGCACTACGGACTTAACTTGTTGCCCTGAACACGGAGGAGAAACACGTGAAGAACAAAATAAAAGTAAGAATAAAAATAAATTCTTGAATTAACACTACAAACTATTTCAAACACTATTGATTTCCAATCCCCGGCAACAGCGCCATTTTACGAGCGCAAAACACACACTTAAATTGTGCTCGCTAGTCAAAGATAGTATAGTATGATATCGTCTCCACATGGATTGGATTTAAACAATATTCTCGTAGTTTGTAGATAGATCGCTATCTAGGAGGATCGACAATGGAGATTTATATAATTAATAATCTAAAATCTACAACTATTGACTAATAACAATTGCAACAAAGGTAAGCAAGGAAGTTATCAATGGGAGAAAATATGGGTTGATAGGATAGGTGAAAGATAATAGTTTGGGATCTAACTACCCCGACCAACGAAACCTAAAGCCCACAACCCGTTAGGTAACACCTAGGTGGAAGTCACAGCCCTAGATCTTTTATAAACTTGAAAAACAACAACACCAAAAATATCGTTTTATAGCTTTACATTTATAAGCAATAGCATAAATTTTAGAAATAGAAAGAGACAACCAAGTATGTGGAAGTGCATTCTAAGCACATCATACACCTAGTCTAAGTATATACCTAATCCAATATAAGCTCTCTGAGGAATCGACCCCGACTCAAAGTTGGGTAATTATAATTGTATTGACCGCTTCACAATCACAATCAGTGGTGTGAATTTGGGCGACATCAATGCACTTGGAGGTTGTCTAACACTTGACAATCCTTGACTGTAGACTGGTCTGGCGTAATCATTCAATGCTCTACCAAGGCTTGGTACCGCATTCTCGCACTAGTCTTCAATCAAGTATCTATTTAGATTGAATCTTCGACCTTTATTGCCTTCAACAGTTTCCTAAACAGCTCTATGGGCTGCCTCTACCTCATTGTCATCGTTATTAGCCATGTGTTCTTGGGTTGAAGGTTGGCCCAAGAACCTTACAGTGAACTCTTTCTCCTTCCTCAGTTGCCACATGTGTTTTTCCAAGTCTGGGTTGTAAGGTGTTACTTCTTTACAAGAAGATTGTGTTATGCACTACGGACTTAACTTGTTGCCCTGAACACGGAGGAGAAACACGTGAAGAACAAAATAAAAGTAAGAATAAAGATAAATTCTTGAATTAACACTACAAACTATTTCAAACACTATTGATTGCCAATCCCCGGCAACGGCGCCATTTTACGAGCACAAAACACACACTTAAATTGTGCTCGCTAGTCAAAGATAGTATAGTATGATATCGTCTCTACATGGATTGGATTTAAATAATATTCTCGTAGTTTGTAGCTAGATTGCTATCTAGGAGGATCGACAATGGAGATTTATATAATTAATAATCTAAAATCTACAACTATTGACTAATAACAATTGCAACAAAGGTAAGCAAGGAAGTTATCAATGGGAGAAAATATGGGTTGATAGGATAGGTGAAAGATAATAGTTTGGAATCTAACTCTAGATAATTCACTTATAATGTTCAAGTGAGTCTCTCGAATTCACTTAATTATCAGTACAATTGTTTAGTAGAAACTCCTCTCTCGATTAAGTCTCAACCTCACAATATGAACCAATTTAAGCTTGGTGAAGATATGCAAAAATTCGTAATGGATTAGTCTTTAGGAGAACCTCTTTCGATTATCCTCCTAACTAGGTTTAATCAAGGATTCAACTAGCCTCTTTCGATTACTTCGAAGAAACTATGAATTCAACCAACAATATAGTACAAATATATCACAAGTTATGCCTCTCTCGATTACAAGAATAAGTGAACATAGATGCAACAATTTAATCTTCCCAAAACGATTCAAATACATAAAAATAGAGTTATAATCCACAAGCAACTATCAATACACCAAATCCATCAAAACCCAAAAGGTTCTACTCTATAGACATGGAGAAGTTCTTCACAAAGGAAATAATAGTATAGGAAAACATAAATATAATCCAAACCCGAATATTGAGTGAGGAAGGAAGGATGAAATCCTTGTACTCCTGTTTCTCCTTTTTCTCCTTAGCTTCCTTAGGTCTAAGGCATGTCAAAAGTCCAGAAATGGTATTTTTCTCGTGTATTTAAATATTCCCCAAATAAACCCCGAACGAAAATACCCTTTTTAGCAGAACTGGGAACATACTCTAACATTTTTGCACTACCGCGCCGTATGCCGCGCCCCACCATACGATGCGCTTGTGGCAATTTCCAGAACGATTTGCAATATAGATTCTAGGCACATTTTGCAAAGTCGCGCCGCCCCATACGGCGCGGCTATGTAGTTTTCTTCGAGTAAGTCCGTTTCTCTAATTTTTTACATTCGGACTAGGTACTCGGCTCTAAACGCGATCCCGGTTTAATCCCTTGGGATTCTACTCAGACTTCCAAGCTCTAAATAGCTCAAATTTGCTCTGTAACATCTAAATAACTCGAAATCACTCCTACACGGCATAAAATACACAATAAATGTAAAACACTACTAATTAAAGCTCACCATAAGTAAAGTGCAGTAATTTAGAGTGCAATAAATGACTAAAATATGGGATTATAGCGTACCATCACAGAGCAGAGCGAACTTCAAAAATATTTCGCTCGCTGCAATACTGCAAAAATGAATGCCACTTTGCTCGCTTCCTATATTTCTTAAATCGTTTCATTGGTTGCAGCATAAATTCAACACCTCTTTCCATCAATGACGATGCATCTCTAGATCTTTCAATAAACCTCTCCGCCATCTGCTTGAATGACATCCGCACCATGGCAGTGACTAGCAATCCACGTGCAGACTTTAATAACCCATTGAAAGACTCTAACATATTTGTAGTCAGAATTCCCCTTCTTCTACCACCATTTGCATGCAAATTCCACTTGTAAAGCTCATGTCGCATTAAACAACGATAGGCTTCTGGGTCTTCCTGCCTAATCAATTCTATTTATCTCCTGAATTTACACTCTTGGTGATCTGTTGCAGCCATCCACATTAAATCACGCAAGTCCTTGCCATGCATGCATGATTCTGTATAAAACTTAAATACCGCCATGATTCTGTATAAAACTTAAATCATGCAAGTCCTTGCCATGCATGCATGATTCTGTATAAAACTTAAAAACTTAAAACTTAATAATCCCTCAGGAAGTTGCCCTTCAAGTGCCTAACACAGTAACGGTGGTAGGCATATGGTTCCTGCCATGCATGCAAATTCTGTATAAAACTTAAAATACCGCTATGCCGATCACTTAATAGACAAATACCTGAACGTTATTTGACAACGTGCTACTTCAAATGGTTCAAAAATAATGTCCACGTCTCTTGGCTTTCATTGGGATAAATAGCAAATGCTAGGGGAAATATAATTCCATTAGCATTTACAGCAACGGCGATCAACAACTTAATATCATACTTTCTATAGACATGAGTGTCGTCTATGGATATTACCGGCGGACAATGCACAAAACCATCAATGGTTGGTTTAAATGCCAGGACACATATCTGAATATGTATTCTGGTATTCCCGGACTCCGCTCAAGCTTTAATTCAATAACAGTCCCGGAGTTAAATTGTTACAATGCAGCCATGTACCTGGGTAGAGCGATAAATGACTTATCCCAGATATCATAAACAATTTTAAACGCACGTTTACGCCCGAAAAATGCCTTTCTTTTGGTAATAGTACATCCATATACCTGGTGGACAAATATTATACACTCTTTGATTTTGTACCTTATGGACACTTTAATGTGTGAAATCAAGACAAGAGAAATCAAGTCAACATTCAAGTTAAAATGATTCCCACTAAATGTGTCCATTTCACAATTATGGGTGCCTTTGTTTTCAACTTTCTCGCACGCAGCATCCAATTACAACCTTGAAACCATCTACGACAAATAACCTTATATATTTCCGGAGATGACTCGTGAACCACGATCTCACGACACTCTTTTACGTTGTACATTCGCATCGCCCTGCTTAGGCGCGCTTTATCACCAAAAAACATGCCCTTTGACAGCACCGTTGCTCTAGATTCATCCCACATTGTTGTCTGAATTTCGTCAGGATCCGTTGTGAGGGCATGGACATCCGGCATACTTGGCAACTGATTAAGGTAGGGAATATTTGAATGAAACGGAACATGAGACTCGTACACTCTTGGTCTGACGGGAGGTGAAACATGCTCCCTCGTCAAATCAGGTTCATCATTCTCGTCCTCGTCACTGTCACCCTCATCAGGGAATGGTGTGTCATCTCCATACTCGTCAGTATTGTTGTCATAATCACTATCATCTTCCTCAAACTCTACGCATCTGCCAGATCTCGATTAGATATATCGTCCTCAGGCAATTGAGTAAGTACAAGACCTTCAAGTTGCTCGTTTTCACTGCACAACCAATAAAATAATGAGTTTCTCAAATTCATCCAAAATTTACATATAAACTTTATCACTTCACTTACAAATCATAATGTGTTGATATCCCATGATGCACATTATCTTATTGGTGATGACTGCCGGATGGACTACCATGATCCAACACACCAAAACTAGGCATATTCCAACTATCAGTTGGTTCATAATTTATAAAATTCATATCTAGCCGGTACCCCTTATGGAATATATGAGTGTTAATACAAATTCAATACATAAAAATAAACATCATAATAGAAAGAAAAATTGATGTTTACTACTCCGCTTGTGGTTATGTAGACTTGGGGAGAAATTATATAATCTTTCCTCATTCGCCCGTGGAGATAAATTTAGATCAGGCCAAACTCTTTTACCCGGAACCAGTTCGGCTAAAACGGCTCCAAAATAACCACTCGATGATTGAGGGATATCCTTACTTTGTGGAACCTCATTATTGCGAACGTCTTCAGCCTTGACGTATATATCTAATATTTTTATCACAAGAAATTCCTGGTGTTCATCCGGAGTCCTCAAAAAATCTGTCAGAGTTTCACCGTCTTCAATGTTAAACTCAGCATAACAAAGCAACCCCTTGGGGAGTAACAAAATACAGATATCTCCCAGTTACTTTAATATTCACCGAACGTTTGCTCACACTCATTTTTTCTTACATAACAACGATACCAATCTATCGTACGCCATTGTATGTGGCAACTTAACATGACAATGTGAAGAACAACTATACTGTACTGAGTTATTCTCCGCCATAACCTCACCCCCTAATATAATGAAACCCTAATTTTTCGCTCTTCGGACATTATGACAAAATGCAAAATAACTTAACGAACAAATATATCAAACGACTTGAAGGATGCTGAATGGATTTTTATCAAGTTCTGAAACTCATTAAATAAGGAAAAACCAAGCCTGGGGGTACAATTATTTAATGTATAGCGCATCCATAATATGCGTTATACACATATAAATTATTGGTGCGTCAGTTAAGTGTAGATGACTTATTGGTGGGACTACATTTTATATATAGCGCGGTGAATAACCGCGCTATACCTTAACGGAGAAAACTACCGTTAAGGTATAGCGCAGTCAATAACCGCACTATATATAAAATGGTGCCTAATTTTTTTAACATATTTTTGTCTCTTGAGTCCAAATAAACCATACTTTGGTTTTGGACTCCCAAATAAGTAGTAGTACTAAGTATGATATACTACCAACAAGGGTTGTGGTGGAGTGGTAAATACCCCTTCATCCTTAACCAGAGGTCTCGGGTTCGAGTCCCTGGGTATGGAGTCGCCTTTGTTAGGGAGCGATTTGCCCCCAAATGTGGGACTTTCTGGCGCGAATCCGAATTTAGCCGGGCCCCAATGTGGGTACCGGACACCGGATGAGAAACCAAAAAAAAAAATATTATATAGTAAAATAATATTATTATATATTTCATAATTACTTGTTCCAATAATTTATAATATGTATATATAATTTTATATGCTGTATATAATAGTAATATAGACGGAATACATTAACACACTATATACCTTAAACAACTACTAACTTAAAAATCGATGAAAATATTAATAAAAAGAACATATTGAGTGAAGGTATATTTCAATTCAAGAAGAGTAGCAATCAATTTAATATTCTTTCCCTTTAGTTTTGCTATTTTTAGGGATTATTAACTAGCATCTTTATTTTAGTGGAACTGGATAATTTCCTGTTAGGTAATATATTTATTTAGTTGTCATGTACATAAAATATATACTCTTGCTATTTTTTATTTTTTTTTTAAATATTGCATATTTATGGTTTTCCCCTCTTTTTTTTTGTTTCTCGATTGCAAAAATTTTAAATTCCCAATTTGCTTGGGCCGTGAGCCGTGGCTTTGATTTATGGTCTCCCAAAGTTACGAAGAGTCATCGAGGTCGGTGCAGCGTTATCCATGTAAAATTTTGGATGTCTCCACTCCAATAAATGAAACCCACACGGGATTTTCAAAGTTAAATGAAATGAATTACATATATATAAATATAATAATAATAACATTTAAAACTTCTCTAATAAGATAATATTTTACTCCCCCAATTATAAGATCAACGGAAAATTATAGGCAAATGCAAAGAAAAATGTAATCAGTAACAATATACTCAATCTGTTTCAGTTTATTCGAACCTATTTTTTTTTTTGTTCCGTTATAAAAAGAATGATCAATTTCTAAATTTAAAAATAATTTATCTTAAAATTTTAATTATAACCTTAATAAGAAACTTTATAACCACAGAAATAATCTTGATCATTTTTTACTTGTTTAAGTTCACAAATTTTAAATTTTTTTTTTTTTTTTAAATTTCGAGTTCAGTCAAACAAGTTCAAATAAATTGAAAGGGAGAAGTAGCACAAATCCAAAAGAAAATGACTTGTACAGCTGCTTGGCATTAGCAGTATTTAAAAGAGCGCGAGGCGACAAACAAAGCCAGTAACCAGTCGTTGTCATTTGCCAGACGTCAAAGGAGTATAAGATAGGTTAAGTGGGATATTTCTTGCAATTAATCATTACTCTTCTTCTACTCCTATCTTTTTTCTCTACTCCTCTCAATACACACGCACAATAAGCAGTATTACTATATTTCTCTGATTTGTTGAAGTAAAAGCCAGAAAGAGGAAAATGGGTGTTATTGACCATATCTCTGATATGTTTGATTGTTCCACTGGCTCTCACTCCAAGCACAAGAGACGCAAACAGTTGCAGGTATTTATTTCTATTCAAATATTCTTACTTACTTTTTCTCTCTTTTCTTCACTTCTTTGTTATTTCGTGTATGAGTTTTGGGGGGCTTTGCTGCTATATATCCCTGTTGCCTCTAGTTCTTGAAATCTGTATCAGATCTGTGTGAAATCTGAAGTGCTGAATCCAAATAAAACTTACCAATTTTGAATGGATGTATTTTGCTTGATTAACTCTTCAAATTAACTTATTCATTAGTATAAAATTGTGTTCACTACAATGCTGTAGGCTGTAGCTATTAAAGAGTCCAATATTAGACTGCATAATAGATTTTCTAAATAATGTAAACAGAAATGACTTTCCACTGTTCCAGGTCATATTTTCATAATATGGTTTATGACGGAGGTTAAGGAATATTATAAATCAAAAGTTTTTTTTTCCTTCTGACATCTTAATCTAGCTGTCTCAGTTTTGTGAGCTGGTGGATCCATATTTTTAGTTTTATGGTTCAATTATTAAGATTGTTAGCTTTGAATTTATGAGTTTATATTTATTAATTTGTTGTAATTTTAATAAATATTTTTACACATAAATTTATAGCATGCCCTCAAAATACTGAGGGACTATATCAGCCTTCTTTAAACCCTTTGCAAACATTTTCACCTTGTCTAGTAATTTCTTGTTGTCTAATAGGATATTCTGGTACAAAGTTGTAATAAGGTACCGTGTAAAATTACAAAAACCTTGTAAAATATTTTATATAAGTTAATTCCTGAGATAATGCCGTCCCCAATATAACTTTTACTCTGCTTTCATTTACGAAAGGTCCAACAGCTAGTAGAACGACAAATTTAAAAAGGTTATTACTATTTGCTAATAATAGATTCTCGAATGGTTTTCCCATGTGCACGCTCTCGTCTTGTTTCTAGTAATTTGTCCTTTAACTAACGCTACCATTTTTCTTCGAAATATCTGATCGTCTAGTGCCTTTATTATTGTCCTTTTGTTTTCTTTTTAAAAGTATCTCTTAACTTTTTTCGATAACAAAAGTATTTCTCAACTTTTCAAAAGCAAAAGTAGAATGTTTCCTTTAAGGGTGGTGTGTTTCAAGGCTTTGCAGAAAGGGTAGTTCATATTCAGTATCTCCTTTGGACCACCAATTGAATTGTGATGAGGGGACGTTTAAATCTTGGCTTGGCCATATCTTACTTGCTATATGGACCTACCTTATTAATTCTGTTCTTACAAATTTTGAATGCGACATTTGCACAAATGCCCTTTTATTTTAGACCACTTTTAAATTTTGTCCTAAAGAGTTTAGTGGGGTTAAATTTGTCTGCAAAAAACAAATTCCAACTACTTATTAAGCAAAATTTAGTCTATCGGGGTTATGGAAACAAAATGTAAATGGTGCCTTAAAAAAGGCCTCCAGCAACAAACCAACCCAGTTCAATCCCACGTGTGGGGCCTAAAAAAGGCCATAAGGGTGCAAATAATCCCTACTTGAACTAGGATCAATACACATTTACGGGGTAAATGTTAGTATGTTTTTTCATTTAATATTGACTATGTATAATAGTTTGCTTGAATACCACCTTGCCTTTTATTTATTATCTTTCGATCAATACCTGAGATTGTAATTATTCTTTACAATATTAGTATAATTTAACATGTAGTAGCATGATATTTGCCTTATTTTTTCATGTAATTAATTCTACTTGTTATGATATGAATAGGCATTTCTGATTATCTTTAGGTGACCTGATAGTGTGAGAGATTAAACTCTCTTTCCATTAATCATAATTAAAGCAAACATCTGTATACTTTCTGTTAAGCTCAGGATATGTGCCAAATTAAGTAGTGTAGAGTATAAGTTGCTATTTAGTGAGTCCAAGACTTTAACATATGAAACGTGTGGATTTTCAGACAGTGGAGGTAAAAGTGAAGATGGATTGCGAAGGTTGCGAGAGGAAAGTGAGAAGGTCCGTAGAGGGAATGAAAGGAGTTTCATCAGTCACAGTTGAGCCCAAACAACACAAGCTAACTGTAGTGGGCTATGTGGATCCAGAGAAAGTCGTGGCCCGTGTGGCTCATCGCACAGGTAAGAAGGCAGAGATTTGGCCCTATGTTCCATACGACGTCGTAGCTCATCCCTACGCGCAGGGCGTGTACGATAAGAAGGCACCAGCTGGGTACGTGAGGAGAGTTGATGATTATCAAAGTAACCAGCTCCAACGTGCCAGTTCCACTGAAGTTCGTTATACCACTGCCTTTAGTGATGAAAATCCTGCAGCATGTGTGGTCATGTGAATTTGATATTGATGCTATTATGTTACTAAATTCTGAACCTTGTACCATAGTACTCGTTATTGTTAAATTTGTATTGCTTTTGTGAAGTTCATACTTTCAAGTTTTGAAAATCATAGTGCTTTTTTTTAGGGGGGTGGAGGTGGACAGGTATGGATAACTTTGTTGAAGCAGAAGTTCTGCCGTTAGTGTGTTGTGTTGTTTGTGTTGTTAAATCAATTAATATCCTGTTGTGGAAACTGGAAAGAAGGAATGGAGAATCTGAATATGCTGGATTTACTGTTTCCAAATTTTCATTTTTATTAGTTTACCATAGATTCAAACTTGTAGAGATATAGTTTGAATTGTGGTTTTTGTGTCATTAATTTGTTCCTTTAACAATTGTTGGTTTCATTGACATATAAGTAATTGGTGACACTGTTGTGGTCGACATTTAGGTATCCAAAGTTGAATTGCATGTAACTGTTTGCTTTGAGATTGTTGCTTTTGTAAAGTAGCAGTAACTTTGAAATGGTCACTTTGTACATATCAAGTGGAAATATGGGTTGGAAAGCGAAAAGTGGTGGGCTACATGGTGTGACAATTTACTTTTTTGGGAATGAATTTTCTATGTCCTCCATTTTTTCAAAAGTTTTTTCCTCTTTTATTGTGTTGGTTCTCTTATCTTATTGGATAAGTTTAATTGATACACGCCTTAGAACATCACCCGACCTTTTAGTGATGGATAACTATCAACTGTTTATGTTAAAAAGAGAACTAAGAGGATGTTTTCAGTTTGATACTAAGGTTATTTCATAATACATAGTATTCTAAGCAACATAGTGAATATCTTGGTGGAATAAAAAGTAGTCTTCATTTATTCGGCATATTGGAGATGTTATATGGTAAGCTGGTACAACCTATGTTTTAAAAGGCATTTTTGAGATTCGTGCGGGTCACCCCTAGGCGGGGCACTTACAAAACGCCATGGGGCTCATGTATGAGCTTAGTTTTGTGAGGCTTACGCCCCAAGCGTCCGACCGTGAAACCTAAACACGCCTAACACCCAACGCTCGGGGCTCGCCTAACAGTTCTAACGTAAATCACATGTCGAATTTCCTAATTAATATCGTTGACCTTCAAAATTCTTTAACAAATTAATGATAAAAATTCTGTTCATCGATAGAAATATGAAGATTGAGCATAACTCTAATAATGAGACATAGTATTGCTTTTTATATCTTCACTTGTTATTGATCGTATCTTAGTTCATTTGTCCCTCCTTGTTATACACTTTTATTAATTTGATATCTTAAATTAATTTGTATTTATTCATGAAGGAGTAATATTTTAATTATCGTACTAATAAGATTTTATTAATTATTTACTTTTAGGAAGGTAAAATGTGGAGTTTGATCTTTTTTTTAAAGAAATTGTAAGTTTTTAATTATTTGAAAGTTAAAGATGTTATACGTGATTTGTTTGCATTAGTTATACTTAAGAATCATGCTAGATATTTTTTTCTATGAAATCCTTTAATTTTCTTTTAATTTTTAACTTTTAATTTATATTATATTTTTTTGTGTTATTATGTTATTTTATTAATTTATAAATTAAAATTTTTAAAGATCCATGGGACTTACACCCCCCCTCATCCAGGCTTACCCAAGCTTATGCCTCGCCCCATATCAAGTAAAATACCTCGCCTCAAGCCCCCGCCTTTTAAAACATTGGGTACAACTACATGCATTACCTGGTTACTGGGTATTCATGATTCGGTTTGGATCGTTTTTT